>NW_008481834.1:209728-717690 GCF_000365165.1 Cladophialophora carrionii CBS 160.54
GATTGGACCAGCAGCTCGACCACCACTCCTTACACGACTACCACCAGCAAGTGGCAGGATTGGACCAGCAGCTCGACCACCACTCCATCCGCGTCTACCACCAGCAAATGGCAAGACTGGACCAGCAGCTCAACCACCACTCCTTACACGACCACTACCACTACCAGCAAGTGGCAGGACTGGACAAGCAGCTCGACCACCACTCCATACTCTTCTTCCACAACAGGATGGCACGACTGGACGTCCAGCAGCTCCAGCACAACCAGCAAATGGGTTGACTGGACCAGCTCTTCAACCTATGTCACACCTTCTCCTTCTTCCTCTCAGGGCTGGAACGATTGGCACCCAAGTTCCCCCGCTGCTCCGGCTCCTTCCCAGGGCTGGAACGACTGGCATCCATCGGCCCCAGCTCCTGCCCCTTCTCAAGGCTGGCATGACTGGTCCTCGTCGAGCACTTGCACTCCTGTCACGACCACGAGCACCTACACACAGCCCGCCAGTACCGTGTATGTGACTCAGTCCGCCACCACTGTCTATGTGACCCAGCCCGCCAGCACCATCACCAAGACACTGCCTCCTTCTACCGTGACACTGCCTGCCACCACCGTCTACGTCACCGAGACTGATGTCCAGGCCACGACCGTGACCAGTGCTTACCCCACCGGTACCGGCGTCTGGGGTGACTGGTCTTGGTCTGGCAAGGGTCCTCGCCCAACCCAGAGCGCAGGCTGGAACGATTGGAACCATTAGACAGTTCCGGTCAACCCAAGACATATGATGTATCTGGCAGATGATGGCCAGAGAGAGACAGAAGATTGCACGTCACCAGCATGTGAGGATGTGGAACCAGGGAGGGGATCTGACATTAACGAATTTGCATGCCTCGGGCATGGCAACGCACTTTGAAATGGGTAACAGTACCATCCTTAATGCCTATGGATGGTTGATGTTCTAATGCAGTATGACTTACCCAACGTCACTCCTTAAGAGTTAATGTCTAGTTAGATTGCATCGTGTAACTATCGCAGAATAGAATCAGAATCAGAAAGCTGAACCTTGAGTCCGCAGCTTCACGATCAGTAGGTATGTAAGAGAGTAGTGCCTCTTGATCTCAAAAGGGCGTGTCGCCTGCCTTGCCTGCGTGGCCTGCGTGGCATGCGTAAGGCTTTGCACGGCGACAAGCTCCGCGGGATATTGCTTGAGGCTGCTTCGTTCCCGGTTCTTACTGAACACGCAGTGGCACTCCCGACGAAGTATGATGTCGTTGAATAGCGTTGTAAGGTATTGGATAGCGTTGTTGGAACCGAGTGATGGACGGCGGCGGTCCCTTCACACAATCACCTTGCTGCATGTAATTACGCTCATCTTCACATAGTTTCCACTCTAGTTCTGCATTGACATCCTTTGGACACTTCTCCGTCCCCACTGATGGCGCTGCATGTACACTCCAAAGAGTTGTTCATAAATGAAGCAGCTTTCACGGACCAGCCAGCTACAGTAGCCTCCACGCCATTCTCTACACACCACACCCCCCCGCCATGGCTCAAAAGACTCCTGGAATAAACCGAGCCGTGCGATCATGCCAAGATTTCCACTCCCTCCCAAACTCCCGTTCCAGCATGATTTCCTCCTCCAGCACCCTCGTCCAAACAGCGAAGAGTAGGACTGAGAGACCCGCGGGCCCGAACACCCACTTTGCCAACCCACTTAAGCTGTCGTGCCGTCCAGGTGGAATCCAACAACTCATGACCCCGTCCGTTCGGCCCAAGAGCAGAGCATTCCCCAGCACGAGCGTCACGAGTCCCACGTAGCTGGGATGCTGGACGTAGGCATACACGCCCGTGGTGATCAGCCGGTCCGGCGCGCTGAGGAAGAAGGTGAAGTTCCGCCCCAGGGTCGCGTAGGGGACCAGCCGCAGCGGGATTCCGAGCACCAGGATCATCGCGAGCGGAATAATTGTTGGACTTGACCAGCTTAAGAGTTTGGTGTTAGGGCCATCATTCCCCCTCCTCCTCCTCCCCCACCCTTGAAGAAAGGCCGGCATGTCAGGATAGTACAGCGCGAGGAGTGCAGTGTGCAGGGATAGTAGGAATAGAGGGGCCATGGCTAGCTTTCCGAATAAACTGCTCGTTAGACCTAGCGAGGAGAGCGAATCTTCGGCTGCTGCTGCTGCTGCTGCTGGTGAGGGTTTCTGGTCTACAGCAGCAGCATCGGGTGGTGAGAGGGCGATGAATGTGCCAATGGTTGACGCCACGAGTGTAGCTGCAAAGGATGCTTGAGACAGGAAGGAGACGGGGACTGGCATTGTTCGTGGCCACGCCGTCAGATGCAGAAGCCGTTCGACTTGGCTAAGGCTTCCCCAGATGGGACTGTTCTCTTGTTGTGGTCGTGGAGTGGATTCAGTGGTGGTTTTGTACCGTAGCAAGGTAGGTAGTCGGGGAGGTTAAGGGTCTGGATACTCACTCCAATGGTGGAGCACTGCAGCTATGTACTGTAACCACTAGGCAGATGTACAGTGTAACTTCGACATCCTCCGACGGAGGTGGAAGTAATTTTCTGGTTTCAAGGTTCCTACATCGAGTATCTGATGTCCAATCTCAACATTCTCTCGTAGGATGCTTCATATGGTTTCACAATACAATTGTGGTATAGTCCTGGTACATTTGTATTGCGCGAAAGTTACTGCGCGAGAGTCATGACTAACCCGCGTACATACAGAGTACATACAAACCCTATCATAACTGTCATTAGAGCGGAACTATGCCCTCGCTATGCAGAACCTGCGCTTAAGCCTCTATACACTAATCTCTGCCGTAGGTTCCTTCCTCGTGATATTGAGCCCGAGGGCACTGTCAATACCCACATGAGCGGGGTAAATCCTCATGTCGCAACCTGAGAGCGACAATAGATACACCTGACACCGTTCTCCACATCACCAGCACCCACAGCCTTGCTGATTTTTGCCGATGTTTGCCAAGCGGGGGTATATCGCTTTCCTCAAACTGCGACGTCCAATCTTGGTTAGATCTGGTCGGATCTGGTTTAATCTGGCCAGATTTGGGCTGATTACCATGACCTGTCTGCCGATATCTGCCAAGCTCCATTTCTGAACGGCACTTTGATAGAAGTGCGACCTGCGCTTGACTTTTGGACGACGCTTTGATAGAATTGTGATCTGCCAAGCGGAGTAGGCGAGACGCCGTGCTGTGCTGTGCTGTGGTCCCGTAAGTGGATAGATGATGCGGTCCTTCAGAGCTGGCGATCCGAGCATCTATGCAGTCTGTGTGGGTGGCGTTGCGGCACGTGGTACACCGCCATAAGCCCTCATCACCTTGTGGCAGCTCGGAGAGACAGATTCCACATTCGGACTCGCCGGTATTCGAGGGGGAAGCACTCGAAGAGTGAGTTGGAAGTTGTGTGTCAATGCGACCACACCTAGACTGGGTCGAGGATGAAGAGGAAGATGTCGAAGGCGTGCGAGTGCTTCTGCGTACGGGTCCAGAGAAAGAGGAGTCGAGAAAGGGAGTTGTCCTAGTTTGAGAAGATGGCGCGGAGGGACCTGGACCTGGAAGTATCTCAGCTCGAGATGAAGCCGAGGAGGTAGCGGAAGTTGTCCTTGTTCGAGGTGATAAGGAGATGGTTGAAGGCATATGAACATTCCTCGACGAGCAATATGACGACCTCGACGGCGGTCTGGCGGAGCTGGGAGGGTGGGGAGATGGAGATGGAGATGGAGAGGCCTGACGTTGCTGTCTTCTCCTGGTCTCTTGTGACGATCGATCAATTAGAGTGTGACGTGTAGGGCGACAGTGATGGCTTGAAGAGTGGATTCGAAGTCGCTCCATGAGTTCATCAAATGGGAGAAATTCTTCAGTACCAATATCATCGAGACTGTTGAAATTATCGTCAGTTTCCTCATCGGCATAGTCGTCCGCATTAGCATCAGACTGAGAGTCGCTGTTCGAATCAAAATCTGATTCGGACTCGGATGCGGTGTCAGATGCGTCCTCCTCTGGCGCATATACAATTCTTCGTCTACCACTCCTGAGGGCATGGGCGATTTCTTCGATCGGCTCGCACATCTCCTGAGCCTGTGATTGGAGGCGACAGGACAGCTCTTCAAGCAGATCCTTGTCCAAAAAGTCGGAGAGGCTCCCAGGGAAAGACTGAGAAGAGGGAAGCGATCCCGATCCTGCACGACGCCGAGCCATGGTGCGATGAGGAGCAGTAGTGGATGTTCTTCGTGGTTCGACGTGTTCGAGTCGTCCTCTTCTCTTTTGGCGCCGTTCTGCCATGTACGCTGTCAACAGATCATACCGTTCCTGAGCTTTACGGTTGGCCTGATATTGGCGAGTCCGCGGGCAATAGAGCGAAATGCGTGGCGTCTTTCAGCTTCCCTTTCCTGCTCGTGGGAATGTTCTCTACGATCTTCAAAGCATTGAAAACGGCCATGAGACTGGCGACCGGAGCGTTCCGAGAATATTTCGGCACCAGAAACTCCACATGTTGGACTGCGTGTGCCATAGCCAATGCAAGTAGACTGTAAGAGGAGATTCTGAATGCCGAGCACTCGGAAGAGCTCTTTGTCGGTAGCCATGATGCGAAGGAACGAATGATAGCATGTCTGGTATGACTAGGCTAAGTTGTTTCCCGGTCGATTGCTGCTGGGAAATGGGACGGGTCAAGGAGAGTCCAAGACGACTTTATACTCACAGTAGCCCTCGGAAGCATGAGGTATACATACCAGTGCATCACGGGTTCCTCCAGGGGTGCAGTACTCAGCCACGGGCTTGGTTACCCTCGAGAATAGGGATTCGAGCGCAAGGTCAAAGAGAGCAAGGAGCAGACGTGCCCCAACTCACCCTTCCACGGTAGACACGAGTGCTGTAATTGGCTGGTCTCAGAGAGGTAATATTTTCTTTGTCCCCTCGTGGCCTGAGGGCATGCATAAATGTATGGCGCAGTGCAGGTGATGAAGAGACTAGTCGTGACCGTGGGTGAAGGAGCCCCTGAGCAAGGTATGCGAAACGCATAGGGTGTCAATAGCTCCATCTCCGTCTAAAAAGGCCCAAGCCCATATAGGGAAGCGTTACAGTCACAGGGACGGGCTGGGTCCTATATTATCTGAGATGTTCTGCTGGGTTAGCTAGTTCAAGTAATTAGTTGACTCACGCGAGGAATGGCATGGGTGGATGACCATCAAAAGACCAAAGCACGATCAATTACTGAGTGTCCCAGGCTGGCGCCTAGGCTCTGAGATAAGACTTGAAGTGTACGATGTGGTCTTTCGAAGGATGCCATTGTCATCAGGTTCGGCTTGGAGCGAGTTGAGATGTACAGAGTAGCTAGAGGGGCATAGTAAATGAGAAGACCATCAGAATTGACCATCAAGGCGAAGTTAGCTCAAGATCGTACGAGTCAACAGGAGATGAGGAGATGTAAAGAACTCTCCGGAGATTCTATTACAATCTCGACTGTGTAAAGGCTACAAATGCTGATTTGAACATGGCTTGAGGATGCGGTGATGTTGTGGTCAAGTCGAGATGAAGTTGGTTTAATTGGCACTTTGTGACTGGGAAGGTTAGCCGACGGTTGGCCAGACGGCGCCAAGAGGCTCCCAGGGCTGTTATAGACTGTAACCCCCTTGGTAAGATACCGTGTAGTTTAGGTAGGCCTCCGTACCAGTAACTATACCCATAGTCAGGTCTCTCCCCAGACGCCTCTGAATTCATCATGTCCTCCGAAAGAGTCACATCTTCAGTCCCACGCGAGCAGCTGACCAGGAGATCCTCGCGAGAAATCAATTGATACCTACGGGAACGGCAACACCACAGAAGTGCTGCGTCGTCTTAAGCTTGGGATAATGAGGCATTTAGCTACTGACGGAGACCCATTTCACTTGTTGTCGTAGTGCTAGATCGCTAGCCCCGTTCGCGACAGGCACGGCGATCGGCTCATACAGTCAACACGGGTCATCACGAAGGCGTGCCTCTGCCGGCGTGCATGGTATCTCCCTCCACCAATGCTGCTCGTCTACACCTTAACGAAGCAGAAAGCATGGTAGAATGCCACAGCTTCCCTCTCCTCCTGTGTCAGCTGTATGTCTCCGCCTTCATACCTCACGACACCCATGCGCACCGCCAACTGCATCATTTCGCGGTTCCCTTGCTCCTGATTCCAGATATCCAGGAATGGCTTTCTGTATCTTTGCTCCAGATTGTACTGCTCGGCAATTGCGCGGAAGGCTTCCCAGGGCACCACAAATTCAGGCACGTCCACGGCTTCGGCCATCCAGTAGGTGTATTTCCAGGAGAATGGAGGTCGAAAGGAACCGTCTGGCTGCAGGGGCCGTACAGGATCAATCGGAAACCGCACCTTGTAGATGGAGTTTCCCCATGACGGGCCCTCCTCGTCGGCTTCGCCATCTTCTTTCTCCTCAGAAGCGCCTTCCACGCCTCCGTTTGCTTCCAGCTTGTTGGCTGCCTTGTTCTTGAACCACTTCTGAATATTCTCGGTGCAGACATCGCTGTTGGGTACGACACCAATGAATCGACCGCCTTTCTTTAAGCTTCCGGCAACATTGCGGAGCATTGTTCGCACCTTTTCCTCGGATTCGAAGGAGTAGTGCATCGCAAACATGCAAGCCACAATGTCAAACCCGCCACCGCCCCAACGGCTCGGTTGCCCGTTGCCTGCATTCGGATCGATGCCGACTTCACGAACAATGCCAACGTCGCCGATCCATGCACCAAAACAGTCCTGTGCAAAGAAGCGTCCATCAAAGATCGGCCGCCGGCCTCGTCGCATTTGGTCATACCGGTCACGCGCCTGTTTGATGCTCGTTTCAGCAGGGTCAAGGCCCACGTACAACCCGACTTTTTGAGGAGCCAACTGCCACTTGCCCAGGTCACCTCCTTTCCCACACCCGATGTCCAGCACCAGGAGTGGCTTTTGCTCTGCAGGTTCCTTGGCTTCTTCGCCCCAACCGGCCTCCTCTTCTTCCTCTTTCTCCTCTGGACTGAATTTATGGATGAGGCATGACTTGATCCAATTGTTGAAGCTGCGCAGGCCTTTGATCTGAGACTCATTTTTCCGCCAGTCACGGCCTTTCTCTTTGACCCACTCAGGCCTCTGATTGTACCACTGATTCGAGACTTCTTGAACACCGCGGTTCGTCTGAGCGAGTAGTGCAGCTTGCTTTTGCTCTCTTTCGGCAGCAAGACGCTGTTGTTCGGCTAAAACATTCCGACCGCGACCTCGTGCTCCTCCGGGACGAATGACTTCAGGGGGAGGAGAGACACGGATGGGGGAGGGCGACCTGCGGCGTTCTCGAGGTGGGGAGCGACGTCGGTATGTCTCAGCCGGAGACCGCCGTGAAGGAGGCGATCTTGAGCGTCTATGGGAGGGCGCGTCTCTTCGGTCTTGTCTTCGCCGTTCCCCTGCCTCAGGTCGTCGGCTATAGGCGTCGGAGGCAGGACGTGATGTAGAGGCCTCGTCTTCTCTCGTTTTACGGGGGATTCGGGGAAGGTCCGCTGGCGTTCGGGGCTTGGTCTTTTCTCCCTGATCTGCATTCGTAGCTGGCTTGGACGTGCCTCTCAGAGGGGAGGTAGGAGCACGGGATTCTTCCGATAATTCATCTTTCCTTGTCCCAGAATCTTTCTCCTCGCCGTCTAACGACTGTGACCTTTTTCGCTTTCGAGGTTGTTCTGACATGATTTGCTCCGAGTCTGGCGGTGATCTCTTTGATCGTGTGTTCTTCTCTTCCGGAAAACTGTCCTTCACCTCGCCGTCTCCTGACTCTGAGCGTCCCCGCTTTCGGGGGGGTTCCTTTGTTTCTTTCCCTGTCGTCGGACTTGCAGCGACCGCCGCTTCAGCCTTGTGTTCCTCCTCAGGATCTTCTGCGATGGCGTCTTCAGCTAGAGCATCCGGCAGCTCTTTGAAAGTGTCTCTGGCCGGATCATAGGCAAGGGATGAGCGTCGTCTCTTTGGCGGTGCTGGGTTGCGAGTCGAATCGGACATGTTCAGCATGACGCTGGAAACAAGACACTGAGCACCTGATACCAGTGTCTCAGGGTGCGGATTTGCAGTATTCAGCCAGTATTCAGCATCCGCATCTGCTTCTGATGTGAGAATCTTAGAACTATGGAAACATTGCAAGTCCGCAACCGCACGAGCATAGAGTTTACGGGGTGCGCAACGGCGGAGTAGTGATCCAGTCGCGGCTCTATACGGTGGATTATTGATTGCTTTAAACGGATGTCACTGAGATGGCACAATGGACACGGATTGACACAGACGGACAGGCCTGTTCACTTTACTTGTTATTTGACTTGACGCTCTCAAGCCATCGATCCATATCCACTGACATGTTTCCATACCTAGGCCACGTCTATTTTGTCGACTCACGAATTTCCCGAGCTTCTTCCTGTCCAGCCTGTGATTCGATCTCGTCATCATCCTTCGAGGGCAGGTGGTCCACTGTGCCGAACACAACTTCCATCTCTTCCAGACTTTTACCGGTGGTCTCCTTGAGCACGAAGTAGCTGTAAACAATGATTGCGTAGTTGAATATGGCAAACATGAGGAACGTCCTCCATCCGATATTGTCAATGGCATGGGGTGTAATTTGGCTCATCACGAAGTTGAACAGCCACTGGCTCGCGGCCCCAGTCGCCACACCGATCTCTCTAATTCGGTTGGGGAAGATCTCGCCAATGTAGAGCCAGGGCAGGGGCCCCCAGGACATGTTGAACGCAAATGCTTCCAGGTACACCATCGCAATACCGGCCGCTCCTGAAGAGGTGATTCCCGTGGCAGAGGGGCTCGGCGGGTGCGTAGCAACGATGAGGGCTATCATGAGCATGAAGCTCCCCATAGCGAACGCGCCCGCCATGAATGGTATCTTGCGCCCATATCTCTCCACGAAGAAGGTGATAAATAACGCGACGCCAGCCATCTTGACCAGACCGAAAAAGCCGGTGATGAACAGCGTTTTGTTGCCAGCTCCAATTGTGGCGAAGATCTGAGGTGCGTAATATGCGAGCGAGGTATTGCCGGTGAGCTGTTGTGCAAGCTGAATGGTGATTGCAATGAACATTCGGTATCTGTTCGATGGCAGAAGTAGTTCTTTCCAGGTGACGCCCTCGGATTCGCGAATCTCCAATTCGACGCCAGCGAGGATTTCCCGGAATTCAGCTCGGATTTCTGGACTATCGACGCCACCGCGGACCCAGAGGAGGGAGGCGTAGGCTTCTTCATTGCGGCCTTTCTTTGCTAGCCATCTTGTCGATTCCTTGACCAAAACCATGCCCAGTCCGAGCAAACCTCCAGGCACTAGCTGGAGCCCGATGGGAACCTGCCACTGGGTAGACGAAGTCTCGGAAATGCCCTTTTGAGCGGCATAGTCCACCCAGTAGCTGATGCAAACACCCGTCGCGAAGAACAGCTGGAAGCAAGAGCCGAGCTTGCCTCTAATCTCTTTTGGAGCCATCTCAGCAGAGAAGATGGGCACGAGCACCGTGGCGGCGCCGGTGCCTAATCCACTGATCACGCGGCCCGCATAGAAGAGGCCAAGCGAGTGGCTGTTGACAATCTGCAAGATGCATCCAATGCAAAAGACGACCGAGGAAATGACAAACGCCCATCGTCGGCCGAGCCAGGCCGTCAGCGGCCAGATGAAGAAACAGCCGAAGAAGGCACCTCCTTGGAGAATGGACACGCAGTTTGAGTTGACTTGAGTCTTCTCAGCCTTGGTATAGCGGAAATCGTTTTGGAATGACGGCAGGGTCAAGACACCCCCAACGATACCAGTGTCGTAGGCGAAGAGGAAGGAACCGATACAGCAGAGAGCGACGACGTAGCAAGCTCGAAACGTGCCGAGTGCTTTGCCCATCTTGATATCCTGGGCGGTACTGGTTGTGGGAGATTCTGAAGGCTCGCCTTGCTGCAAAAGTCGATATCCAGTGGCAGAGGATGAAGAGGCCATGGCAGACTTTATGACTTACGCATGGAAGGACCACAATGTCACCTTGAAGGGAAGTTCGGTCGAGAAGCTACCGGACTTCGGTGCCAGGGGACCCGTCCAAGCTACAGGAAGCAGGAAATGGTCAAATTGAACGGTTCATACCATGACTGCGGGGCGACAGAGTCCGGATGGATCGATTATAACCGGTATCAACAGTGTAGATCCCACCACCGAGTCCTTCTACCAGGCGGGCGGGATGTAAGCCAGCCAGTAGAGAGAAGGATAAGCCGCGGCAGCGTCAAGCAAGGCTGAAATCGGCTACGACGCGACAAGCATTATGGCTTCAATGAAGACGCATGTGGTGGATAGGCGAGCAAGAGAGTTGCAGATGATGAACCGGCGGAAGTATGACACGATCACGCCATCAAGGCTTGCCAGTTTCGGGCATTTGGTGGTGTTTCGGGGCCGGCTTCGTTGATTTCGTGACTGTGGTCCTTGTCTCGCGCCGCGAAAGCTTGTCGAGGCCCGATCACACGGCGACGAACCTCCCCTTTGGTACGAGCACGTGTAGACCAGATGAGCCCAAGAATCGAGTCTGATGTCAACAGGGCGAACATGAGACTAATACCCCAAATTCTAGATTGGCTTAGTTCAGAGCAGGACTGAGTTGGGGTGCCTCGGTGCCACTGGTGCCCTCCAACTTCAAGGAGGCCAGTCAGGGCTGTTAGGGCTGCCTAGGGCTTTGAACAGACCCTCCCCGCAACCCCCGGAAATAATTGCTTAACAAAGTAGGTGATTAGTTAAAAGGCACCGTGGCAGCGTGCTGGGTCCTAGGTGTAGGCAGCACGTCTGGCACCGTCAGCTGCAACTCTCCCACGCCGTCCGGTGTCGGAGCATGTGGGATGTGTGCCCCTCTCAGCCCTCTCACGTGCCCACTCAAAAGGACTTGCAGATCACATCTCGCTGTAAGATTGCGCCGATGTCGACGGTAGCACATCTGATACAGTACATGCTCACCCCTCCGTGTCGATTTTTCTACTGTTGGCATCTTTGCTTTCACGAATTTCTGCTCTTGTAGGGCTGTCTCTCCTCAGACGTGCACAATGGCAGCTCGACGCCCCAACTTTCTCATCATCGTGGCCGATGACATGGGATTTTCGGATGCAGGATGCTTTGGTTCAGAAATTCGCACGCCAAACCTTGACAAGCTTGCCAAAGATGGCATCCGACTCACTGGCTTCCACGCCGCAGCGGCGTGCTCCCCGACTAGGGCAATGATCCTGACGGGTACAGACCACCACATCGCAGGCTTGGGCAATCTGATCGAATGGACCGATTTCTCAGGACAAAACTTCCCCAAAGGGAGCAAATACTCGACGGCTCCCCAGAGAGGTATGCCAGGCTATGAAGGCTACTTGAACGCTCGTGTGGCCGCACTCCCTGAGATTCTGAAAGGGGGAGGGTATCACACTGTCATGAGTGGGAAGTGGCATCTAGGCCTCACAAAGGAACGAAGTCCGCAAGCTCGTGGGTTTGACCGGAGTCTGGCGCTCCTGCCTGCATGCTCAAACCACTATGACTGGAGACCTGAGGCAGATTTCCCAAAGTTTCTTGAAAAGAGCGTCATTGCGCTGCACATGGAGGACGACCACTATGTCAAGGACCTCCCCGAGGGATGGTACTCGAGCGATGGATATGGCAAGAGGATGCTGAGGTATATGAAGGAATGGAAAGAAGATGACGAGCTCTCGAAGAAGCCCTTCTTTGCGTATTATCCTTTTTCTGCCCCGCATTGGCCTTTACAAGCGCCCAAGGAGTACATCGATCATTATCGAGGTGTCTACAAAGACGGACCGGAGGCACTACGTCAGGCACGACTGAAGAGGCTGATCGAGCTTGGAATGATACCTGAGGACGTCAGACCGCATCCAGTTGTGGCTGACGAAGTCCCCGGGTGGGACGAAATGGATGACTTCCACAAGAAGGCCTCCTCCACTTCAATGGAGGCGTATGCAGGAATGATCGAATGCCTAGACTATAACATAGGTCGAGTCACCGACTACCTAGAATCTATCGGCGAGCTGGACAACACATATATCATGTTCTTTTCTGACAACGGTGCCGAAGGAGCTGCATACGAGGCGTATCCCATGGTCGCGGGCGAGCTCATGGAGCATATTGGAAAGTACTACAACAACTCCCTTGAAAACATTGGCAACAAGGACAGTTTCGTCTGGTACGGTCCACGTTGGGCTCAAGCGGCCACCGCCCCTAGCAGGCTGTACAAAGCATATACAACAGAGGGAGGGGTCCGAGTGCCCTGTATCATCCGCTATCCAAAGTTGCACAAAGGGAGGGAAGGGGAGATCACCGAGACATTCGCAACAGTGATGGATATCGCACCAACGCTGCTTTCGCTCGCCGGGATCGAACACCCTGCCCCCGAATGGAATGGGCGACAGGTCGTGCCCATGCGTGGCAAAGATATGACCCCCTGGCTGAGTGGGAAGCAAGACTTGGTGCATGATCCAGGCGAGGCCTTTGGCTGGGAGCTTTGTGGCCGAGCCGCAATCCGCAAAGGACAATGGAAGGCCGACTTCATCCCATTCCCCAAAGGCACATCTGCATGGCAGCTCTATGACCTGTCGAAAGATCCCGGCGAGACAGAGGATCTCGCTGATAAGCACCCAGATATTCTCAAGGAGTTGCTGGATCTATGGGAAGTATACTGTGAAGAGACCGGGGTTGTACCTCTGCAACCAGAGCTAGGTGCCCGGTTTCATGAGGCAGTCGAGGCACAGATGAAGGAAGGCGAATGGATTGAATATGAGTATTGGAAGCCCGGTGCCTTGGAGGAGAGAAGGAGACAAGAATTTGTCAGGGATATCGCGAAGGTGAGCGACCCGAGGCTCAAGGAGGCCGCGGGTGGACAGCCTGTCAATGTCGTGGAGGCATGAGGTGTGGACCGCTGCTTCAGTCGCTGTGCAAAAATGAGCTGGCACGAGATGCTCCCAACGTAGAGGTGTAGATGAAGTTTCAGTGACGACCATGCTCCTCTATGGTGTAGCGCTGTATATATCCGTTGGCTCTTGATCAGCGATGACTGGGTGACTGTAGTTGATGGAACTGTCATGACGATAGCAACATGGCAAAAGCCCAGATGTGACCATGTCAGCTTTTCCAGATCTCGCACTCCGTCAGAAACCAGAAATCAGAATACTGCGTCGCCTCCTTCGTGAATTGCGACTTGCCCGTCCGGCATTGGCCTCTCAGGTCAGCTTGCTTAAGCTCATGTCACTGACACCCGACTGACTGACACACGAACCACCTCGAATGACTGTCAGCTCAAGCTCAAGTCACTGATGCACCAACGATCTCGAATGAATTCCAGCTTCAAGGTACAGCGCTATCCCCATCGATGCCCCTGGCTTTGCCACTTCCAGATCCAGCCCCATGGCACAGACTAAGATTATCAACACCGGGCTGAGCCCTGAACGGCTTCCCATCCCGGACGAGGTCCAATAAGCACTAGACAGAACGGCATGTGTACTGTATCACTCTCATGTCACCTTTCGGCTCTTCACATATCGACAAGTGAATGAACTCGGGGTTCGACGTCCATATAACGAATAAGTGTTCGTGTCAGTCCAGAGTACATACCTACATCAAGACCAAGCTCTCACACTGTTCCCTCATACCGCACTGGGTGTACAAACAGTCGGACCCTCAATCTCAGGTCATATCTTTCCTTCCTCGGCCATATCCCAGGCATCAGATTGGATCGGATCAGATCGACACAATGCCTGCCACAAAGAGACCCTCTCTCTTCTCGCACTTAGCTTCCAGTGACGCTGCGTCTATCAAATCAAAGTCCTCGGTGAACTCGCTCCAGCCACTGCTCCAAAAGGCCAGACAGAAAGTCACGCGTGATGGACGCGTCAAGAACGACAAATCCGTCAACTTCAACATCAGCTATCCTCATAGCACCGCTGGCGCCGGGGTTGCCGCGAGCACAGAGACCTGAGATGGTTGTCAAGTCTGATCGTTGAAGTGGAGTTCATGCGACGTCGGTTTCGATCCACCATTTGACTTCTGGTATGAAAGCGCTGTCAATAGATGCGATCACCAATTTGACACCGTCGACCTACCGGCTACCTCATACCAAGCGCGATCCCAACAGTCCGTCAGATTGGCTACAGTCAGCTGCGCAGAAGCGGGCATGCAACAGTGAGGTGAAAACGACGGCTTCACGTCTATTTTCCCGCACGGTACGGAGTACACGACCTAGAGTTCATTTGCCGTCCAACAAGTCACCTGCCAATCACTCGAAAGTCTCAAGCCTACGAATTCCGACAGGTATCTGCGTACCTCGTACCATCCTTCCAGAGTGGCATATTTTGACCTTTTCTGTTGTGGGGATCAAAAAGGGCAGCCGAAACAACACGGGCGTAGGCGGGCGAGGACGAGCGGGCAGGCAGGACGGCACAGAGCCAGACGAGCATGGCTCCCAAGAATACGTGCCTGGAATCTATCAAGCGTGCATACACCGATGAGGTGCTGTAGCGACTCAGGCGTCGAGGTCGCCAACTCCGCCCAAACAACAGTGCCCGTGTCGCAAGCTGTGATCTGTCTACAGGACTGGGGTGACGAGGATTGGAAATGCCGGCCTCGTACAATGGGAGAGTCATAACCTGGTGCGAAAACTCGTGCTCTCTCAGTCATTGCATTTATGTTCAGTTGTGCCCATCGGCATAGTCCACTCGCGAGTCGCCGTGACCGCGCGACATCGACACAGACCGAATAGGTTTCATGCCCAACCCATCCATTGCGTGAAACTCTGATGCAAGTTGTACTGCACAGAGAGTGGCATCGTCTTTCGATCTCTGTTCACGGACATGCTGGCTGGGCTCCTCGGTTCAAACACCTTCTGCCGCCCAGGTCTCTCTCGCCCTTGTGTCTCCCTCAGACCAGCTTCGTAACCAACTTCCCAGTATTCCCTCCGTCAAACAACTTCAGCCATGTCCTTGGCACATCCTCGAACTTGGTGTCGACGACCTGCTCGCTCTCCTCGTTGCTGATCTTCAATTTGCCTTCCTTCAGCGCTTGCGTGAACAGTCTGATCGTTTCAGGGAACGTGTCCGCGAAGTCCACGACGATGAAGCCCCGGATCGACAGGCGCATGGCGATGACTTGGAAGTAATCTGCATGGTTGGGCCACGTTAGTTCGTCGGCGACTCCCCTTGACAACCAACTCCGGCCCAGGATGACATATGACATGGTTCTACCGTGGACGTAGGCAAAAGGGGAGATACACAGCATTGCATTGCAGGGACACTCTTCTTACTTTTGAGCACCGTGGGCTTCATCCCATTATACCCGGCAATAAGGCCGCACTGGACTACGACGCCATTCTGCTTGAGCCTGGAGAGCATCAAGTCGAGGATCGAACCCTGGGCGGCAAAAAGGACGTTAGCAAACCGTATCGCCTGGGGGGATTTTCTCAGGCAGATTCTTTTCGTCGTCGTCTGGGTCGAAGGAAAAAAACTTACTCCCACGTTATCGAAATAGACGTCCACGAAGCCGTCGGTGGCCTTGGTCAGGTCTTGCTCGAAACTCGCACTCTTGTAGTTGAAACACTTGTCCGCGCCGAGGCTCTCAACCCAGCGGCATTTGTCGTCCGAACCGGCGATGCCGATGACTTCGGATGCGCCAACGATCTGTATCATTTTGCAACCAAGTCAGAGCGCGCATAAGAAACAGAACAGCCACAGGGAACCCTACATTCTTGGCGATCTGAACGGCCATGCTGCCAGTCGCTCCCGCGGCGCCAGACACGACGATGCGCTGACCCTTCTTCGCCTCGCCGACGGTGACGAGGCCGTAATACGCCGTCAAGCCGGGCCCGCCGAACGCGCCCAGGTAATGCGTCAGACTCAGGCCGTTGGGGAGCGGTTGCCGCGGACTGCACTCGGAGGCATCCAGCACGGCGTACTCGGTCCACCCTAGGGAGGCCTGGACGATCGTCCCCCTGGGCAGCTTGTCCGCCTTGGACTCGACCACTTCGGCCAGACCGCGCGCCATCATCGGGTCTCCCAGCTTGACCGGGGCGGTGTAATGTCTCTCTTCTTTGATGGAAGCATCGATGGCTGGCCTTTGCGCTGGATCGTTCGAGAAGAAAAGCGACTTGACCAACACTTGGCCTGCTCCCAATGCTGGGAGAGGTCGGTCGATGAGCTTGAAAGTCGCACCGGGGTCGTTGCTGTCAAATGTTGGGACGTCCTCGGGGTGGTTGGCTACGATCCACGTGCGGGTTGACGACGGAGCGGACGCCATCATGAAGCTCGGTCAAGTGCTGATCAGATACGTTTGTAAACCGAATGTGTTGTGGTCACATCAATGTAGGGATACCCTATCCGCACAGTTATCAATTTCGAACGAGGAGAAGTATTGGCCAACAAAGAGGTAATGATACCCGCTCTCTGGCGTCGAATATCAACAGACTCACGCTCGGGCCGATAGATGAGCCGATGCCTTGGTTAATGAGCTCTCTGGTGTTTCCGAGGCAGGGTAGATGAGTGCTGCAACGCTTGCTTTCCACTTAAATAGCAGTAAGCACTCAAGGCAATCCGCCGGCAATATATCAGGCATATGACATGAGGAAGACAGTATCCGGGAATACGTTTGCCATATGACAATAGAAACCGAGGTAAGTGAAAGCCGCTTCATCTATAGAATCTGCACTGATTGGCGGACGACGCTATCCTTCGCAAACTCAAGCTTTCTTGAATAGAACGTGTGGGTTCAGATTGGCGAGAGCACATCCGCATTTGTCAGCTGGTCTTTCTGGACTCGTTCATGCTGGTCGCTATAGAGGGAAGTGACCGCCTGTCTTGATGAGACTCATGCTTATGAAATCCTGCTGCGAAGATACAGATCCGCCGGAAGTTGTAGACTTCCCGCAGACCGTACGGTAGGGCCGTAATCCATAACCTGAGGCCAGCCTGCTCCTCTTGTGCCACGACTGACAGAGCCAGCTCGAAAATGCATATCGCTTAGCGACGACGCCGCTAGGCGCTCGATGTCGTTCAATGTCCCTCATCATGCAGTTCGTCTCCGGCGTTCCCAAGGAAGCTGATGCAGTGGAGGTACAGAAAAACACGGCATTGTACTCGCACAAACAGGTGGCAGTGTGTGGAGTGAAGTGAAGTACACCTGAGGTAGTCTTCAGCGTCACAGTTCGACCAGCTTCAGCCATACAGTCCGTCCCATTCTTCCTCTTCATCCTCTGGTGCGGCGTTCTTCTTGATCTCTTCCAGGTGCTTTTTCTTGCGGTCTCTTTCTCTTTGAGCCAGGTCGATCCGGTCGAGAGGGCATGTGCCATTGACCAGGAGCCAAGGTCGGATGCATTCGAGGTCAAAGATGTGACTCTGATGACATGGCAAGCGCACCAGAAGCGGGTGAGCGTCCTCGACAAATGCGTTACCGCAGATGGGGCAATCGGCATCGTTCTTGACCTTCTTAATGTTCACTCGCTCCAATGCTGCGATGTATTCCTCGTCCACGCCTTTTACCTCTCGGGGAGGACGTTCAGCGGTCTCCATCAGGTTCTCTATCATGCTCTCAAGCAAGTCGGAGTCGGCATTATCATTTATTCTCAGCATGACCTGAAACGCTTCCGCAAGCGAGCGAAAGACAGCAGACACATCGGCCGGCACAGGCACTGCTCCCTCCCGAGCTCGTTCTTCCGGGCGATCAGGCGTGACTTCGGAGAGGAGACTCAGGAACGAGGACAGATCAGGTCTTCGGGGTTGGCTCCCAGAGCGATTGGGTGGATCGGAAGCATGTTCAGCTACACATTGTCAACGTAGATGCCCATGCGGCTGTCATCTGATCTTACTCTCATAGCTAGACATGGCGAGTCACCCAGGAACAAGGACTGGCAGGATAAGCGCACAAATGTCCTAAGAAGCTGGACGGACACTTGGAGGGGAAATAAATAGGCGAAGCGCGGCCAGGCGCGACTTGATGGCGTATGTAGCACTCAGCTCGCCCGCTTGGTGGGGTTCTTACAGACGAAGATTAGTGAATTACCGCTTGTGACCACGTTCAAACAGGCTGAAGCTGGGGCGATAGTGGTGAAGATGTGTGAAGACTGAGCATCCTGCTGCACATCCGACCGTGACTGTGACACACTCTTGACGCTGGTCGTGTAGTTCGGAGAGGCGAGGAGGTTCGGAGAAAGAAAGCGCCACCATTTCGCGCCGGATCATCAGCCACTCATCGCGCTGTGTCTGAGCTCAACCACCTCTTCCTATCAATACTCAGTTGGTACGCAACGACGACGACGATGAGTTGACGAAACCAACCCGCCAGTCAACCAAGGCGTCTCGCAGGGCCTCATATCCGAATTCCAGGCCCACGATGCTCCGTCCGCCGGATCTGCCCTAAGCCAACTTCAGCCGCCTCGATCTCGCTCATGGAGGCGGATTGGGATGAAATCACCCGCATAGCAGTGCCCTCTTCGGGTCTGCATGCGATCCCTCCTCCTGCCAGTGCCATCGCCTTTGACGACGTGCAAGAACTCCTATGGATCGGCAATGACCAGGTAAGCCCGTGTCGTCACCCATACAATGTAGCCATCTTACCTTTCTACCTAGGGACGGGTCACGTCTTTCTACGGTGCCGATCTGCAACGGTATGTCTCGGTCAAGGCTCATCTGGGCGAGGGTCCCGTCAAGCAACTACTTGTCCATGAGAAGGGCATCATCTCCATCTCTGCTTCCAGTGTCCATTCCGTCAGCCGAAGAGGCTTGACGCAATGGCATATCGCCCATCCGAACATGAGTGATCTGCGATGCATGACCTTCGCCAGCGTGGGGACGCACAACCTCATCATCGTCAACGGGGGCCACAGTACCTTCTTCGTGATCGACCTGGACAAGGGCCAGATCGTGTCAGAACATCCCGCACAGGCAAAGTACACCATTATGAGGAAAAGCCGGCATATTTGTGCCGCCACCGATGACGGAAACGTGCATATCCTGAGCTTGACGGACTACCGACTGCTCAAGTCGTGGAAAGCACATTCCAGTGCTGTCAACGACATGGATGCTCGCAATGACTTTCTCGTCACTTGTGGTTTCTCAGTCCGACAAATGGGTGTGCCTATTGTTGACCCATTGGCGAACGTCTACGACCTGAAATCCTTGACCTCGCTGCCGCCTATTCCGTTCCATGCAGGAGCTGCATATGTCCGTCTGCACCCGAAACTACAAACAACCAGTTTCGTGGCGTCACAGACCGGCCAGATGCAGGTGGTGGATTTGATGAATCCGGTCAACGTGATGCTCAAACAAGCAAACGTACAGTTCATGCTGGGCATGGAAATTGCCTCGTCCGGAGATGCTGTGGCCATAATAGATACTAATGGATGGATATATCTCTGGGGTTCACCGTCCAAAGTTCGCTTCAACAACATTAGCAAAGAAACCGAATTTGCAGACCCTCCTCCTCAGAACGTGCCGCACGTTGACTGGAATGACGCACCACTCAATACAATAGGCATGCCCTACTACACCGAACCCTTGTTGTCAGCTTGGCCCAGCCATATGATATTCGAGGTAGGAGCGCCACCTCCGACAATCGAGCCGTCGCTAGTATTTCACATGCAAACCGCCGAGATGGGTCACTACGCCCGCAACTTGAATCCACGGAAACTCCTTCGTTATCAAGTCGAAGACACGAGAATCGGTCATGTTCCCACCTCAATCGCGGCGCCCAAGTTTTTGAGCGAGAGGGCAAAGGACCAACCCGCCAACGGAACTGGAACGAAGCTGGCTGATGCGGCAGAGGCCCTTGCTGGTGTCTCGCTGAACGGACGAGCTCAGACGGACGAGGAGCGAATGCTAAAGTACAGCAATGTCGAGATCAAGTACAGCAGGTTCGGTGTCGACGACTTTGACTTCCGATACTACAATAAGACACCATATTCCGGCCTCGAAACTCACATTGCAAACTCATTCGTCAACTCTCTGTTGCAGCTGTATAGATTTGTCCCACTTCTCCGCAACGTCGCGATCCAGCATGCCGCGACATCGTGTGTTGCTGGCAACTGTCTCCTTTGCGAATTCGGGTTTCTGTTCGACATGCTGGAGAAAGCCAACGGTCAAAACTGCCAGGCGACAAATTTGCTCAGGGCCTTCGGAGCCTCTAGGGAAGCTGCGAATCTCAGCCTGTTTGAACACTTGTCCGCGGCTAATGTCACGCCGTTGTCCACCAACATCCAAGCAGTGAACCGATTCTTTCTAAAGCAGATGGCCCAGGACTACGCCATGATTGCGTCGAACAGCGACGGGGTTGACGAGGTCATTGCGACCAAGGCCTTTGAAGCTATACGATGCATGTATTGCAACAACGAAACCTCCAAGCCGGCCAGCACGTATGTGCATGACTTGGTCTATCCGCAGCTGGACTCCAAGCACTCGACGAGGTATATCAAATTCTCATCTGTTCTCAAGAGCACCATTGAACGGGAAGCCAAGAATCGAGGCTGGTGCAGCCGATGTCGCAGATATCAGCAACTGGCCATCCGCAAGACCATCCGGCAATTGCCTTTTGTTTTGATGATCAATGCGGCGCTGGGGAGCAACACCGCCATGCGCAACCTCTGGGAAACTCCCGGGTGGCTCCCATCAGAGATCGGCCTCACCGTGCAGGATAGGAACGTGTACGTCTTTGAGGGCTCCGATCTGGCTTTGCACATCCGAAACAAGTCGCCAGGCCTCATGATCTATGAACTAGTCGGGTTCGTGGCCGAGATTGACACCAGCGAGCGGCATCAGCCTCACCTGGTCAGCATGGTCAATGTAGAAGTTTCAAGCTCTGGGCCGGACGCTCCCCCCAATCACAAGGTTTTCCCGAACTGGCACTTGTTCAATGATTTCTTGGTGTCACCAGTCGATCCACGAGAAGCGCTGCATTTCAACAAGAACTGGAAGATCCCGAGCGTGATTGCGTACCAGGTCAAGAGCGCTCACGGCAAACTCGACCACAGCTGGAAACGGACGATGGACACCACCCTGCTGTACCAGCACTATAGCATCAATGGCTTATATCCTATTGATAGCTGCAAAATTCTGGGGCCACAGGAACATCCCGCCGAAGGGACACCGATAGCCCTTGACACGGAATTTGTCGAACTGGAGAAAGCCGAAATTAATGTCAAGGCTGATGGGACGCAAGAAACCATCCGTCCCGCCAAATCCGGTCTGGCGCGCGTCAGCGTCCTCAGAGGGCATGGTGAGGACGAAGGTGTCCCCTTCATAGACGACTACATAACCATCTACGAGCCGATTGTCGATTACAAGACCCGCTATTCCGGCATTCGACCAGGAGACCTCGATACGCAAGTCTCACAACACAATCTCGTCCCGCTGAAGGTGGCATATAAGAAACTCTGGATTCTTCTCAACCTCGGCTGCATCTTTGTCGGCCACGGTCTGGCATCCGACTTTCGCAAAACAAATATCCACGTCCCCAAGTCTCAAACAGTCGACACGCAGTATCTCTACCTGGCGCCTGGGAAGAACCGACGTTTCTCGCTGCGCTACTTGGCATGGGCTGTGTTTAAGGAATACATCCAGGAAGAGACCGGCTTGGACGAGGCCACGCAGGTAGACGGACACGACAGCATCGAAGATGCGCGTATGGCGCTCCGTCTTTGGCGCAAGTTCCAAGAATACGAGGATGCAGGTATCGCGGAGCAGATGATCGAAGACATCTACCGCAAAGGCACAAAGTATGGGTGGAAGCCTCCACCCCGGAGTATTGGGGGCACATTGGCGGCTCTGGATGGCATGGGTACTGGAGCAGCGAACAGTGCGGTGCAGAGTGGACGGAATACTCCGGACATGGCGCCCGTGTCTTCATCAGTGTCAGGCACGCCGCTGCCAATGTCGCCGCCCAAGACCAATGGCAGTGCGAGTGGCAGCTCGAGTGGTGGAGCGTTCAAGCTGAATGCGGCGGGAGCAGGGGCTTTTGTGCCGGGCAACGGCATCATCAAGGAGAGCCCACTTCGATAGGGTCGAAGAGCATCGCGCCGATGGAGACGATCAGAGCCGTTGGAGCTTTCTGGGGGGTGAGACGAAACGAGGATTTGGTTCAGCGTATGGAGTACTATGTACCGTTCTGACCGTCGCGTCTGGGATAGCACCTCTGTCCTTTTTGCAAGTCAAGCAAGCAAAGAAAAAAATATCCAATACTCTCATTAAAGGTCTCTTCGTCGCGATTCTCGAACAAGCATGTTTGTATAACCGCTATCGAAGCCTGATTCAGGGTGCTTCCTGGCACGAGTACTGTGTACGGAGCACTCGTTACTGTAGCATGGTCCATATGCAGTTCTTTGACCGTACATGACCGTAGCACTTTCTGCGAAGCGCCACAGGTGCAAAACCCCGCACGCACCAGCCCCCGAAGCCCCCACACGGTCTCGCAAATTAGGCCTGACTCGTGCCTGCGACTGGCCTCTAAGGACAACGAACAGGCGTCGTGATTGGCAGCACAAGCCCGGGATTCTATTTTGAGCTGAGCCTTGTTTCCTCAGCCTCATTGGCAACAGTCCACGCAGTCTTAATCTTCAGCTTGGCGACCGACTGCGACGGCGTCGGCCATTGGCATTACGACGCTCGATCAGTTCTGCTCGCTCGCCGTTCTCTTCTGACTGCTCTCTGTATCCATTCATTCACCCATTCATTCATTCAATCATTCACGCCTGCGCCGTCCATTGCGCACAGCTACTCTGACACCATCTGTGTTTCACAGCGTCGAGCACTCCCAGATCTGCAGTACACGGAGTACTACTCCGTACATACAAAACAACTCACCCATTGTGAAACACTGCGAGCCTCAGATCTCCCGACCCCAGTACTCTATATACACTCCTTCATCTACCTGCCCAGCGGGCGACCCCTTCTTCCACCATGCCGGCCTCCAAAATGCGTTCCCGCCCACAAGTCTACCCCCGACTGGCCTTCCACATCGTCCGGACCATCGCCTTCATCAGCGCAACCATCGTCAGCGGCATCTTGATCTACTTCTGCGTCCAGCTCCGACACGACGGCTTCAAGCTGCCGTGGACGTTCATCATCGTAAGCGGACCCCCCAAATGTCTCTCCTTGAGAGAATGTGCCTAGCATTTATACACTTACGCATACTGACTGATCCCGTGATTTCGAAGGTCCTCGCGTCAACACTACTGTCCCTGCTCTCCCTCTTCGTCACAGGAATCCTCTACACATGCTTCTTCCTGTCGCCGCTCTTCTCGCTCATCCTCAACGTGACGATCCTGATTCTCTACATTGTCGGTTACGGGCTGCTGACATGGAACATCTACGGCACGCTCGGCCACACGTGCAGCCGCGCCAACTGGGCTAGCGACGACGGCATGATGATCTGCCGCACCTACAAGGCATTCTACGCGTTTGAGTTGTTCGGCGTGCTCGCGCAGATCGCCTTGATCGTGCTGGACGTGCGGAGCCGCCATGCCCAGACAAAGCTGGGCCGCTACAACAAGATGGCCGACGCTGCGGCCAAGGGTGGCGCCGACGTCAAGCTCGACGACCTGCATAGTCGGTCGTTGTCCGAGTCTCAGTCTCAGTCTCAGTCTCGGGCGGTGAGCGAGCGCGATCCACTCGGCCACGGGCACGCCGATTCTCAGGACTCCGTCCCCTACGGTATCGGCGACTACAATGATTCACGGGCCCGATTGAGGGATAACGCCGCGGCGGACATGGGTTATGGGCACGCGCCAGCGGTGAGGATGGACGATTTCAGAAATGACGGCCCGACGGGCGGATATACCGCGTATAGACCGCCACAGACAGGCTACGCGAACAATGGATACGGTTATGGTCCTCAGCGATGAGATGAGACATGGTTGTGGTGTGCAGACTACCCGCGTGCAATGCGTATCACTGGCGTTTGGATTTGAAGGACACTGTACTGTATATACGCCGGGCTTCTGGTGGCAGGAATTTTAAGGTATGTATGACAAACGACGCGCAACGTGGAGGAGACGAGGATTTCCTGCGTGGCGTGAATAACGAGGGCGTCCAGAGGCGTCACGTGACGACTTTGCCATATGAGCAGCTGATCTTATGACGACCGTTCCGGAGCATATGAGCAGTGGTGTGCGCATATGAGCCGAGCTGTGTGATCTGTGATGACGACTGTTCTCCAGAGCATACGAGGAACACACCTCTCGCGCCTCTCGCACGCACGCACACTCTACGCGGTTTCAACAAGAGCAGTCATGCGAGGAAGCCGCTCTGCTCCGATCGGTTCAGCTCAGGCCCCCTCAGACAGTGGCTAGGTTGGTTGTTCCCTCAAGAGCGGCGACAGATCTTCAGACCGAACGTCCTCCGTACTGGGTCAGATCGGATACATCTACACTTTGATGCCGAGATACGGAACGAGAAAATCAAGGATCTTCAAACACGAGGATTGGGGACGAGGGGATACCGAATGGTCATGAGGCACATAGGTTGGAAACCCAGAACGAGAATTCGGGGTGATCAGTGAAGAAGCGTGAAGGAGCATGAAGCACGAGGACCCGACCTGAGGAGTGGAAGCACGATCAAGGAACAAATTGTCCAGTTGGGTTGGGTTGAATTGAGCTGAGTTGTGTTGAGGCGAGTCGAGTCAAACCTACTTCTATTAAGTAAGTGAGTGAGTGAGTGTATATAGCGAGAAAATAATATTGAACTGGGGTAAGGCTTTATGGCCAACGGAGGAGTGCCTCTCTGTGGCGGCATACTCTGCCTTCCTCACACTTAACCACCCTACATCTCAAAGGAGCGACACGATGCCTGTGGTAGAGTAGAGTGTATTGACTGTCCGTGCATATCCTCTCCATGAGCTATCGAAAAGCAACGACAAAAACTAAAAAGGAAAGGAGCACAGCCTTACGCTAAACCTCCGCCAATCAGAACGCTCCGTTGCTTCGCAAAACATTTGTTTCGAGAAACGGCAGCCTTGCCAACCCATAACCTCATCAGCCCCAGTACAATACAATCACGTCGCTTTGTATATATACTATAGCTTACACTACGCTATACGCTACTCCGTACTCTATATAGGTACTCTGTATAGGTACATACTGAGAAAAGGGTAATTACTCGAAGACTACCTAATACAGTGGGGAGGAAGCAAGCACCAGTCTAGTATATATATATGTATATCACTGTCTAGCGGTCATGGCACTGTATTTGCATAAGCGCGTCCGATACAAGTAAGTGAGTACTGGATGTACATACTCACTGTAATCGCTATATAGACCTCATCTACATCAGTGCGAGTCTAGAGTAAATATAGACCTAGGTGTACTCCGTATATGATTATATGACAATCATCTATAGTAGTTTACTTGTTCAATGTTTACGGGCACTCTCCTAATTCTGTAGGCAAGAGGACCTGTATGCTGCTCCTCTGCGAGTACGACATCTTCCTCACCCGGCGGTACGAGCAGCTTACAGGAGGCGGCGAAATGTCCCATTGACCCGTACAGTGGCGATGATATACATTTGACATCGCGTTGCGTAAGTACCTGACGCGGAACAAGGCTTTGTTTCTGTGTCAAGTGGCAGGAATGTTACGGGTATGCTCATCCTTGTGCTGTATGCATCTATCCGCCTTGTGGTGGGAACCCACTGCGCTCAGCCCGAATCACTCTCTGATAAAGCATGTGATACAATATAGCGACTTGCCTGGCTTGCCTGGCGAGAAGGCGCATTGACTGCAGCCCGGAGCCAATGTATTGATAGACCACGGCCTATAGACCTGTGCTCTTGCCAGATACGATAGGTAGCTATAGCAGTACCATGATTCGGCGTCTTATTGCTCAATGCATTTCCCCATTCGACGCAACAGAACAAACGCCTATAACATTCCACTGGCCAGCCCTGGATTGTTCTTAGTACGCGTCCTCGTTTACCAGCCAGGTCAGTCCCAACCTCAGACTCCATAGAAACGGAGCTCGGTTGATGGCGACGCAATGATCCCTCCAGTGCCGTCAACCCCAGACCCGGCCAGCAAGTGTTGTAGTCATGGGTCGCGCTGAAACGCTCATAAAGACAGTCTCGTTGTCGTGTAAGAACAATCCGACAGAATCAAATATTCAACCATGAGCAACACAAATCCAACCCAACCAAACCCAGAACCATTTCTGCCTATTTTGATAACGCCGGTAATACAGAGAGCCAACTGCCCGGTGTGAGCATTCTATAATTCTTGTCCGTTGCACAGACTGATGCCATTCGTCGAGCGTACGGCTTGTTTTGCCGCTTGTTTTCGTCCATTGTTTCCTTGTCGTCTTTCTCCGTCAGCTTGGAGAACTGGAATTTCCTGGCTTTGTAGCCGTGTTGAAGTCGCTCTTTTCCATAGCAAAAGGCAATAGATCATCATCGTCGAACCGATTCTCGGGCCGACTGCCACTACTCCTTCCACGCCAGGATACGCTGACACTGCTGCTTCCGGGATCAACACTAGCCCCCGTGCCACTAACGCTCGACGTCGATCCTTGAGAAGCCCCGCGTCCGACGCCCGTTCTTGCTCCTCGGCTTCTGTATATATTTGCTGAAGATCGACCCGATGCAGATTCTGATGCTTCGGCATCATTTGTCAAGGCAGTGGCAAGACCTGAAAGGCGATGGACCTGGGATGACCGTCGAGGAGATCCAGTCGACGTTCGTGGGGCGGAGGTCTGTGGTTCTGTGACCGGTTCGTCGCGCTCAGCCGTCTCTCGGCGATGACCTCGTCGGTCTGCTCCCATACTATGGCTGCGCATGCCGTATAGATCACCGATATCGTCATCTGAGCTTAACGGTCTCCGTTGGGCAGAACTTGAACGCTGGTAGTTCAAGAACGGTCTAGGAGAGTTCGGAATGTCGATAGCCGGTACATTAGCTGTAGACTGTGCGTGTGCAGTCTCCTCTGTCGGAGCTTCAGATGGAGATGGAGGTGCTTCGACAGCGAGACGATGTGGCTCGTCAGTGTCGTCATGACTGTAAGCAGCGCTAAGTCGAGATGGAGCGAACGGTGTATGTGGTGTGTGAGGAGAAACCGGTTTCCCAGGAGAAGACGAGGTGGAGATTGAGGTTCCGGCCACCATGGGCGGCACCCCTGACAATTGTCGACTGGAAGACACCGATGATCTCTGCATCATAACCGAGGAAGACATAGAATCTGAGAGTACAGCATTTGAATCTCGCATCCTGTGGAATCGGTTTAATGCGGCCGTGGTCCTCCTGGTGTGCGCTTCTGCCGCTGCTGACGATGAAGGGGTGAGAAGATCTTTCTGTGATTCCAACATTTTCAAGAACGACGAAATATTCTCCCCATCATCATCGCCCATTGACCCAGAGCTTCCTCCAGCCGGAGCCGCTTCTGCCATCAAACCCGAGCCAGGTGGGGCAGAAGACGTGGCGCTTCCCCTTCCACTACTTGTCTGATCTTCGTCAGTACGAGTGGTGGTGCCGCCGGAGGAAAGACGGGCTCGTCTGTGGCTGAAGCTGCTGCTGTATCTCACCGTGGTAGGCTTGGGCGAGCTTGACGACGACGAAGCAACAGCATTGTCTGACGCAAGAGACCCAGCTCTTCGCCCAGCGAGCGTTACTGGGGCTGCTGGTGGGGGAATGCCTTCTTCGGTCAAAGAGCCCAGGGTAGGTATTCTCGCAGAGTGAGTTCTCGGCGAACTGGCGAGGGGAGAAACACCGAGAGGTGACGCTGACAAAGTAGGGGTCTTGAATGGCTGAACGGAGAAGGAGCTTCTGCGGTTGGCCGCCACCGCTCTGAGTGAATTCCTCGAGTTCTGCGCAGCAGACAGCTGCGGTTTAGCTGGTTCTGCAGTAGTGGGTGGGCTGGCATCAAAGTCTTGAGCATCTCGGAGGGCCGAGATAGGATCTGTGCCGCGAGCCAGGCCTGCTTGGTGGAAGCTTGTCAAACTCCCGTACGCATGCCCTAGCTCTGCCTGCTGCTCCATCGAAGTCTGACGTCGATGTGCAGGTAATGACCCAATCTCGGTCCGTAGCGCTCTTTCACTCGGCAGGGACGGCCGGAACAGCTCATCGTCTGCTCCTAGAAAACGGGAACTCAGGAGTTCCTCGGAGTCGTCTATCCGAAAGTCGCAGTTTTGACGATAGTCGACTTTGACCGAGAAGGGCCCGGCAGGTGACTCGGTCGTACCAAAGTCATAGGAAAATAAGACGTCCGAGTTACTGTCGAAGAGTCGCGTGCCCAGGTTATCGGACCGAGATAAACCTCCCATTTGTGATCCGTCGATCAGCCGATACCCAAGCTTCAATGCCATGTGAGACCGTCCCTTTCCGATCTTCCTCGACAACTTCCAGGCAGGCAGGAAATTACTGTAGGTGTACAGAGAGCGGAAGAAGACGATACTTTTCTTGTAGACCAAAGGCAGGAGCGTAGCTAGATCGGGGGGGATAGGAGCCGTCGCTTCGCCGAGATCGATTGTCCATCGCTCAAGTATCACCTCGTTGGCATCGGTCGTTCGGCGTTGGTTTGATCGAGAAGCCCCTCGAGCAGACGACAGGGTATTGAGGACATCCCATCTCTTGCCATCTTCATCTACAATCACCAGCCGCTGGCCTTGATGTAGAGATTCGGTGCTTAGGTAGACCTCAATTACCAGGGGCGGCGGCCGGTTGTATTCGACATCACAGGTCTTCCATCTCTTGATATCGTCCTTGTACTCGTCCGTCTCGTCGATGTCGAGGTTGAACCACCGATTTACCCTCTTGTTGTCGGTCTGCCTGGAGTAGGCCGGGGCCAGCTCGACTCGAGACTGCAGGATGATGAGAGCAGACTTGGTGTGGAAGTTCTGGATGACCTGGTTGAGTCTCTGCATCTGGAGGACGGGGTTGTCCGCGGGTGAGTCTTGACGGGCAGATGCAAAGTCCTCCGAGGAGCCGGAGCCTTGGGTAAGAGGAGATGTCGTCCGGAGAGTCTGAACGTCTCGATCTCTCGGGTTGTTCGTGCGGGTGGGATTTGTTTGTTCAGAGTTGGCGGGGGAGGCACTGACGGGAGGAGGTCGAGGGTGTTGATGCATGGTGCGGCGGAAATGGCGTTGTTATTCACTTTTCTCAGGAGCCTAGCTTAGCGTTCGAGAGGTAATTCGGTACTGGCGTATATCCGGTAGCCATCCATATTTTGGTTGCTGTGATATCCACACTTGTATTCCCTGGGTCGGCGAGTTTGTGGATGGCGGTCAACGCGTCGACATCTCTGGTACAAGGCTGGACGTTGTGGTAGGAGCAGAATTCAGGTAGATGGGAAGGTCATCATGGCCCTAGGAAGAGATGAGGTAGTGCTGAATACGGTCAGCGACTTTGTCCAGGGCTGAGGTTGAGGACGAGGTCCGGTGCAGTGCGACTTTACGATCGTCTCGAGTCGTGGGCATATGACGGAACCTCCATGTGATTGGCGCTCATGCGGAGGAACAGCCACAACCACAGGTCAGGCGACGGACGTAGCGAGGCGATAAGATGGGATGGGACGGGATGAGGTAGGATAGTCCGCTCAGGCAGAAATGGGGGCCTTGTACGAGACAGGATGCCAGCAGAAGGACAGAGTCGACGACGTGATAAAGTGATGGGGATCTGAGGACTCAAGGACTCATCCAAATGTCGGAGATATCATGGCGGATACCACTGCAGCCAACCACGCCAACACCAAGCTCTAGCAAGGATCAGCCGATACCATAGAGCAGCAAGGTCCATCGCCGACCGAAGCGGCTTAGTCCCGCTGTAGCCGGTGAGCTCTCCTGGTGTCCTCAGAGCTCGTTCAGCCCCAGGTGAATCTGCATTGACTCGGACGATGAGGGCTTGGTCGAGCAGACACACGCACACGCACACGCACACACATGTGTGGCGGGCACGTTCAGCACTCGAACCCCTCAATTCACTTTCCATTCACTCTCCTCTCACTTGGACTTTCACCATTGTGCGCTCAAGCTGCTCTGCTCACGCCAACGCTTGATATGCATGGTTCTTTGCACATGGTGGATCGAATCGGATCCCGATCCTGAGCTGTCCAGCGGTGCCATAGGCTGCATCGTCCTGACTCCTGACCTGGCAGCTGTTGTGCTGCGCGCCGCTGTGTCTCCCCTGCCGCCGCCGCGCGCACATTCGACATTTTGACGGCCACATTCTCCGCCACCATCAAGAACAGTCATAGACTTGCCAGCGAACTCTGCTAACGTACACATAGTGCGGCACGAATATTCCCAGAACAGACATGTTGCCCCGGCTTTCTCTCGCCGCCCTTTCACCACCTCGCCTCCCCCCACGTCCTCTTACGCTGTGTGCATGTTGCATGCATGCCTTGGCTAGCTTGTGCAAGCATCCATGCCCCTCAAACAGTTAGCGCCCACCATCCGAATCCGCCCGTGTGTGTGCTCCTCTTCCCTCTCCATTCCGCGCCGGCTAGGCTGAATCTAAGGCTCGATCTCAGAGTCATACTGTAAACGAGCCTTGGGACTATCATCAGCCTGACACCATTGCACCGCAGGGGAACCCACAGACCAGGCTGTCTTCTATGCGCCGATGTCTGATGCCTCCAATGGCTTGACGGGGAATCTCCCCTCGGGTCAAACATTCTTCTGCCTGCCGGATCCTCAAATAGGCACCAATACGGAGTAGTGACCCAAGACATGATGTGGGTCTACCGAGTCCTTCAACCTCAGTTTTCAGTTGTGAATTCCAGGCAAGGCACTTTTGTGCGGTCCAATATTGAGAGCCCATACCAGCTGAATGGTACTTCGGTCTTGCAGCCTGCTGCAGACCTTGCCGCGAACAGCATGGTCGAATCCTTCTGACGCAGGGCCGTTCTAAGCGAGGCCACCTTTCTACTGTGTACGCAAAAAAGATCCTGAACGATTGTGTTGGTTGTCTCAATTGGAAACGAATCCTGCCTCTATCGAAATTTGTACACGGCTGCCTCTGTGATCAACCCGCTAGTGCGGCCTGTTACTCTGTGATGGTCGATGCCTTGCCCCCTCGATGCGAATGCTGTGTATTTCCTTGACCCCGCCCTCGGCCACGGCTAGCACTGCCTCGCGACATCCCAGCGAGCCCAGGCTCGATCTCCCCGCCAGATGCGAATCCCTGTGCTATGAGGGGACCCTCTGCTGACCACGACTTTCTCTGGTGTCCGTTGGGTTCGACTGCCAACGTTGCTTTTCCTCGTCCGCCACCACGACGTTGTCCACCGCGTCCGCGACCTCCTTTACCACGACGACCAGCAGCTGCGGTGGCCTGCGCCTCTTCTTCCTGCACTCGCTTGCTCTCGTTATCCCACCATTCCTGGAACTCCTGCTCTTGTTGGATTTCCTGGAGTGATCGTTTCGCCACAGCCTCCTTAACAGCCGTCTTTTCGATTTGCTGCTGAGCAAGGATCTCAGCCATTGATGTCCGTGCATCCACGGGGGGGCCTCTCGTGCGCACCGGCGTATGGCGAATCGACTGGATCTGCGGAGCTGCGGGCTTCGACGAGGGAGGACTAAGGCTAGGGGGATGGCCACCACCGCTCGGTTCTTTGCCTACAGGGCCCGCAGATGATGCTTCGGCCGTCGGCTGCCGCATGGTTATTGGCTGCTTCGCCTGACTTTGTTTGCCTGTTTCTTTTCGCGCATCCATGATCGGTGAGGACTCTGTCTTGGGTGACTTTGCGATAGTCTGCCACGGTGAAGTAGGCGCATCTGCTGTAGGACTCGCCCGGACGGTCTCTGAGACTTTGACTGTCTGCTCCTTGATTTGGTGCTGCTGCCGTTTGCGCTCTTTCTGAGAGACTTTAGCGTTAGTCTTTGGAGTGGTTGAGGTTGACCGCATTGCCTGGGTCAATTGAGATACCCGGCCGGCTGACGCTTGCTCCATGATGTCCTTGAGCCCGTCTTTCCTCGACCCCTGAAGAGGGACCTGCCATGGTGCTCCCCGACTATTGAACCCGCTGGTGGGAGTTACAGCGCTGATGGGAGTTACAGCGCTGATGGGATCTGCTGCTCTGTGACTCTCCAACCCCGACGAGCCAGCCCCTCCTACACGCAGTGCACCTATGGGAGATAACCCAAGCTCCGATTGTCGGATCGGCGGTGGCGGCCTTGTGTTTTCCGGGGACAAGGCAACCCTGGCAGCAGGTGAATTCAAGTCTTCACGGGCAGGAGCTGGGAGAAGCTCTGGGATGTCCGCGTCCATGTCGAACGGGAGATCATCCGCTGTGTCGTTCGCCAGGATCGCGGGACTATGGTTCGGAGTGGTGAGTGGTGATACATCCGCCGGAGTCCGCAGAGCACTTTTGTTGTGCGGCGAAGATGCGTGGCGATCCAAACTACCATACCGCACCTTCACAGAAGCCGCGTAACGTTCCTCGTCTTCAACCAACCGTGATCGCAACCGCATAGAATCTACTCTCCTCTGTCGAGCCGTCTCGATCTGACTGATAAGGTCTGGATGGTTTTCCAAAAGATCAGCTTCAGCGCGCTCACTGCGAGCGAACGGCAAAAAAGCCAGCTGATTATCTTGCACAACAGTGTCAAGCTCCAGAAGCAGGTCTGGGTCCAAGTCGTCGAGGAGCCTGAGCTCCATCATGCTCTCGAGATTTAAGCAGATATATTCGAGCGCTGCTTTCTTGAAGCTCTGGACTGTTGACTCTGCAGCTGTATTAACTAATAAGCAGATATTTCGGACACTGACATAGCGGCCCAGGGTCTGCTGGCATATCTGTGCTAGTCGGTCCAGCATAAGCTCGTTTGCAACTGACATGACCTCGATAACAATGTCGAGGAACTCGTCGAGAGTACTGGTGACAATGTCATCAAAGAGCTCTTCTCCTGTATCGGCGTACAAATGGCGCAAGACCATGACGAAGGTCTTCTCATCAATATGCTTGAGGTCGACACGTACAGCCTCGGACTCTGCTTCAGCTTCGTTGCGCCGCGATGCCATCCACATTCCGCCGGTCCGTCCGTTGAAGAGACCATCGAAGAACGGACAGCGACTGCATAGTAGCACGCTGTGCGCAGGCATTTCGGCGTCATCAGCGAGTTCAAGGAGCACGTCGGCGTCAGAGAAGAAGTCAGGATCTAGGACCGCAAGCTCCATATCGTTCGCAAGGGCACGGACTGGATCGACCATGACTCTTACTGCGCGTTCAAGGCCTCTCATTTCGAGGTGACTTGCCAATTTCATGAGCTCAAGCCGGACGGACCTGTACCGAGGTGCGAGGTGCAATGCCTGGGAAGTGTAGTGCCACACGTCGATCAAGTTGTCCGTGTATAAGTAGAAGACGAAGGTGGCAAGGGTCAGGAAGTCCGCGCCCTTGAACGTAACTTGTATCTGGCCGTCCTGTCCATATTCGATCGAGAGCACATCGGGAATGGCAAAGTAATATGTCTCTTGAAATTCAGTCAAGGCGCCACGCATCACACTACTCCTGCCCTTGAGGACGAAAGAGTGGATCGGAATGCGGACGTCCGTGACTGTCGAAGCAATCCAGAGGTCGTACTGGCTCCGGGATAGGGGTTCATGCCGGTGTCCTATGGCGAGGAAATCGGATTCCGCTGATGCGTTACTGATCACAGCACGAGCTATTTGGGCTGGGTCATTGCCTGACGGGGGCGTAGTCTCCGAACTCCCGTATCCCTGGAAGGGCAAAAGATGGAACAAATCATTCCACAGGCTTGGTGCGTCGGGCAAGATCTGCTCGCGGGTCACAGTGGCGTCTTTGCGCACCGCCATGAAGGCACCAAAAGCATTGCTTCGAACAGCGACCACCCCCGTCAGGTTCGGAATCCGGACGAATTTGTAATCCTTCGGCCTTCCCGAACCTTTCTTCGTGTCGCGGACTGACTTGATGTTTGCACGCTTTTCTTTTCGCCAGGCAGAGCCCGAGGCGGTACAGATGATAATTGAACTGTCCTGACCCACGGCAACATCTGTCGCCGCCATATGAGCTTTGCCGAGAGACCAAAGGCGCGAAGGGGCAGGCAAAGCATTGCGTGCCTTAGTGGGATTAGTTGTAGACGCATTGGACGGCACTGTTTCCGAAACCCTGGGGACTTCGATGGTGTACACTTCTCCGAAGGACGACATCGTGGAAATTGTGTTGCCTCCGCCGGTAATCTGCTTGATGTAATTTGTTTCCATATTGTACCTCGTCGATAGATTGTCCGACATGTAGTAATTGGAAAAGGTCTCCAAGGGAAACAGCACCTTCGTCCAGCCATAATGCGTGAAGACGATCACATCATGGTTTTCCAGCAGGACGATCGTGGCACGGTCAATTGCGCTTACTGACTGGATGGGCGACTGCAGAATAGATACTCCAACACGGCGTGGGAGCACCTGCACCTCTAGTGAGCGAGCGTCGGCGTCCATCAGGCCCAATTGGCCTTCGTTTTTGCCAAAGGTGTACAAGGCCGAGGATGTATAGATAGCTGAATGCAAAGCCGATGCTGCCGCCCCCAAGATGACTTCCTTTTTGATGTAGCCGAAGAGCTGACGCGGAACCAGCTGAGTTGGTACCTCGTCCTTGGGTGCTTCTGGGAGAGTATAACCCAACTGACCGTAGCGGTTACTACCCCATGTGAAGACTTCGCCCTGGGAACAAACTGCTATGGAATGATCCTGCCCCAGTGCAATTGCCGAGATGCGTCGCTTGGCCAGACCCCCGGCCTGAATACAACGGTATGTGAAACTGGTATTTTCATCGCCAGTACCAAGACGACCACCCGGACCGTACCCGCAAATATACAAGTTCGAGACTGGATCGTTGGTCAAAACGGCCGTATGTAGCTTTGACATGACGACGTTCTGGATGGTGACAGGCCGATACCGGATTACCGCTGGCAAGGCCTTATGAGAATGAAGAGCGCCAGTGCTATGCGTGAGATCTTCGTGTACCCAGCCTTTTTGTCTTTCAGCTAGATGGTCATGGAGAAGGCGGCGAAGCAGATGATCAGGTCTCTCAAAGTGAAGACGCTCAGGATAATGCCTGTCGTCACCGTCACCCGTACCCAGAGAAAGGTTCTTATTGCTCCCAAACGCGTAGACTTCGTCACCTAGTAGATCAACTGAGGGATGGACATGGCGCCTCGAACGCTCCTCGTTCTGCTGGTCACCATTATCGTCGACGCCATTGGTGCTGTCATCATCGCGTACAGGTGGAAGCGTGGATGAATCGTGCTGGAGGGAACGCGGTGCAATAGTCAAGCCAAAAACTTCGAAGGGGCTATTGCCTTCATGGTCCTTGATCTTGACCAAGCCTCCAGCGTGAGAGTGCTGGGCAGTCGTCGTGTAGTCAGTGGCATCTTGGAGGTCTCGAGCCATGAGCGCGTGTGCAGCTGAAATATTGCCAAAGTATAGCGCTCGGTGTAGTGGCGTCCATCCGCTCTCCAAGTCCTGAATGGATAGATCCAGAAAAGGCATCTCCAACAGGACCTTGACAAACTGCAGAGCATCTTCCGACCGCGATGACGCAGCGTGGTGCAGGATGGTTCTCCCAAAGCTGTCCTTGGTGTTCAGATCGGCTCTTGTGAGCACTGCGCCAGCGGTTTTACCCAGGGTGGCGTTCGCTGGGGTGTGCCCTGAACTCTTTCGATATCTCAACGGTGTCTTGGGGGAGGCTGCCAGATTGCCTGGACTGCCGCTCTTCAGCCCAAATCCGCCAGCTTGTCCGGTGCTCGTGGTTCTCGGTGCCGCGGAGGAGACGGTGGCGTTAGCCAAGTATTGTCGAAACGCATCGACATCATCTTCGAACAGGCAGCGCCAGAGATTGTAGCTCATGTGGTAAACCGGAAGTATGTTATTGTCTCCGATGACCTCGTCCGCGCCTCGCTGTAACCTCGATGGATCACGGCGTGTTTAAAGGCGCAGGGTCGAGCGGAGACTAGGAGGCCGACTGAACTGGGACTAAGATGACTCAACCGGAAATCATCGTGTGCGCTCTTCGAATTCTTCGTCGCGGACGCTCGATGGCCTGCCCTCTGGAAATCCTGGTTGTCTGGTGAGCGGATCGACTGTGAGGGAGATTGGGAAGGTGGCGGTCGTTCGTGGAGGGGTAGAAGTGTAAGTCACGTCGCAGCTTGTCGATAACTTGAGATGATGGTGAGGGACGCCTTGGAGCCAATCACATCCCCCCGTGCTGATACGGGCTTCGTGTGGTGGGAGAGGCATCCTGCCTCCGTAAACTCTGTCGACGGGTACATGTCGTCTGCGGCAGAGCAGAGCCTGGGTGGCGTCGTCATCCAGATGAATCAGACAGGGAGAGCGGCATGAAATGGAATGCCAAAAAAGACAATGCGCAGAACCACCTGGAGACTAAAGCGAGCTGCATGGGATCCGGGGCCCTTTTAAAAGCGACCTAGAAAGAGCGGTGTGGTACACAGCTACGAGGTGGGTCTGATTCTCTACAAGACCTTCCACTGGGTATCCATTGCCTGTCGTTCTGAATACTTTCCATCTTTGTATCTCAGTACAAGCTGCTCACAAGTCTTTAGTTGGTTGCTAAAGCCCGATGAAACTTGCTGCCAGACCCCGACCCAGTAGAGCCGCTGTCGGGACAGCCGTGGAATGACCCTGCGCCGGAGTATCCGAAGGAGGATGGACCCGAACCAGCTGTTGCTGTCGATGAAGAGATCCCCAAGTTGAAGGTCGGCGTGCCAGCCAGGATCAAGCTCGATCCCGAAAAGCTAGCTTCGGGTACTTGTGTCTCGGCCGTGATGGCAGTCAGCTGTGTCCCGGTGGCCATTGCGGTGGCTGTGGCACTGGGGACCGCAGTGCCGGTGGGAATCACCACAATGTTGCTGGTCGATGCTTTGTTCTCGTCTGCTTGGCCCAGAGCCGCGACTTGGTTCTCCAGGTCGAAAACCGCGTAAGCACTTCTGAGGAAGCTGTCGCCGAGGATGCTGAAGCCGCTACTCTCCCTGGTGGTTTCCATGGCCAACATGCAACCACCTGACGGATCGTCGAAATTATCTGGTGTGTATATCTGCCCGCCAACTATATTCGCGAGAGGCACTTGTATGGTGATGCCCCCCTCCCCACCAAATAAATAGCCGATGGTACCATTGCCGTTTGAGAGGCTGCACGGTATCAGATAGGCGCCGGTACCCTCTGCATCCAGGACAGCTCCAAATCCGAGAGCCAGAGGGGTGAAAATATCGTTGGTCAAAAAGGTGTTGGTTGTGCCCGAATCTAGCAACGTGGCTTGAGAATATCCCTGTGGCGACAATTGAGTGGTTTCACCGGTGGCGTCAGTGAAGGAGACGCCAGTCAAAGCCACATAGTACTCCTTCACCAAACCATCCTGAGTAGCCTGCAGAGGAAGGGCGACCAGGTCTCCGGAGTATTTGGTCGTGTCGATGCCGCCGAGGATGATTGAGCCCGTGCTCGCTTCGAGGTCGTTCAAGTACAGGCTGAAGGCTTTGCGGTGGATGATTCCTGACTTGACGAGATTGTCCATCACCGACTGATATACCCCGGTTGGGCCATCGTTTTTTGCTTCATTGGTGTCGTATCCAACTCCCATCACTCCATGCTGGTCGACAAGCACACTCGCCACTCCGATTTGTTGATTGTTGATAGGGGAGGAGCCGTTGATCGTAATGGTATCAGAACCCCAGTCACCAGCATCGGTATCACCTGGAGCGGCGTAAGTCTGGCGGATGATGAGTTAGCGACAAATTTTCAAGCAGGTAACCTATGGCTCCGTCAGAGGCACGTGCGGAGATAGACTGACGATATTGAAGCCAGCTTGCTCGACGAGCTGATACGTGCTCGAAGAGCTTGGGACAAGCCTGGTGGCTGAGGGGGCCCGTTTGTGCAAGTCGAGTTTGAGGTAGCCAGGCGACGCGATACATGAACCGACGAGGGCCACAATCGTAGCCCCTGCGAAAAGATTCATGATAGGCGTCCACTGGTGCCAACCCAAGTCCTGTAGTGGTTGAGCTCAGGTGGTGGTGGGGTGAAGCAAAAAATTGGCCAGAAGCGGGTTGTATTTCAATGAAAAACGGTCTTGCTTCACTTTCACTTTCACTTTCACTTTCACTTTCACTTACACTGACACGGCTGCAGAAACCCGGAACGACAAAACACTGCGCATCTGAAAGAACGGCTACGTACGGGGTACATTCGCTGGAAAGCTACAAGCCAAGTATCCTTGTGTGACTTTCCGTTCAGCGGCCGCTGAGGTGAATGCCGCCGAGTTACAGCAACTTGTCCGACTCACGTTCTAAATAGAAGCTGAGACAAAAACAGCTGACATTGAAGGCCGTGAAAGCCCGCGAAAAAGTCCACAACACCGCCACAGCTCGCATATAGCTGCAGATGCCGCATGTTCGAGCCTTTGGGGAGATGAGATATGCTTGGTGCACCGCTTACAGTCAAGCAAGACCGTTTCTTGCTCGTGCTACTTTGATCTGGTCTTATGATACTGAGCACTCTCTTGAGTAACACTCCGGGCCGATCTGTCAAATTTACTTGCCGCGTGTAGCGGTATCATGGTGATGCACTCTCGCCTGTGAAATGCCGGCACATAGTCTGATGAATAGAAGAGCGGTCTGAGACTGTTGCACAGTTGCTATATCCATTATGGCGAAGTTGCGGCCACTACTGGGATGGCAGCTCATGCGTCCATTCAGCTTGTTGGCGAAGCAAAATGCTTCAAGAAAGCCTTGGTCTTTGTGGAAATGGTCCGCCTCAATGCTTCATGACTTCTAGCCCCTTCTACCCAAGCACTGACATTTTGCTAAGTACCTTAAATCAAGACTAACTTGTGAGAGCGCCCTTCCACGCATCGCTGAAGAACATAGAACAAGTGATTTTCGCCCTTTTCTGCGAGGGAAAAAGGAGTGGGGAGGAGGGAAGTAGATATGGCAAAGATTGAACCTGCAATCGTCCATTGGTACTCCGTATTGTTCAACCGAAGATCGATTTCGATAAGCTGCTCTTGCCACGTTACCGAGCCATTTATCCCGGTCCTGGAATCAGTCCAGAATGCCAAAGTGTCACCAATCATTGTCTTCCGACGGGCGGGAAGCATGCCATACCTCGACCCTTGAAGCGCTCTGGTTACAAGCTTTTGCCTTTCTTTGTTTCGACATTTGCGCGTCCGAAAACGAGTTCATCACGACCCCAAACGGCGACGGCGGCCGTTCCGCAGGGTCCGATCAGCGCTGTGAGCAAGGCGATCTTGACGGCGCCAACGATAGTCTGGATAATTGTTGCCTCCTCGTGTTTCGCCCCAACGCGTAGTGTCAAAGCCCACACAAGGGCGGCAGAGACGCCGACGATGATGTCCCATTGAAGGAACCAGAGCGCGCCGTCGGCCAAAGTCTGGACCTGAGGTTGTCCAAGGGGAACGACAGTTACGAAGATCCTGTCGGGCTGTAGCTGCGGAAGGTACTTGGCGCTGAACAACACTGGGAACAGGTAGGCCAGAGATGACAGGCCTAGCACTGCCAGATGAGATCCTGCTGATGACAAGATTGCAAAAGGATACGCGAGACGAAGATAGCGGACGGTTTTCGTTCTCTTGTCGCTTTCGGTCAAAATCGAGGCTCGTTGGTCCAGGTTCAGGGCAATAATGGTCAGGATGAGTTGGGTCAAGCCTATCCAGACTGACCAACCCTGCTGAATTCCAGTCCAAGTTTGCTTGGTGTCAAATGAAACGAGGGTCGGGGCCGGTAGGCACATCAAGATGGATGGAAGTCCGAACCCAACCAGGATGCTGATCGGGATGAGGGCGATCTTGACTGGCGCGTCGACATAGAGTTGATAATCCTTTGGATTGCTAACTGTGGACGACGTCCACAGATGATATGCGAACCAAAGGGGCGCAACGCAGGCATAGCCTACAATTGCAACACCAATGCCGAACAAGGTCGTGCTAAAGAAAGTCAATACAAAGAGCTGGACATCCATGCGAGGCTGCACTTACGCAGTAAGAACGAATTTCCCTCGGTTGCCGTTTCTGAGGCCCTCTATCATGACCAGGACCCAGGATGCGAGGACCTGTCCTCCAAGATAGAGAAATGACAACGAGACATCGGCTCGGTTCCCATCGATAGCTGTGTAGAAGAAGCTGACCAAGACTGTCAACTGCTTGTCGAGCGCACCGATGCCAGTGTAGGTCTGTTTCATGGGCGCTGCGGTCGGCCCGGGAATGACAGCGCCCGGTTCCGCTTGATGGCCCAGGATTTTGAGAAGCCCATTCTGATATGGAAAGCCCCAAAGCGTCCAGAATCCTGCCACGGACAGCAAGATGAGCAGGACCTTAGGCACGCTAAGCGCCATGCTGTTCACGAGTAAGGGCGGGTTACACACGCAGTGCTAAGTAGATACCGTCAGAAAGTTGAGGTGCAAAAGCTTTGATGGTGTGATCAGAATCAGGCTGAAGAAAGGAGGAAGTTATCTCTTCGTACTTTATACAGACTGTTAAATAGCAGCCTGGCTTGCGAGATGGACGTTGGTCCAGCTCTCTCAGCTGGTCGCGTCTCAGCCTCAAGTACGCCAAGGCAGGCTGGCCATGACGGTGGTCAGATTCAGGGTTACGAGGACCCCCAGCTATGAGTGGTTGGGCCGGGCACTCCACTGCCCGTTCGGGGCGTGTGCATGACTCCTAAGGCCTAAGCCCAAGCCCCAATCAGGCGTGATTTTGACGGGGCATTTTGGGCAAGGGAGTTTGCCCAAGGCAACCGCCTAGTCATCTGGTAATCCTACCTAGTACCTAGTCGTTTACCTAAGCGAAGTCAAAAATTGGCCGAGGCCTTCATTCGACCTTCACTCCGACTTCACTTCCCTGTCGCGCCTGAGTGTGGATTGACCATCCTGAAGCTGTTTCATTCAGAGAGCCATTGTACAGACCGGCCTGTGGCGAGCCAACGCTCATCTACACCATGCTCAAAAGAAAGCGAGAGGACAGCGCTGGATCGCTCAATAGCGAGGACGACAATGAGAAATTAAAAGTCTCCAGACTGAAGGCCAAGACAGGCCAGGGTGTGAAGGCTTTGCACAACGCGCTCAAGCTTGCTAGAGGTTTCGAGAGACAGAAACTTGGCCGTCGCCAAAAGACTGCCAGCGATGCCCCCCAGACACTGCTGCGCCTACGGGAGGAAGTCATTGTCCTCAAGCAACTGCAACTCGACAAAACAGCGAAGACCCGACTTTTCAAGAACCTGTTCAAAACAAAACGCATCAGAGAGCACCCAATCTTTATCAAAGCCTACGGACTGGAACCTATGTTGGACAATGTCAAGCCTGGCGCCGAGGCCAATGTGGTGGGGAGGTTGTTCAACTCAAACCCCGTCAAACAGGCACTGCCGGAGATCATGAAGTCGATATATGCTGTGCTTGGTATCCCGCAGGCCGTGCCACCAAAGCCCATAGGAACAGAAAACCCGGCCAGCAAAGCAGCCATTGGGAAAGCAGAACCAAAGTTGGATAGTGATTTCGATGGCTTCTCAGGCAGTGACATGGAGGACCACGCCGATCTCAGGGAGAAACAGGATTTAGGATCGGATGCAACGGATGAAGAGGTGCTTGGATATGCAGGAGGTCGGCTGGCTTCTTCAAGCGAGGACTCTGAGGAAGACAGCATTGCTATCCCATCACTGTCACCACAAAGAACAGGGCGTCAGAGTCACGACGGTGGAAGGTTCGCTGGAAGAGAAAGTCTTTCACTATCGCCGACTCCAAGCGAGGTTTCTGAGCCTGGTGGTGCAAGGCAGCCTCCTGCGCCACATCTGCGTCAAAAACCTAGCACGACCGCTTTTCTCCCATCTCTCAGTATGGGAGGCTATTATTCTGGGTCAGACTCTGAAGGAGATGCAGATCAGCACCGTGGGCCCGCATTGCCAAAACCGCGCAAGAATCGACGTGGCCAACGTGCACGCCAGCAAATCGCCGAGCTCAAGTACGGAGAAAAGGCAAAACATCTCGGGAAACAGAAGGCGCAAGATGCGAGGAGTGCGGGATGGGATGCAAGAAGGGGGGCAGTAGGTCAACATGATCCCCAAAAGGACCGGTTCCGGAAGAGGATGGACCCTCAAAAGCGAACGGAGGATCGCTCGGCCACTAGAAGGGATCGGACATTGAATCCCGACAAGAAAAAATCCCGAGATGACCAAGGGCCCATTCACCCTTCTTGGGAAGCCGCGAAGAGAAGGAAAATGCAGGATCAGGCACAAGCCTCCTTTCAGGGCAAGAAAATCACATTTGACTGATTTCGGCTTGCCACTCAAGCTCTCAGAAAGAACCTCAGTGCTGTCAATCCCTCAAGGTTGGTTCTGTCGAACAAAGTAGAATGAAGGACACGCATTCGGTTTCGGTATCCGAGTCCAACATTCTCCGATACACTACCATCCACCTCTAAGGCCTTGGATAGCCGAACATAGCGATGCCAGGGTCCTTTTCAGTCACGCTCGTCTGGCCTCAGGGAAACGGTACTCATCCGATAGACTGTTGGTCAGCCTTTTTCGGCGACACTTCAATCCTTTCCACCTTCGGAGACGCTGTCTCATCCGACAACTCACTAGCTCCTCTCATGGTGTCCACCTCGCCTAGCGTTGCCAGGCCGGACACTTCGGTAGGATATCCCTGAGAATCTGTGGCCGTCGGCATCGGAACGGCTGCTGAAGGCTGATAATAAGTGGCAGGATATTGCTGTGCTGAAGTGTACGTCGGGGCTTGGGCCGGGGGCTCGTGGATCACGAAAGATGATTTGACGGTAGGTCGGGAGTCACGCTCTAGGCTGGTTGTCCTTCTGCTCTAATCTGACACTACGATCAAGCATATGGTCTCCTACGGCCTGAACACCGTCCGTATCCCCGTGGGCTATTGGTTCCTCGAGAGCATCGTCGACAAGAGCGAACACTTCCCTCAAGGCGGCGAGCACTATCTTGACCAAGTCATCGGGTGGGCCAAGGACGCGGGCTTATACGTGATCACCGTCCTCCACGGCGCGCCCGGCGCTCAAGCCACAGACGGGTTCACTGGCCAGCTCAACCCGAACCCAGGCTTCTACAGCACCTACAACTACGACCGAGCGGACCAGTGGCTCGAATGGATCACGCACAAAGTCCACACCAACCCAGCGTACTCAACCGTCGGCACGCTGGAACTGGTCAACGAGCCGGAGCGCAATCCCGACACAGCGAAATATCCCGACGCGAAAGCGAACACGGACAGTATGCGCCAGGTGAGTGAACGGAGTGGAGAGATTTCGGTCCACGCGTGGCGGCGGCGGTGGTGATGGTGTCGCTACGTAACGATCGTTGATAACCCAGGATCGCTAACACCCAGGCTTCCATTATGATAGACGTACTGTTCGGCCGCGTGGTCAAAGATCCGCGCCACCGAATCTTCCCTGAATGTGCCTCCGGACTCGCAGCTATCGATCATGATGATGGACCAGAAATGGGGATCCAGCGATCCCAAAGAGTACCCTCACGACCTGAATCTCGCGGCGTACGACGACCACCAGTACGTCAAGTACGCGGGCGTCGCCGAGGACAAGGACGCGTACATCCGGTTCTCGTGCAGCGACGACCGGTCCGGCAACTGGCCTGTCTTCGTGGGCGAATGGTCCCTCTCTGTCGCGACGGACGTGGAGTGGACGGACGATTGGAACCCCAGCAGGGATGAAAGCAAGGGCTTTTACCGCAAGTGGTGGGCCGCGCAGGTCATGTCGTACGAGAAGACGGCACAGGGTTGGGTACGTGTCTTTAGCTAGGCTGTCATCCCACGCCAGGCTATCCTTCCCCTGTCTTATACCATACCTGTCCCTATTGTCTCCCCGTTGAGGTGTCTGATATGACCAAGGAACAGACTAACGATCCGCACATGTCTTCTGGATTTGGAAAACATCAGGCACTCTCAACGATCCGCGCTGGGACTACAAGATGGGTGTTGCGGCGGGAATAATTCCCACGGATATTGATAGTGCCTACAGCATGGGTGCGTGCAGCTAGGAAGTCGTGGGCGGCGGCTCGAGGATAATTCCCGGCTACTGGATTAGCAATGGCAAATGCAGTGAAGACGAGACATGGTTTCGTCTCATTCGACGCGCCGTGCGAAATGATCGGCTAGCACTCCTGATGGGCGCGGCTTGTCTCCCGACGGTGCTGCTTCTCCTTGCCATTTGATTCGAAGTGGACTAATGGTGTATGGGTGGGTGGATTGTCTTCCTGTGGCGGGGCAATGCCTTTCCTCAGAAGGAGAGAGGCTTGCGGAGGGAATCACTGCGCTTCTTGCCAATGTGGAACAATGCGTGCATACATGCGCATATACCGGCTACTCCCCCTGCCATACTACGAAGCAGCTTTGCGTCAGTCTTGTCTGATGGTCAAGCGCTGAAGAAGGCTGTTTGATCTGAGCTGTGATCTGGGCCATACGAGCAAGGAAGCTGGATATTCCGGATGGAGGAAGGAGAGCTTAAAGTCGTCGCCCAACCCTGGGTATGGGTATTGGCTGCAAGCTGCACGCATCGACAACCGTGAATGGACACGCATGGGGAGATGGGAGTGGATACGGTACAAAACATCCGAGCACTCGTGCTGACTGGGAGTGGGAGTTCTCGTGGGACGGAACTACAAGTCTGGCGTCTGGTCGGAGCAGATACTACCCGTGTTGTACCACCGAGCAGGGCCACTGAATATACCTGTGATGATTAAGAGGAGACAAATCCGGCGGCAGGCATTGATGGACGAAATGACTAGAAGACGCAAACTGGTATCCCGACACAGAGCACCGACTCTCGTCATCATTTTCCTGGTCAGCGCCGTCGTCGTCGTCGTCGTCATCGTCGTCGTCGTCCCCCTTCCGAGTCCCTAAGTCCGACCCTGAAGCGCCCATTCCGCAATCCCCTTGGCGTGCAGTGTTGTGGTCTCGAACGTCGGGACGGCAAAGTCGTCGACTCCAAAGACGAGTCTGAACTCGGTACACGCCAGCACGACACACTCGACGTGCTGATCATGGACCAAGCTCGCATAAGCGTCGTGGAAACACCTCCTCACGTCGCGACCAATGGTCTCTCTACTCAGCTCGTTGAAGATCAAGCCGTCGACCTGTTCCCGGAAATCCACCCCGGGCACCGACACCTCCAGCCCATACTTCTCTCTCAGTTTCGCGGTGTAGAAGTCGTCCTCCATCACGGCCCTGGTGCCGAGCAGCCCGACCTTTCGATATCCGCCTTTGACAACCTCCCTGGCGGTAAAGTCGACGATATGTAGCACCGGCAAGTCGACATGCTTGGCCAGCGTGTCGGCGGCCTTGTGCGCAACGTTGGCGCACAGGGCTATCGCTTGAGCACCTGCCCGCTTCAGCTCGTGGCCGTGGGCGAGCAGTGTCGCGGTCATGCCGTCGAAGTCCCCGGTGGTCGTGAAGCGGGCGATGTCGGCGTAGTCCAAAGAGCGGAGGAGCAAATTGGCAGAGTGGATGCCGCCCAGGTGAGCGGCGACCTGTTGGTTGATGGTTTGGTAGTAGAGCGCGGTGGTTTGCCAGGACATGCCGCCTATCAGGCCGACCAGCCTAGTCGTCATTGTGGGAATAAGGATGGCTTTTTTTTGGGGGGGGGGGGGGGGGAATGCATAATATTGTTGCCACGGTCCTGGTGACGCAGCCAAGGGTGACTTGCTATAGAGAATGCCCAGCAGTCACACACCTTCCGCTGTGCTTCGAGGACGCGGGTCTACGTGGTAATGAGCTAGGTGGCTGCTCATGAGATTTGTCTCTCCTGTGCTCAAGACACGAAATCCACCGGCGGGCTGAGTGTCAAAAGGCGTGGCTGAGGACAGCTTGCGGTTGTATCTATTACCTGGCTCTGGCCCGCCCAGTCTGCTTGATATCGCGGGCCTACCTGTGCATTGTCAGGTCGCACCATTCAGATCACAAGGCAGCTTTATCATTTGTGGCCGTACTCCGTACGAGCAGAGAACAGGTGAGAAGCCGGCGAGTATGAAAGTGGTGCTGCGAGACTTCGGCTTCGGAACAATGATGAGCCGAAGGGCGCATTGACGTCGTCGAGCCTCTTCTAGTAGGATGCTCATGGGTGCTGTCGATCTCGACTTCGCAAGCACCCTGAATCTCTGACAGTCTACGAGGCCTCTCAGCTCGCGGCTGTCATTGACACTCAAGATTATGCGCAAGGGGTTCAGCACCTGCGCGAGATCTCTGAGCCATGAGAACCCACTAGTACGTCCTGCGCTCCCTCGTTCACGGGCTCAAGTATTGTGTCGATGCTGATTCCGGTGTCACCAGGGTCTCCCTCGCAAGCCTGCGCCAGGAAGCAAAGGCCCTGCACCGACCATTCCGCGCGCCCAACGCGGGCTCCCGCAGAAGCGACCTCTTCGCAATGTCGCCCACACCATCGCCGTCTCCTCGGCGAAAGGCGGCGTGGGCAAGTCGACGCTGGCCGTGAACCTCGCGCTCTCGCTTTCGCGCCACGGCTTGCGGACCGGCATATTGGACACAGACATCTTCGGTCCTTCCATCCCTACGCTCCTCGGACTGTCGGATGCGGGCGAACCGAAGCTCACGGAGAAGAATATGCTCGTCCCGTTGACGAGCTACGGCTTGAAGAGTATGTCTATGGGGTATCTCTTGCCACGCGAGTCCGCCCCAGTAGCATGGCGCGGGTTGATGGTAATGAAAGCTCTACAACAGCTACTTCACGAAGTGGATTGGTCCCCCGGGCTGGACGTGCTGGTTCTGGACCTTCCGCCCGGCACGGGAGATGTACAATTGACGATCGGCCAACAGGTCGAATTGGCCGGTGCGGTGGTCGTTTCCACCCCGCAGGATATTGCTCTCAAGGATGCTGTCAAGGGCGTGGAGATGTTCCGCAAGATGGACATTGAAGTCCTGGGCATGGTACAGAACATGAGTGTCTTTGTCTGTCCCCACTGTCACAAGGAGACTAAGATCTTTGCGCAATACAGCGGTCACCAGGGCCACGACGGCCTAGGCGGTGCAGAGGCAAAAGCACAGGAACTGGGTGTCGATTTCCTGGGCAATGTGCCGCTTGATGCGAAGATTTGCGCCGACGCGGACAGGGGCATGCCTACTATTGTGGCTGAAGAGGCGAGCGGGGTCAAAATTAACACTGGCTACTATGAGCGGATTGCTGAGAAGGTGGCAAAGAAAGTTGGCTTGGACTGGATGTAGGCCTGGTAAGGACCTAATATCTGAGGCCAAGCAAGGCGATGTGCGCCGGAAGGTCCAGGCTGGCAGAGGATAAATATCTAACGGCAGAGATAACGAACTGCTTGTGTTTCGTTCCCGAGCCTCGAATCACTCGCTTGTGAACGGAGGAGGTGGAATAGAGCCACGAAATAACCGATCAGATTAAATCAGCACTCGGTATCGTTCGTGCCACCGCGTCTGATATTGATGTACCTTTGTGTCTGAGGAATCGTCAAGGATCCCCCCGCTCCATGCCCTGCTCGTCGCCACCGGCTTCGCTTTTCTTCCTCTTCTCCCTCTCCTTTTTCTTGACTTTCTTCTCGCGATTTCGTCGAGTGCGTTTCTCTCGCTCCATTTCTTCCGTCGCTTTCGCTTGGCTGGCGAGTTCCTTCCGCAGAGCGAGCCGTCGACGGACGAGGATCCGACGTTTCTTGGATGGTCTGGTCCTGGCCCGGGCTTTCGGTTGCACTGAACTGTTACGCTGGCTAGTCGTCGAGTCAACCTGCGTTGACAGCTGTTGTACTCTGGACCTAGACTGCTTGTTGAGTAATCCGACTTGAACCACCCGCCACGGAAGTGCCGTCCCTGGCCATCGGGTTGACTCTGCCAGGGAAATAACGTCCGTGCTAGACATTGCAACAGCGGCATATTCGGCCTTTAACTGCCGGACGGTATCTTCTGGGAGTGCTGCGGTAAAATAATAACTCTCTGGGCGGTTTGGGTGGACGAAATGCGCTTTATCCAGCGACAGCACGTCCGCGAGAGCAATAGGTTCTGGCGTTGCCGACAGCCTGACCTTTGCATCAGCTGTACCTGGCTGGTCCTGACGATGCTGTGCCCTAGAGCTCGGGCCCGGCGCGAAGAGTCGGAATTCATACTCTGGTTTCTCAGCGTCATCAAGTGGAAGAGGCGCGACCGGAGGCCGAGAAGTCTTCACGTCCGACAACGTAGGCGTCACGAAATCGTACTCGAAGCCGTACGATACCTCTGCAATATCACTTGGCAGTTCGCCTGGTGATATGGATCTTGACGAAGCGCGTGAGGCGTGCGAGTCGTCATCTTCGTGGAAGAGACGTGATCGTTTGACCCTTGGCGAGGTCAGATATTTGTCTCGCCGTCAGTCTGCGCAGCTTACCTTTTCGCGTTGGGTACCGCAAACATCCCGGTTCTATAGAGACTCTTGCCTTCCAAATTTTGGGGTGTCGAGGCGGAAGGACTCGCATCAGCCTTGAAGCCAGGAAGAGACGGACTTTCAGACGCAAACCATGAATGGCGACGGGGTGCGAGGTCCTCGGGGTTGGCCGAGGATCTGCCGGTGAGTCTCCCACGTGACCACTCCCTCACACCTGACTTCTCCCCTCCGTGTTCATCTCCTTTCCCCGCCCACCACGCCTGGTGGACCTGAAATCATCTCATTCTTCCGCCACGAGGCATCATTTTCCGCACGGCTTGTCGGGCTTGTGGGAATGGCAGCCGTCTCTGCTCCCGTCTAGTCCATGGAGGTTCGTAGGCAGTCACTCCTAAGCGACCTTCACAACAGCGACCCCCCTGCTGGCCACCCACCTGCCAAGCAGCAATGCAGTCCAAGACTCCAAGATGTCTCGGCAAGCAGCCACGCGCTCGAACTCATGCATCTCGGCTCTTGTGAGCCAGACCGAGTGCCTTAGCGCCCCGTCTAACAAGTTGAAGCCGTTGAGCTCGGGACTGCCTCAAGGTGCGAAATGGGGCGCAGCCTGACGTCCTCCTTCCCTTCTCCAGCGCCAGGTCTGCTTTGCGCAAGCCTCCCACGGTGTCTATCGCTTCGCACATACTCTTTGTCGCTCTGGGTCGACGAACCGTCCTGCCCACCAGCCACATGTCCGGCTTAGAGCCCCTCGCTGTTGTCAGTGCGGTTGCTGGGATCCTCCAAGCGTATGAAGCCGGTAGCAAGATCTTCCGGCAGATCAAGGCGCGCCGTCAAGCTCATGGCGCTCTCCCACCAACCGACCGTCTGCTCGAGTCCCTTGAGAAGGGCGAAAGTGAGGTCAAAAAGGCCGTTGAAGAAGGCAAGTTGCGGTTCGGCGAAGACTTCGAGATTGGCGACAGTAAGGGAAATACTTTCCGCATTCGAGCGGCCTACTGATGACGCGTAGCGGCCACCCTTTTCGCCCTTATGCAGATCACGATCGATGTCCAAAAAGCACTGTTGGCGGGTTTAGCGGAAGCTAGGAGTGACGATGGCGTTGTTGACTTCGAAATGTGCATCAACTCGTGCGACAAGGCCCGCCAGGATGCCCTTATCACTTTACAAGGCCTGTTCCTGCGAAGATTGGCCGCTGAACAGAAGAAGGCGGATAACCCGACTTCACCCCCAGAGCAGGCAAAGAGGTCTCAAGGGCAGTCGCCACCGGTCCCGGAGCGGACCAGCGAGAACATGGAGACCCAACGCAGTCCTCCCCCTCGGCTTGAGAAAAGGCCAACTGATACGGAAAGCACAAAGGCTCAGAAAGCTGGGAGGTGGCTTTTGTCCCGGCGGGATAGGAGTGGCGAGAGCTCGGTCACCTTGATGGAAAGTACCCCTGTCATGGGCTCTCCGCCAGCGCCTCCGGCGAGAGCGTCAGAGCCAGACACCATGCTGCAATCCCGTCGCAGTACTTCGACGTCGACAAACTCCATCACTACTCGGTCAAGTACGAGCACTCACGAGGGTGCACCCCCGTCACCCGCCCGATCGAGCACGAACTCATCGTCGATAGCACCAGTCAGACGACATACCACGGGCTACTCAATGCACTCAATGAGTGGGTTGTCTGCCGTTGCTGGATTGAGTATGACGTCGGACATATCAACCCCGTCAACTGTTGCATCTCTTAAGAAGTCTGGTCGGTGCTGCAAGAAGACCTCAGAGCTACGGGACGGCAAGATCTCTGAAGCTCTGGCGCACTCCCATGCGCCAGGTTCTCAAGCTCGGACATATCACTGCACAAACAAGAAATGCCATTTCTGGGCGCCTGCTGTTCAAGTCGCGAACGTCTATCAGTTGGACAATAGCGTAATTTGCCATCCCTCGGGCATGCGCTACAGACGGATTTTCCTCGCAAAGTGTCATATGCAACAAAGTGATGCCACGCAAACAGTGAATTACCGCTGCTTGGTGTGCTTGTTTCTGGGAGATTCTAGAGCGTACGAAGGTCACGATCAGTTGTTGTCTCACCTGGCCAGCCATCGAGGGGTCGAGCTTGGTGAGACACGTCTCGAAGGACCGGTCATCTTCACCAACAAAAGGGTGGAATGTAACCGAGATGAGTTCGACATTGACTTCACAGAACCGGCGAAAGAACCCATTCGCAAACCCTACACAGTCACCGAGGCCATGGTCGTGCCGGTGTCAAGACCCCAGGCGCAGCTGCAAAGGTCGGCGTCGGTGGTTTCGGACAGCCCAAACTTTGCACTGGAAGAACGCATATTATGGGCAGCAAATTGATGGGCATGCTTCGCTGGCATGCCTGACCGCGATGTATGCTGTTCTTATCCCTGGGGGAGTAATCTATACTGACTCCCAGCTTGAGTAAGGTTGGCGATTCGGACATTGCAGGAAATGTATCTGAGCAAATCGTGTCTATAATCTGCCGGGAATGAACTTTCGTTTACGTTGCCTGATACTTTATAGAGTACTCCGTACCACGGTAGGTAATGTTTCGCTGTGTTCGTAGAAGAAGTGATGGCGCAATTCTCTCCTCGACCTCGGTCCAATTTTGTTCCGAGATGGAGACATTGGAGTGATAATCATCTCAAAGGTCGACATCCCAAGTTGGGGAAAATTTTGTTAGCATAGCGGAAGGTGACTGAGAATGACGGATATTGAGGCTACCTAGATAATACTAGAATCTCAGGCTCTTGTGAAGAAAGTATCACTTGCTGACCGGCGCGATCCGAAGAGTAAAGTTCCAAATTATCCAGTTCATTGTGCGTCTTCATTTCCTACTCACTCTTTATCGCTCGTAGCAATGAAGATCTGCCGAAGGTGAACATTTCTAACATAGTCCTTCCCTTTCAGAGTCATCGTCGTCGCAGAGATGGCGGAGGTCAAGATCCAGGAGGAAGACATCCCCGACACATATCCAGGTTTGGATTCTCCTTCATTGCAGTACTCGCTCACCACTTTGATCCCTTTACATGGCGTCACCCCTCAACAAGGGCCCCCCTCTTCCTTCTAGCTCCCCCTGCTCAGCCTTCTTCCTTACACCATCCTCTTCGTTCGAATCGAAATCAGCTCACCTTGCAATATCACCACCGCTAACATCGCTCCACCTCAGCCACGGTCCACATCGGCGTCATAGGCGGCACCGGCCTCGAACACCTCGCGGACTTCCACAAAGCCGCGGTCCTCAACGTCACAACTCCCTACGGCACGCCCTCTTCCGCCATCACCATCCTCGAACACCCCTCGCCCTCGACGGGACGACCGATCCCAATTGCTTTCCTGGCGCGCCACGGGCCCCACCATGCCCTCGCGCCGCACGAGGTCCCTTCGCGGGCTAACATCGCTGCCCTCCGCCACATCGGCGTGCGGTGCATCATTGCCTTCAGCGCCGCCGGGTCGTTGGCCGAGGAGGTCAAGCCGCGCGACTTTGTCGTGCCGGACCAGGTCATCGATCGGACCAAGGGCGTGCGGCCGTGGACCTTCTTCGAGGGCGGCGTCGTGTGTCATGTGCCGTTTGCCGATCCATTCGATAAACGCGTCGGCGATGTCGTCAGGCGGTGTGGGCATAGCTTGGAGGGCGAGGGCGTGGTGCTGCATGATAAGGGGACTGTGATCGTCATGGGTGAGTTGAACCAGTGAATGAGCGAATGAGCGAACGTTGGTGGGCGAATTAGTCTCTGTCGATTTCTGGTTTTGCGTTGTCCGCCGTGGTGTGACTTCAGCAACCGATTCCTTTTTTTCCCCCAAAAGTCCCTGAAGCGGAGCGGAGTGGCAATGTGGTGCACGATCGTGATGGTCGAGGTCCCTGTCCCTCCGAGTCAAGAACCCAGTCCCACTATAGCGGGATGCCTGGATGATCGAGGGTAGAGTTGTCTCGCTGGAGAGCCTGCGCCAGATTCACGCCTGGTGTTGATTCTTGCCCCGTGGCGACTTATCGGAGCAGCCGTCCTTGCTTGCAAGAATGAGTGGAATGCGGAAAAAAACCGAGTCATGTGTTGACTGCAGAGTTTGCATTACCTTGCGATGCTTTGCTCCGCTCCCTTTGATATACCCTGCTATGCTATGCTATGCTATGCTATGCTATGCTATGCTATGCTGCTCTACGCTGTCCTTGACTAACCTGATCACCGAGCAGAGGGACCACAATTCAGCACGCGGGCCGAGTCGAATCTATACCGCAGCTGGGGCGGCACCGTCATCAACATGTCGACATTGCCCGAGGCCAAGCTTGCCGCCGAGGCCGAGATCGCGTACCAGGTCATCCTGATGAGCACGGATTACGATGTACGTATTCCTCACGTTGTCCCTTCCCTGCTTCCTGTTTCGCCCTTTCTGCCTAATACCCAGCACGTTCACACATACAACCTGCTCTGCTCTTTCCCACGTCCACGCATACACCTGCTCTGCTCTTTCAAACATCCACCTACCGATCTAATCATTGACTCACCTACGTACCTGCTTCCTGACTTCGTGATCACAGTGCTGGCATGATGCAAACGAAGACGTCTCGGTCGAGATGGTCATGGGGCACATGCGCGCCAACGCCGTCAACGCCCGGCGCTTCATCGCCGCCGTGCTCGACGAGCTTTCCAAGGAGGAACATCTCGACCTGGTGGAGGCGAAGCATCTCGCTGGTGGCAGGAAGTATGGCGTGAGTACGTATCCCGCGGGACGGAGCGAGGAGGCGCTCGAGAAGTTGAGGTGGCTGTTTGAGGGGTATTTCTGAGGGTAGGGAAAGGTACGGACTCGGCAGCCGTGTCGTGCTGCGAGGGCCGTTGAGCTGTCGAGCTACACAGCGGGTGGTGGAAGATGTGCGAATGCGACATACGACGTGCGGAATGCATAACCCACGGGGGACGACACGCATAGAAGGGAAAGAACGTAAGTGACCTTCCGGCGGCTTGACTTCAACGTCAAACTGTGGTAAAGAAAACCAGGCGAGACATAGCGTGGCTGTAGACATAGACGATATGAGTGCACGAGAAGGATTGAATCTGTAGGTACTCAAAGCTCTCTACGAAAGCCACCTGAAGCCACCGAGGCGGCGTTTTGTGACTTACTCGAAGGTCAGCATACACATGCTACTCGTCCACAGGCAACATCCGTACCTACTGTAGATATTTCAGACATGCAATGACGTATATCAGGCCAGGCCGGCCTGCAAAATCCTGCCTGGCTCCCTCATCAATAATGTCGATCGGCGGCAATGAGCTTGGAATAAAGTTGGCTGGGAAATTAAGATCGTACTCGCAAAGGTAACATTCCATCGTGCGTTGCCTCGCTTGCCAATAATGACTTTGCAAGAAGATCTTGCAAACCTTGTCTTGACGTCGATTGCACGTTCCAGATGCCAAGCGGGTCAAGCACGTCCCAAGTATCCATTCCACAGAGGCTTGATGGAGAGTCCAACCATCCCGAGTTGGAGCTCAAAATGTCAGCGGTGGAATGTCTGACATTGTGCGAGTTCGGATGTCCATACCAGCAAGAATCCCGGAACGGAAGATTAATATTCCATGACCGGGGCAGATCCACTCCACTATTGGTTCAAAGAAAAAGGCCGATCTCATCACGTGAGTTGGCGCCTCCGACGCGTCATTGTTGACATTCATTCTTGGCAGACACGTCTCCTCCGGTCAAGGTTCAACACCATTGACAAAGATTCAAACTGAGTCAAAACCTTGAGGCATCAATTCGAGTGTTGAAATCTGCTCAGCTGACAATGACGCTGCTGAGACAATCGACGGAGACTTTGACCCGTGACGACTAGATGAAAGTTTGCTTGTGGTCGGGCAGTACAAGCCGTGTCGAACAGCCACGTCGACTTTGCTACAGACCTTGCACATTAAGTCTCACCAGCAAATTCCCCGGACTCAGCTGTGTCGCACTGAGCGGGGAAAGGCCGTGAACTACGAGAACCACAGTACGTAGACGGTTCAAGCAAGGACTGTTCCTGCTGCCCCGCTGTCAGCGTACAGGAACAGATGGCTGCATCACCATGGCACGAAAGTTGCGCTATCTACTTTGGTTGACTGCGCCTCGATCTCGATTCCGAACGGAAGAAAGAGGCCTCGATAGCCGGATGTCGATATAGAAATCAAGGAAACAAGAGACTCAACATCAACGAGTGACGTATGGTGACCGTAGTCCGGCAAGTTGGTTGATGTTGGTGTCGTCCAGATGGTCACAATGGTTCATCTTCTTGCTTGAACTGCCAATGTTGGTGGGCGGCCATTTGTGGGGGATCGGTAGTTGGACGCCGCAACCGAGAGCAACCATGACTAGTGTGAAACAAGCTGCCGCACAATTCTAGCGGGACCATTGACAGCATGTGCTTTGCTTCCTGTGCTTGTGTCCACGGGAGACAGTCCGAGGTGAGGCGAGGTAGGGCGTACTGAACAATAACAAGTCACGCCTCGAGGATTCCGTATCAGACACTGAAGTGATTTCGTGAGCGTTGAGGGAAGAGAGCTCTCGGCCTCATTCGCACGGTGTCCCCGTGGGCAACAGCCACAAGCGAGAGGATGAAGCAACTAAGGACTGAAGCCATGCTCTATCGGATAAGGCATGGGGGGCCTTGATCACCGGTTGATAAGAATTGATGATGGCGCAATCCAATGTCGAGCTGAGCTGAAGGCCATGTCCTTCTGTTTGCACCACGTGAAATCTCAAGACCACCTGTACGAGGTACGTATTCTCTTGTTTGGGACCTTCCCTCCAGGGAGATATGTGTGCGAATCCAATCACATGCATGTCAGCGGCCTCGGTGACCTGAGGTTTACGAATAATGCCACAGCGGCATCTGGGCCTTCGCTTCTTTCTCGGGTTGCTCCGTGCTTTCTCGTGGGGCAGACCATTCTTTGACCCGAAAACATGGCAGTAAATATGGCATCGTGATTTCCGCACGCGCCCATCTGGTCAAAGCAGAATTACGGCTCGTCGAGGTTTTCATCGCAAGGTAGGCCCAGATGACATCAGCAACAGAACCAGAGCACCAAGCACAGCTTCCTTTGACACGCAAGACTGGAAGGTGCAACTTGTGATAGGCCGGTGCAGTCGGTTATTGCACAGGGCAACCTCGCGTCATGCGGCGCGAGGCTTGCAGGATGCGCTCAAGTCTCTTTAGCCTTCCTAATTGAGGGCTAGCTCGCAGAGAAGAGGTTTCGCGCTGAGATGGAGAACTGTTCCGATCCGGGTTAAAATTGACAGAAGTGACAGTGGCTGCTGGAGGTTCTCGAAGCGCCAGAGAAAAGCGAGGACAAAACAAGGCCACAGATTTGCATCGAGATCCTATACACCGTCCGAGTGACTCGGGCCTTGATCAGCCGACGAGAGGATGGAGGCACGATTATGACATCAAAGCGGAACACGGCAATATCGCAAAAGCACAGGATCGACGGCCTGAGTGGCTGCTTCAAGACGCGAAACCTGGAACAAACTTGCAGTTGAAGCTACGGCGGCCAGCGAGCGGAGCAGTTCGTATAAGGTCGAACTCTATTCACCCGGCATCCTTGGGTCGGATTGTTGCGAGGCTCGATCAGGCACGGCGGCCCTTTCAGTGGCAGGCCTGGCGGTGGGTTCTGAAGCTTAGAGCTTAAGCAACCCTAAAGTCGAGGAATGGGCATCGCCGTCCGAGCTTCCGGGCTTCCGGGCAATGCGGGCTGGCTCTGGACTTGCCCTGGGACTGCACTGAGCGTCCTCTTATGATTCTTCGCTGTGGTCTGTGTGACATGCGCGTCTCGAACGGTAACAATCATCCTGGAATAAATCCAGGGCATAGATACATAGATGCAGTAGCCGTAGAACAGATCAGCCGACGCCCCAGCGGCTGTCAGTGCCAATGCCAGTGCCAGTGCCGCCACAGCTGAGCGGTTGTTCTCTGCCAACCAGTCTTCTGGATTCACAGGCGGGCCCGCAATAGCGGTCTCTAGGTCCTTTCTGGGGCTCTTGGGACGCTGCAAGTCTGTGCCTTGCAGCGTGCAACGCCAGCGGGCTCCAGTGGGCTGCATCTCCCACTTCTCCAACGTCAATGCTGCCCAGCAACAACAGCGCCTACCACGCACCAGTCTTAAAACTCTTCCTTCCCCTCCTTCTTCAGGCCACCGAGCTCCAGGTCGAAGCTTCTCCTCAGCCCAGCTGTCTCCTGTCAGTGAGAGAAGCAGAAGCTTATTGCTCGGTGTCCATTGACAGTCACCACCGCCTCCGCCGTGACTGGCATATGAGAAGCCGACTTCATACACGTCCTCCGCCAGCCGTTCCCTGCAGTCCGACATCCCACACGATGGCTGTTTAGAAGAGCCTGATATCGAGCTCCAGAAGGGTCACTGTCGATTCAGTTCCGGTCTGAATTCCTTGTCACCCCCACCAGGTTTCGGCATTCGACGTTGTGCAACCGACTGTTCGGACGGGATCCCGACGAATTCGACCGCCTTTGGTGCCGTTCCCGAGCGGTAATGAAAAGAGACGAAGAATAGCAAAGGCAGCTGAAGATCTATCTCTCCGTTAGCACAACATGATTGAAGCTTCATCACCATTGGCGGCCATGCAGCCTCCAGTATTCATGGGCCATTGCGGTGGCTTCCGAGCAGATGCTCCTCCATCATATGCTTCGTTCGCGGCTGCCAAATCCTTTGGCACGAACAGCTTCAACTTCCGAGACCTGTCAATGAAGAAGTCACAACCAGATTATTTCAGCCTCAAGCCTGTTCGAGGGTCGTCCCCCACGGCCAGCCTGGCTGCGGACCTTTCACAGAACTTCCACATAGATCAGAGGTTTGCATGCACATTGGCGCAATGATATGTCTTGTCCAATGCTAACCTGTGTCTAGTCCGCAACTACCTACGCCTCGAAGATCCCTCTTTCCCAATGGTCTGTTTGCACAGGAAGGTCACAGTGAGTGGTTGTTGATTGGCAAGACGGGCTCTCTCGGTTAATGATTGCAAAGGAAACCTGACGACACCCCCGATACCGTCCTCCTCCCCTGGGGCGAATGATTGCATGGACATGGACCTGGACGTATCTCCCCTGCCACACAAAATGCCTTTCTGCACAGTGTCAATCCAGTTGCAGTCACCTACACCAGAGCCGACTCCGACGGAGACGATGTCAATACCCTCCCCGGCTCCGACTGATTCTCCTAGCGCATTTCCGCAGCTGAACCTTCCTCAAGAGAGACGGAAACAAGGATTTCTACGGCCTTCATTAGCCAAAGCTAAGGGCTTTAGTACCAGCACCATACCGCAGCGGCCTGCCCTCGAAAGCCAGCTACCGCCCTTCCGCTTTGGCAATGGCAACTTCTCAAGCAAGCCTGCGACTTCATCTTCTCTCTCACTCTCGGAGATCTTCGAAAGCTCTCCTGTCCAGGACAAAATTGCTGCACGACTATCTGCTCCTGTATTTGCTCCTCCACGCTCTCGCCCAAGCCTGGCTGCCAGTGGCCATTCGTCCCGCAATGGCTCCCCCGTCTCCAACCACATGAGGAAGTCGTCTAACCCTCTCGTGAGACCTCGCAAGCAGTTCCGACGGTCTTTGAGCATGTTTGAGCATCCCGAAGATGTGATGAGGCAAGAGAAGGACCGGCTTAGCCCGCCTCCTCCATTATTACCTTCTATTATGGACGTCGAAGCGCCACATGTTCCTCAATTGCCCCACTTCAACCTGGAAGGTGAAACGGGCTGCCTTCCTCGGATATCGAAGGAGACGATGGTCTCGGTGCTAGACGGGGAATTCGATCATCTGTATGAGAAGCGCGTCGTTATTGACTGCAGATTCGAATACGAGTATGATGGCGGCCACATCGAAGGTGCCGTGAACTTCAACGACAAGGAGAAGCTTGCAGCTCAACTCTTCGAGATCGAGCCGACTCCGAAGGCGTTGCTCATCTTTCACTGTGAATATTCTGCTCACCGCGCGCCTCTCATGGCCAAGTACATACGCAACAAAGACCGCGCCGTCAATGCGGATTGCTACCCAGCATTGACATACCCAGAAGCCTACATTCTAGACGGCGGCTATAGCAACTTTTTCAAAGACTACCGGATGAGGTGCTATCCTCAAAATTATGTCGAGATGCACGCGAAGGAGCATGCTCTCGACTGCGAACGAGGTCTCGGGAAGGTGAAACAAAGATCCAAGCTTGTTCGGGCTCAGACATTCGCCTTCGGCCAACACTCACCTCTCGATTCAAGCCCTACCGCCATGGGTCGAAGAACCTTGGATAGCGACATGGATCTGGACATGGGCCTGGAATATACCCCTGTTGCTGGAGCGAGATCTGGTCTCGACGCCCTCCGCCGCAACCACCGAATGCTGTCCTATTAGCGACTTCGGCCCCTTGTCTTATCTTTCCCAGCATCAATGCGTTTTAGCCTGGCGTCCGGAGCGGTCTTTCGCCCATCTTTATGGATCATTTGGGGCGTTATGATAGCGAAGCGGTCTTGGGCTTTTTCGAGCTACGTCCTGGAATTGCTGCTTCTTGTGCATCCATCATTGAGCTATACCAACAATCGGGCATTGCTTTGGTGGCAGCGTTGGAGGGACTTTCTACTGTTGAAACCGATCTTTGGCATTCGAGCTTGGAAGATCGTGAGACCACCACATGTATTGGTCACACACATACCGACCGTTTTCTTTTTATCTGCGGACCTTTGTCTGGTCCTCGAATGCAAAGGGAATAAAAGTCCCATCGCGAGGACCGTCAATGCAAGAACAGTCCGAAACAAATGCACACCAATTCCGAGAAAACCACGCGAACCTTTTTCTCCGTTGTTGATCTCTCGTTTCAGCAAGCTCTCGCTTTTTGATGTCCACTTCCAAGAGGCATTTCCTGGAAGCTGTCTTCTTTCTGCTACAATATTCCTGCCGCGTCTATGGGTTTGCGGTGGTCATCCTTGGAGGCTACGTGTCAAAAGGGCATTTAGATCAGAGGACGGGACATAGGAAGGGGATCAGGGGTGGCTTAGCCACGATGGCATGTATGCGTGAGCGGTTATCCTTCATCTCCTGTGCATACCTCTTTAGCATCTGGCGTTGCACGTGAGAATCAATCAGGCATGAGCGAGCATGGAGCTAGGTGACTCACCAAAGTTCTTTCCACTATACAGAGAGACTAGTGAGCATTCAAGCGATTCGAATTGAGACAAGTCGGGTCACCATGTTCAGATCCCAAACTTCTTCCTCTTCTCTCAACTTTTGCCTGACTCCAAGTGACAAGCAAGCCACCACCTTGAACCAGAGACATCCACGGCCAGAGACATCCATGGCATACTCCGTATCTTTCGCCGTACTATCCACGCGACCACGCGAGATCTACTTCCTTGCGGATCTCGGATCTCTTTCCTCATCTCTTTGCGCAACCGCGTCAATCGCGTCGCCACCCCACCACGTGCAGTAAGTAGCTCTAGTCGAGCCACCATATATCTATCTCTCTTGGTCCATTTGGGTGCCAGTTGTGCGGGACTCGGCACCACAACTCGACAGTGTGTCTTTGACAGTGTGCATCGATGGGGTCCCTACGCGGCGTCCCCCGGTCCCTCTGTAGAGCTCCGAACAAGTATTGAACAAGTGCGGAGGAAGGACATCCGTTCGGTCGATATGCCGCTCGTACCTCGTACAGTTACCACCTTCCTTGCTCGCTGCGAGGGATTCTATCTGTCAGTCTGTGAGTGGGTTACATGGACCCGAGGTAGCAGACTGTGACAGACTGAGAAAAATGTGGAGACTTCAAGCTCGAAGAAGTTGGACTCGGTTGTTCATGATAATTGCTGCTAATGTCTATAACTGAACCTCTTTCCCAAATTGCGAATACAGCACAATGCAGATTGGCTTGATGATAGGATATGCTCTGAATGCTTCAAAACAGGTGGCCTGATTTCACTTTGCCGCTTCCCTGGAGTTAGACGTATTTGATTACAGCTGTCCTGCGGCGTCGTCCATTGCAGTCTCCCTCGCGGTTGTCATGAGATCCCTTGTCACACGGCCTTCCAAAATCGCTCCCTCCCACAATGAACTTATACTCTTCACCAAATCCACAAACTCTTCCTTCAGGATTAATCCACAAAAGTAACTCCTCAACGCGGTTATTCGTGTCGGAGGTGCAAGGTTGTTCCACGCTTCGAGCCGAGAGTCTGCATTCAGGAGGTCGAAATTCTCATCGTGGACCATGCATTGTTGTGCCATGGGCAGTAACGGGTCGCTCAGCGTAGCAGGCACAGTGGCTGGTGGCAGGTCCTGGCTAGGGCTTGGTCCTCGACGTGATTCCCACGCTTCGAGAGGAGTGGAGTGTGCTTGCGCGGTTGGTGACGCAGGGGTAGCAGCGTACCACATGATCTGATCTGCGGGCGTACATGGTGGCGGTGCACCTTCGAAGGCGGCAACATCTGTCGGCCCTTGTTTGGTTAAGACATTTGGTCGAGGGGCGGCAAGAGCCCGTGAAACAGATCGGGTTATGCAGCTGCTCACGGCTTGGCCCAGCTCTGGGCTCACGGCGTCGCGATTGTGGGCTTCGTGCTCTGATTCTGGTATTTCTGCACTCGGTCTTTCCGTTTGGCTGAATCCTTCTTGCTGGCGGACGGACTGTTGCGCACGAGGCAAGGTTGGAGCCTGACCAGCGGACTCATAAGGAAGCAGGCTGTATCCCGGCCGTTGAAGCAATTCTTCAACAGTCGGTACCGGTGACTTCTTTGGAGCCGGCTTCCCCTTCCTCGCAGGAACAGCAGCTGCTCTTGGCTTTTTGGCTGCTGGTGCCTTCTTCGTGTTGCTGGCAGCACCTCTCTTCCGCTTAGCCTTTTCGGTCGTCTTCGTGGGAGGCTCTGGCTTGCCTGGGCCGGCCTCGTGTAACTGTACGTCCTTCTGGCCATGCTGGGATCTCGACGTGGTTCTTCTGGTCGCATGCAACGAATGAGGATGATCTGATGCCCCTTGTCCGATTGGCCGAACCGGGTTTTCCTGCCTACTGGGGGCGAGAGCATGAATCACTTCCCGAGAGGGTATCGGAATGTGGGAAAGATGCGCCGCTACGATATCCCCATGTTGCCTTTCAGCCACAGGAATGCTTTCTCTTTGATACAAGTCGCCTTCCGGATTTCGGATACGAGGCTGCACAGGGTAAGATCTGGAATCTTGCTTGCCAGGGACGAGAGTTGTGGCTGTACTCAATGAAATGTTTGGAATCCGATAACCTGGCTGGGGTTCTGTTGGGAGACCTGTCTGCATCGTGCTGATAGCTGGCGGTTGTGCCATTACCCGATGTTCTCCACGGTTTGTGAATGCTGAGAACGTCTGGGGAGGTGCCATCGCGGATGGGCCCCCTGGAGCTAGTCGAGAGCCTGAGATCGAGGACGCGCCGTCATTGATACCGTATGTTCTGGGCCCACCATTGTCTCCATCTACCTGAGATGCCGATTCGTCAGGTGCGATGAGACTAACGGAAGGCGGTTTTGGAGCTGGCTGATATTTGACGCTGGGAAAGGTGCCGGCTTCGACAGTAGGGACATTGGCGCGCGCCAGCATTTTCATGGCTTCGTAATAGTCTTCGTTCTTGCTGAAGCGGATCTGGAAACGTCGGATCTGAATGATGGTGAGCAAGGAAGGCTTCAGTAGGAGTCACTGTCACCTGTCCATTGTCCAGAGGATATTTGATAGCAATCATTGGGACTTTGACAATAACAGCGACGATAGGAATATTAGCAGACGAGACAGCCGGGGCTTGAGCCAGAACACCGTGGGCTTCGACCGAAAGAGCGTTGAGATCGAGTTCTTCCTGTAGCTCGATAAGTAGTGAACGAAAAGAAAGGACAGTCTTTCCGCAGCTCGAGTACCATGACTTCTGGATCCTTCAAGACCTTGAACTTCTGTCTGTCCTCCGTACGGCCATCCTCGAGATGAACGGGGCTGGTTTCGAAAACGGCAAATAGAGCATTCTTGCTGGACAGATGGATCCATGGTATGGGAACAATATTATCATTCGAAACAGTAGCATAGGAAAATTTGACCAACGGAAGACACAAAGGAGACGACTGGGAAAGCGGTTGAGATCCTTGAGAAGGCATGGCGGCCAGTTGTACAAACGAAGATACAACGCCGGCTTGACTCACAGACAGCTTTTGAACGGGATTTGAAGCATTGGGGCTGCTAATAGCACAGAAAATCCATGGTGAGGGAGCAGTGAGAGAAAGGTGAGGAGGAAGTAAATGCAGTCGAGTCCCTAGAAGCTTAGCATGAATGCTAGCGAGGGAAGGGGCCAGTCGGAAAACTTTATCCGCGCGGAAACAGCCGAGCAAGCAAGAGCCAACCCGCCGTCAGCTGCAAGGGCAAAGAAACTGCGTTTGACGGTTGTGCCTGCGAACACCTGAAGAGTGTGTACACCGTCCCCTCCAGACCCGTCCTCCTCATCGCTGTTGCCGAGTTGCATCCTCCTACTTACGACCGCTGCGAAGTGTCTGGCCTGGAATGCGTCCCATCGACCGTACTGGCACCGCTCGGTAATCGTTCGAACGGGTGTAACACCACGGAGGGAATAGAATGGCAGAGCCACCCCGGAAGATCATAGAAGATGAGGAGGAGTTCATAAATGATGTGGCAGCCTTTCACGAGAAGCGAGGGTATGCTGAAACCAGCCACGAGAGGAGAGGAGAGGACGTCTTTGCAACAAGGGCTGACGGTAAATTCTGTGGTCCAGGACAACCTTCGATCGCGACGCCAAAGTTAGTGGCCGGCCCATCTCCTTGCACAAGCTATACAAACTGGTCATGGAAAGAGGTGGTTACGATGCCGTGTCGGCAGAGCGCATGCAGTGGAGGAGTCTCGTCTCAAAATTTGGGTTCGGCAAAACTCACGAGGCTGTCATGACATTTCAACTCAAAACCGTATATTACAAGAATCTCGCGTGCGTGTCACCCACGGTTCACTTCACCTTGACGCCCGTGTACCCTTCACTGACACTTTTATCTCTTCAATCAGCGCGTACGAGATTGCCACATACTGGGGAGAAGAGCCGCCGCCGAAAGAAATCCTTGAAGACATTAGCGCCAGAGGAGGCGATCTCCGCAAACGAACCCTCGACAATTACGCGGTTGGCAACCTACGCCCCACGATTGACGGCTCCATGGGTGACGGAGCAGGCGAGTCCCAGGAGGAAGAGCAGTTGACACCGAAGAGGGAGAAGATGGAATCTGAAGAGCCTGGAAGTGCAAGCAGATACCCTACCCGTAAGTTTCGCGCCGCCCAGGATGACATGAGCGTCGTTGACGCGATGATATCAGGCCAGTTGAGACAAGACCCGAAGCGCACGCAGATATTCCAACCAGATACTGGGCCCTCACGCACCCGTAACGTGCGCGCAACAGATTCTCCCTCAGTGCCACCGCCTACGCAACCCATCTACACCAACGCGTCAGTCGACCCTCGCAGCTCAGGGTTTGACTGGTTCGACAAGTACGAGCCACGACAGCCCGTCGCCCTCACACTGCGACAAGTCCAGACTCCCGGAAATGATCCCCTCTACTACCCTCGCAAGGCGCAGGCCAAAGCGATGGCGATGCCCAGAGTTCCGCCAGAACCACAACAATTCCTTAGACAAGCCATACCAGCCGGGATGACGGGCCCAAACATCTATCTCAGGTGTCTCTATGGGCTGCGGTCAGGAGTCCAAGAAGAGCAGGACTTTGCCCTACATCACTTGGTCAAGGTGTCGTACGAGCGAGGTGACAAGTACAAATTCGAAGGCTTCCCTTTCCTGGCCGAGTCATTGCTCGAAAAGGCGCTGGAGATCACGCAACTCATCTACGGCGTCAAGTGGGAGATCTCATATGATGAAGACGACGAAGGTCAGCCTGTGAACACCCTGAATGCCGCCCTGGGCACCTCGAATTTACTCGAGCGCATCCGAACTGCATCCCCGAAAGTCACTGAGAAGGAGCTCGAGACGGCCGACTTCTCGACGAGGTTGGAGAAAATGAAGGAAGCTGTCCTGGTCCTGCGCAATATGGTCATATTGGAAGAGAATGCCCTCTTCATGTCCAGATTTCCCTTGTTCAAGGACTTCTTGACCGTTGCCGCCTCACTACCACATCAGCCAAGGATTGCTGAGTACAAACAATCGGCGCTCGAAATCACAGAACAAGTCACTCGATACTGGTCGCTGAAGCCGAGAGACCCTCTGTATCTTTCGTTGCTCCCATACCTGGAGTCCGAGGACCGCAGTATGTTGATCTCGGCACTCCGATCCATCAACAGGATTGCCCTCGACACTCCCGACGTACATCGCTTGACTGATGTGCCGCTCTCAACCATTGAGCGGCTGTTTTCATTGACTCTCCTTGACGACAACGAACTTCTGGAAACCACCCTCGATTTCCTTTACGCATACACCGCTATTCCAGAAAACAACACAGAACTCCTATCCACTGCGTTCCACCTCCTGCCCAACTTGATCACTCGACTTACTAGCCTGCTACTCTACCAATCGATAAAGCAGGAAGAAAAGGTGCTGTCTCAGCCGACCCCGAGGTCGCAAACTGCCCCCGCCAGCATCCCGATCGTTCCTCCGGAAGTGCATGCACACCTGATGCAATTTGTCGAGCCTGAACGCTCATCGAGATGGCTACGCTGTTGTTTTGAAGAGTCGCTGCTCGACGACATCACCCAGATTGCCATCTGGCAAGCATATCAGGGCAAGTTTGCACAGAACAATCCCATCCCCGCAGCTGAGTTCATCAAGAACGTGTCAAACACCTTCGCAGCCGCTCAGGCGCAAGTTATCAATGGACCTACGCCAAGGTTCATCATTAAGGGCATCAAACCACGCAGAGTAGCGGTTGACGTGCAAGGCCGCCCTCTGTTCAGATGCATGTGGGACATGACTCAGCCCAATGTCCAGGATCCCAGTGGCCGCGTCAACCCTCGAAATATCTGCCCAGTTTGGCAAACGAAGCGCGAGAGACTGTGGGAGCACATCATGACCGAGCATCTGAAGATCGAAAAGACGCCGGATGGACGCTTCCACCCTAAGGGTTCTGAGGATTGGATCTGCCGCTGGACGCACTGCGGGCGACGATCACCTATCACCAAGACGAGCGAAATTGGCCCCCACATGCGCATGCACATTCCCCAGACTGCTGTCGAGCAGTCCAAACTTATCCACGAGTTGGCAAATGACATCAAAGACTCCGACCCCATCCACATGAAGCACGAATGGCACTACACCGCGATGGATGCGACCAACCACCCCTGCGGCATTCCCTGGATGAGCATTATGATCCTGCGCAACGTAGCGCGCTATGCCAACAAACACGGGCAGCCTTTCGAAAAGGATGGCGTGAGGCTGAATGAGAGGTTATTCGGGGCGCACAAATACAGTTTATTCCATGTGTTGAGCGTGAGTCGGACGCTGAGAGATTATGTCAATGATCTGCTAAAGATGATTGATGTGGCGGGAATAGGGGAAGAGAAAAGAGGGGTGAAGAGAGAACATGGGGACGAGGGAGAAGACGGGTAGAATCGACGAGTCGAAGGGGGAGATGGGGAGCTTTTTCTGCGCAAGTATTACATGGGAAGGTTCTGAGATGTGCTACATGCGTTACAAGTAGCTCCACGTCGCCGAAAGTTTCCAGTTTGTCTCTGTACCGGTCAGGAAAAGCAGCATGGCGCAGTTTAGGGGCTGCGATGGAGAAGCCATATCGCGTATTCAATTAGCACTGAATTAAATAGCATTAGATTGATCGGGCTATGGACGGTCTCTGGGCTGACTGCCGCGCAAGTTATGTAATGTGTGTATGGTATGGCATGCATGGTACGGAAGACCCATGTCCAGCAAGCATTTCCAAGCCCAACGCTCGCCCAACGCTTTCTTCGGATCGACGTGCTCTGTCCCAGGTTTTTCCATTCCTGGTTCCTCCTCGTCAATACGGTGGGTGAGATTGAGATGGATGATCCTGCTACTACATCCCCAGAAAGCAGGCGAATCGCAATTGTTTCTCTCAATAGCCCTGATGATGGTGGTAGTGGCGCTGGTGAGAAGTCGAAACGGGGCTGTTTTCCAAAGCACAGGACGAGTCGTCCGCTCGTTCACAAGCCTCGCGCCAGCAGCAGCATAGGAATAGGAGTCCGCGAGGTTGGTGATCGTCGACGCACGCGAACGTGTGCGGAACGGAGCACAGTCTATCGAAGTTCATGTTGAAGCTGCCATCCCCCGTGTATCAGCGTCGATTGTCAATCCGCCGCGGTCAAGATCGGCTGGTGGAGACAAGGCTGACCTCTCCTGGATGGGTGGTCGTCGGATCAGATGAGACGAAGGTGTCGACTTGTGCCTGCGTGCGTGCGTACTGCACGCCATGTGAAGCTCCACTGGATGCAAGATGCACGATGCAAGATGTATAATGCACGCAGGAAGGACGTGCCAGACCAGACTACTGTAGACTGTAGACGTCTTTGGAGGCCTGAGCGGAAACAGAAGCATGAAACTTTGCTGACCTGAGCTGAAATGCGAATGTTAGTCGATGCTGCGTATCTGCCACAGTGAAAGAGTATAGGATTGACTCGTAGATCGACGGAGAGTTAGCACTTGCGGTGCTGACTTCATTGAACATATTGTCATGAAGGCTTCTTTCTGTTCGAGGTGATGGTATCGTAGGGTGTGTCTTTGTCCGTGCCATGTTTCCGGCGCTCCTGAAGTCTGGTGCCCGACGTGGTCTTCATGTTACTGTTACCGTTACTGCTGCTATTACCATTGCTAGTGCATGCACGGATTTGATCGTCGTCTTTGGCGACACGTGTCTTCGGACTGACGGACCGGTCCTGATTGGCGCGCTGAGGACGTCGGTCTTCGTCCCATATGTGCTCGTCAAAGATAGGATATTGTCCTCTGCTCGCGGTTGGTTGTCTAATTTTCCGCGCAACAGCATTGGGAGTCCAGACTACGCCGCCTTCCTGCTGCAGCAGTAGTTGCTTTTGCTTTTGCTTCTGCAGTTGCATCTGTTGTTCGGCAGACTTGAAGATCGGCTGCTTGTGCTTGAGACTGCCCCGTTCGGCGTCACGTTGCTGGAAGAGCTCGCGCATGCGTTGACGACCCGTTTCCTGCTCTTGGCTGTTGTCCATAATGCGTCCCTGACGATGAGTTCAAGGCGAAACGAAGCAAAAAGGAACGACAAACAGATCAGAGAGTTGGTCGATGGAAGCTTGAAATATCTGGTGGAAATAGGACGGATTGGAAAGCCTGTGATATCCGCCGAAAGCAAAACACAAGTGATGGATCTTGAGCTTTCTCGTAGGATGCATCAGAGATCGGGAAGTGACAAACTCTCTCGGAGTAGCATCCGAAGAAGACGAGACTTTGGTTCCAAAAGGGTTGCGTATGCATGGCACAGAGTCGCGAATAAAGTGAGTGATGTTTGTGAGAAGGGGGTTTCAAGGATCGTTCAACTCACCGCGTCCACAGGAGGAGAGGAATAGGGCTCACATCAAGCAGCCTTGCCATTCAACGTACAAGGCTCCAGCCTCGCACGGTACGGAAGGTCGTGCTGACCCGGTACAGGTGTGGACGGAAAATCTGACGCCTGATCCAGAGCTGGCGGCCTCCTCTTATACGAATGACTGTCTGCGTGTCCGTTTTCAGCAGAAAAGAAGACATCAGAATTGTTGGGCGAGGCACAACCGAACCACATTGTCTCTCCTGCTGCCATCGGCCAACTGCGTTGTTCGTGGGTCCTCAGACGGCGATGTGAGATGTCACCGAAGAGTCAAAGTGGGCGAAATGCTGCAGTAGTCAAATACGGAGTCTGAAATGTCGTGACATTGCGAAATGCGCAGTTGTTCGCTGGCGACACTGCTTCTTTGATGACGTGAAGAGTCGAGCAGCAGAGTTGGCCTTTCTTTCTACTGTTTTAGTATGAAACTTCGCTCACTCAGTATCGTCGAACACTGTAGACTCTGGAGTCTGTGTTGAGTCAGCTGCTCGGCCACAATAAAGTCGATGACTGTGCACGATTAAGGGGTACTTACGAGCTGTATCTGGATTCCAGAAAGGGACAAAGCCAGTTGTTGCAGCAGGATACGCATCCACGCAGTCCCAAAAGGTCGGTCTGTATCCCTGTGGAGATGCATTGAGCACCGGCGACAGGATAGCAGGTCTGTTCGATCCCAGCTGCGAGACCCCAGCCGCTCAAGGCCGGCATGACTCCGCGTTGTGTCCAGCCACTAAGGCCGTCCAGATATCAGAAATATGCGCACGGGCGCTGACTCCTGATAGAATACCTTGCATTCTTCGCGGCAGAGATGGAGCTGAAGGTCACTATGCACCTTTGACGTTGACAGTCGAACAATGTCCCGGATGGGATCGGAGGACCAGGATGGCCAATATATCGGCCTGGTCTGTGCATGTGCGTTGTGTAAATTCCCCCATGGTGAGGCATGACTGTCCATGGTGGAGTCCTCTTCCCTCACAACCACACCAACTCTCGAGCTCCTACCATTCTGCCTGCCACATTAGAAAGTTTCTCAACAGCCTGTAAGCCTAATTGCTGGTCGTGAAGATGGCCGCGTTCTTTCCTTTGAATTTGCAGATCTCATGCGAAGATCGAATGTCCCTGCGCTGTATTTCCAACGGGTCACTGCTGTTGCCACTTTATCCACTGACAGGCCGGATCATTTCAGGAAATTGAACGACGCCATCGCGCACATTTTGGCCGCTTGCTCCAGAACGTCTTTGACATGTTCGTGACGGGAATGCCCTCATAGCATTGACGGTTGCAAATCCACGGTTTCCCATACAGCACGAACAGCTTTTCAGCAAAATATCGCATGAGAGCTCTGGGATCTGGTGACCGGTTCGCTGACCATGCATATCGTGGCCAGCATAGTCTATCCAGGTTATAGCTTTTGCTTTTCGCGAAACTCATCGTCAGTAGATGTGTCAGCCATGATCTAGAGAACGCGGCACAGCAGATGCGTGGCTTGAGTCTTGAGCGGACTTTGCGAACTTGCCTATCTTATCTGCTGCCGTCTTCGCAACATCTGTTGCGTTGGCTGGTGATAATATATGTGCATCCCAGGCAGACTCGTCGATAGAAGAAGATCATCCGCTTTTACATCTGTGTCTCAAATCTCCCGCTTGTGGGGTGGTGTTGGCGAATGGATCAAGGACCAGGATTGCACACCAAACTCCTCTCTTCTTCTGGCTCTATTAGGTGAGGTATAGGTTGGGGCAGCTGAGTACCCGGCCCTAGCCTCCAGACTATCAACTTCACGCATAGCAGAAGCAAGGCGACATTCCCGCGCCTAGGGATTAGTGGGTTCACAACCTGGCCGTGGAACATGTGCTTGAAGGTAATAGACCATCATAGATGAACAGGCCTGAAGTGGACGACCACGGTGACGGAATTAACGCGGCGCCTACATACTGACCTGACAGGCAATGAACATTCAAGTGTCTTTCTGTTGCACAAGGTTGGGAGCTTTCGAACGAATCCGCAGGACAACGCCGACGTTCTACCCAAGGCTGGAGCTTTCTCCGGTGGCGACATGATCTGGTTGATACTCTCAGCATGGAGTACAGTTACCACGTTTAGCATCCTGTATGCCTCATTGCGGGATGAATGAACAATACTCGTACTGGAGTGAGTCAGGTGGGTTCAGCCCAATCTCACTTCGTCATCCTACGGCGCAGCACAACACACGATGGGTAAAATGCAAAGCCACATGCAACAACTCTCAACGCCCCCAGGTTGTGGTGGATGCCGCCAGATGTGGGTGTGCATTGACATCATTGTCCAACTGGTGTCTGGACGGTGTCGGCTGGTGGTGACCGCGGCGGCCACCAAGAAACCAGATACGCTTCCCATCGAAGATGCTGGCATTGCCGATCTGACAGTCTCGGGGCACAAGGTCGCTGGTTATCTTGCTTATCACTACCAGGCCACCTCTTGGACAGACAGTCTTGTGGCTGTCACTGGCCGTGTCGCAGGTTTCCGCTAGTTGACTTTTTGTGCTGTGACGCAGTGGCTGCAACTTTCATAGCTCGTACACCGAGCTTCTCTCCCCATTGTGCCACACCTCGACACCTCCACATTTGCATTCTACCTTCCTTCGGTACTTCCTTACCGACTAGGCACCATCCTCGCCGTCTTCATCGTCCGCTGGGACTGTTTTCATCGCTGTTGCCTTGCATCGTTCTCTGATCGAGGGCGAAGCACACTGGATTTACGTCGACGACAATCGTGCAGAGAAAACACCTTGGCACTGGCGGACTCCTGGTCATCACCGCTGCCATGGCAGTAGCTGAGAACGGAGGACCCGTTGAGGGCATCAAAGATAGGCCTAATGGCCATGCTAATGGGCATGTCAACGGGCATGCTGTCGGTCCACCTGTTCGGCGGACAGGTCCTCGCCAGCGTCGACGCAGCTGGACGTCATGGATCTTCAACAATGCTGCCAGGTGTGTTCCGTCCTTCAATTGACAGTCGGTATTCCTAACAACGACACAGGCTTTTCATATGGTACTCTTTATTCACGATCCTATTTCGATGTCCCTCCTCACCAGCCACCCTCACCGACTCATCTTCGGCCATCTGTCGGCCATACTTGTCTACAAAAGAATACATTCGACCGCATGTACAGCCATACTACGATGAATACGCAGCTCCATACGTGGCTAAGGCTGAGCCCTATGCACATTTGGCTAATACACGACTGGTTCGCCCGGCGTCCAAGATTGCCCAGGTCAACTATGCCAAATATGCTGCTCCCCAAATTGACGCAGCAAGGGCATATTCTCAGGCTCAATGGGAAAAGCAGGTGAAGCCGCAGGTCAATCTGGCACGAGGAAATGCTGCGAAGCTTTACGAGAAGAATCTAGCTCCCCATGTTGATCAGTTGACTGCGGTGGCTCACCCATACTACACCTCCAGTCGCAATTCTGCCTCGCACCTCTATCAACAACAGCTCCTCCCCGCAGTCGAATTCGCCCGCCCACACGTCGGAAAGGCCTACAATGCATCTCAGGAGTTTGTGTTGAACACGGCATACCCTTTCCTACGACATGTCTGGGGGGACCTCGTCATCTTCGTCGATGGTACTTTCTTGCCTTTGGTCAAGGGCTTGTACATTGATAATGTCAGGCCCCAACTGGTCATGATCAACGAAAGAATCGCCAAATATCGAGAAAGCCGACATGTCAAGGCTGCCATGGATGAGGTTGATAAAATGCAGTCTACTTTTACTTCGTCCACGGCTCCAAGCGCAGCAGCCACGGCTTCAATTGACGATGTCTATGCGATGTTTGATTCAGAAGACGAGCCGGAGCCCGCCACCGCTGCATCTACTCAAGAATCTCAGCCTACCGTCAAGGAGCGTGTCAGGCCACCGGTAGTCAGTGCCACAGAGGAACAAATCGCCGAAGACCTGCGCACCTGGCAGAAAAAGTTCGCCGTGGCAGCTGACAAGGGCAGTGATGATCTTCGAGAACGGGTGACATCTATTGTCAGCGGTCTTGTCAAGAGCGACATTGATGGCGTTGGCCGACGATTGGCTTCAGCTCTGGAGAAGACCTCGGAGAACGAACTGGACAGCGTCAAATCCAAGATCAAGTCTACAATCGCCTCTCTTTCTGAAGATGCAAGTGCAGACGAGGTCAAGCAAGCCGCAGAAGACATCCTGGGCTCTATCAGAACTGCAGGAGCTGAAATCAAGGCACGTGCTAAGAATGTCCGCGAATGGTCACAGAATTTCGAACGAGGCCTGATCCAGCGACTCACTGCAGCCTCTGCCTCCACCCTTGAAGTCCTGGACGGCGTTAAAGATGTCGGCCTGCAGGAGGTGGGCATGCGCTGGGCTTGGATGGACGGAGTCACATATAAGCATTGGGAGAAATTCCACGCGCTGCGGAAGAAGCTCGATGAATGGAAGACCGAGGTGCGTGATGTCGCCATGAGAAGCGAAGAGGCAGAAGAGGCTCTGGCTACTGCGCGCCGAATCACAGAAGAAAGCATGGCGGTGACGGAGGATGCAGCCAAAGAACTTGCCCGACTTAAGAGCGTCGCTCAATGGAAGCTGAAGGCACGGGACGCTTCCGACGACTTCGAGACACGAAGTATGCCTGCCGAGGCTGTCTCTGCTGCTTCCAGCTTGGTTGCCGAGCTCCGGGGGGCTTCAACAGCAGGTGTGCAATCTGCAAGCTCTGTGCTGTCCCAGGCGAGCGATTCTGCCGCAGAGGCAATCTCCTCTGCTTCGTCTGTTGTAGCCGGTACGACTACCGGCACCGTCGAGTCCGCCACGTCCAAAGCTAGAGACGCTGCCATGGATGCCGTTTCATCAGCGTCGTCGGCCTACGCATCTTCCATGTCACAGCCCGGCGAATCTGTGATTTCGGAGGTTAGCGGCACCGTTGAAGACGCCTACGAATCTGCTTCGTCGTTTGTCGTCGGAACAAGCACTGGCACTGCGGAAGCTATTCTTTTGGACGCGTCAGAGACCGCCTCAAGTTTAACTGATGCCGTGGCCAGTTCTGCAAGCTCAGCCTCGGCATCTGTGGAATCGCCTGTTTCCCCTCCGTCCAACGGTGTACCTTCAGTGGACTCCGATATCGACGATGCCGCAAGTTCTGCTTCGTCAGCTGCTGGTTCAGCATCGACACGAGTCTCGAAGGTCTTCGCCGGAGCCATGGCCGCAGAAGTGACAGGGTCCAAACCTATACTTGACGACGTCTTCGACAATGAGGGATCGTCGTTTTCAGAGAATCTGCAGAACGTTGTCAATGCAGCTGGTGACCGCTACGCAGACGTCACGCGCGCTGTTTCTGAAGCAATCTACGGAACCACCCAAGGCACGGCGGAGAGCTTGTCATCTGTCGCAAGCGAACAGTACTCGAGTGCTTTGGCTGCGGCGTCCCATGCTTTGTACGGGACACCAACGGGCACGGTAGAAGGCATTACAAATGCAGCGTCCGACAACTACAACCGAGCCGTGGCCGCTGCGAGCTCCGTCATCTATGGCACGCCAACTCCAGTTAGTGATTCAGTTCTCCAACACGCCAGCTCACTCTACAGCGATGCCATCAGCCGAGCACAAGAGAACTACCTCGCCGCAAGATCGGTGGCTTCCAAACAGATTTCCGGCACTCCTAAGCCGATACATGAGCAGATGTTCTCTTCCATCGAGGCCGCATACTCCGGCGCCGTGGATGCTGCGAACAGCAGGCTTGATTCTGCTCGCACTGCTGCGTCAAGCGCGGTTCCTACGACAAACCCATTCGAGTCCGTTACCGGCCTGGCCTCCGCAAGACTGCAAGACTCGATCGCTGCCGCCTCGGCGCAATATGCCAGAGCCAAGGCCGCCGTAGGCGCCACACCAGCTCCTGCTCACGAAAGATACCTTCAGGATGTCAAGAAAAACTATTATGCTGCTGTCGGCCTGGCACACGAGCAATATGATGACTTTCTCCAGGCCGCTTCAAGCGCGATCTACGGCACTCCTACCCCCGTCCTGAGCAGCCTGTCAAGCGCCGCATCAGTTGGGATCTACGGGACACCAGTGCCGGCTTATCAAAGTCTCATCGACTCAGCCTCCTCCCAGTATTCCGCGGCTTCCTCCGCCGCCGCTGCTAGCCTCAGTGCATTCAGCTCATCATCAGGAACAACAGCACAAAGCTTGTGGGATGAAGCTGTTGCTGCATACTCCGGCGCCATGGACGCTGCATCATCTTCCTTGTCGTCTGCTTCTTACGCTGCAAGCACTGCCATCTACGGCACCCCTGCACCATTCTATCAAAGTGCTTTTGACGCTGCATCATCACAATATGATGCTGCGACGTCGGTCGCCGCCTCTCAATACTCAGCACTGCTAGAATCGGCTTCTTCGGCAAGCGGCAAGAACAAAGGATCTGCCGCACAGGATGTAATCGACTCTATCTCATCGCAATATGAAGCAGCAGTGTCTGCCGCGTCGGCGTCTCTCTCAGCAGCCAGCTATGCTGCAAGCACCGCCGTTTACGGCACTCCAGCTCCGTACTACCAGGGCGCTTTAGACTCAGCGTCATCCCAATACGATGCAGCATCAGCAGCAGCAGCTTCTCAATATTCGGCAGCGTTACAGGCAGCATCGTCAGCACTCGGCGCAACAGAGACATCGCCTGCGCAAAGTGTCCTCGACTCTATTTCAGCTCAATATGATGCCGCCCTGTCCGCAGCATCATCGTCATTGTCGGCAGCGAGCTATGCAGCAAGCACTGCCGTCTATGGTGCTCCAACTGGGTCCGTCGAATCTATTTCCAGTGTCGCTTCCCAGAATTGGGAGGCTCTGGTATCCAAAGCCAGCGAACAGATTTACGGCACTCCTCAGCCATTCTACGACGATTATGCCAGCAAAGCAGGAGAGTACTCAGCCCAGGTCACTGACTTCGCGGGCGACAAATATGTTATCATCCAATCGTACGTGTCGGAGCTGATCGTTGGAAAAGAGCCCGATTTTACCGAGTCGGTGATGAGCCGCCTCAGCTCTGCGTATTATACTGGCTATGATTCCGCGTCTAGTCTTGCCGGCGACGCGTACAGCTCTGCGTCGTCTGTGGCCTCCTCGATCTCGTCCGCCGCCTCGTCCTACTTCACCCCTCCGCCTCAAGTGTCCTCCATCCTGGACTCGGTGACTGATCAACTCAATGCCGCCGTGGATGCAGCAAGCGCACAAGTCTATGGTAGCCAGAAGGGGACAGTCGAACAGGCTACCTCCGCTGTGGCAGATAGCTACTCCTCTGTCGCAGGCGCAGTGAGCGAGGCGATTTATGGCACACCTGTCGGCCATGCCGAAGCTGCGTCTTCATCGTTTGCAGGTCTGGCCAAGAGCGCGCAAGACGCCGTGAGCGTTGCGGTCTATGGCACGCCAACTGGGACGGTCGAGTCTCTCAGTAGTGTTGCCGCAGATACTTATGCTTCTGCTTCCTCTATCGCGTCGGAAAACGCTGCCTACGCTGCCTCGGCGGTGAGTGATACTATCGATACCGTGCGAGGACAGGTCTCTCAGGCCTTTTATGGACCCGAGCAAAGCTACACGGAGAGTATCAACTCGCAGATCGCCGAGGCTGTCGAGAGCGCGCAGAGCAGGATAGCCGCATTTTACAGTGATGTTGGTCAAGGCGCTACTGGTGCTGCCAGTGCCGTAAGCGATACTGTCGCCAGTGCGGCGAGTGCGGTGAGCGAGTCCGTAAGCAGTGCCACGAAGTACGTCAAGGACGAGTTGTGAAGGAGGGAAAGTTGGCTGCGGCGGAAGACGAACGGTGGAAAGAAGATTGTACGACAATGAACATGGGTATGAAAGTGATGCTGATGCGTTGGGAAGGCATCTGGGACTCCCAAAATCGGGTCATGGATCATGATCCTGCTAATACCTGGACGTATTGTCATGGGCGCGGCGGAGAGCTATGTTATGAATCGCTTCTTGCTGGCTGGCGTTTGCTTTTCAATGATACCATAGTTTACGGGTACTATGCTGTATGTTCGCTGCCGAGGGATTGAAACCCCAGTCCACGTGCGCCTGTAAATCAATCTGACGGTTTATATGACATGAGAGAACGGAGAGGCACCCGAGAGGAGAGGAGGAGAGTTTTAGAGCCGCGTACTCCGTATGCTCCTTGCTGGCTGCGCTGTCCCAGCCAGGTTACAATACTACACGAGGATGTATGAACGCCTTTTGAACTAGGGTGAGGCTTCATGGCCAAGGGGTATACCTCTCTGCGGCGGCAGGCACTGCCTCTCTCACACTCAACTACACTACATCTTAAAGCAATGGTGCGATGTCTACAGCTGAGTGGTGTGTATTGTCTATCCTGTCTATGAATCATCGGAAATAAAAGGTAAACTAAAAGAAGTGTAGCCTTACACTAAAAGCTCCACCAACCAGAACGCCCGATTGCTTCTCTGTACACATGTACAGGGAAACGCCAGCTTTGCCAAACCACGACTTCATCAGCCACATTACTGGGGTACACTATGTCGATCTGCGTCAGTTATGGATACAGAGAGTGCTCGGTGTGCCGGCATCGTTCAACCTCACGCTGGTCAACCTCACGCTGGTCAACCTCACGCTGGTCATCGTCATACTGTTCAATCTTGCATTGTTCATCCTCACACTAATACCTTATCTAACTAAACCCGGTTAATCTCTTCCTGGTACATTACGTATATAGTCGGTCCCGAGACGATAAGTACTTAGTACTTAGATATAGAGTACCCGTTACGGTAGAGACTCTAGTCTCGAGCCTCGAATCTAAATCTCTGTATTGAAGTTAATGAGGGTATTCACTTCCCGGATAATCTATACTAGGTACTTAACTTTACTATACACTACTAGATTAGAATGGATCGGACTGGATTGGACTGGATAGCACTAGATTAGACTGGACTGGATTGGACTGCACTGCTCTGCACGCTGTGCTAGACTGCACTAAGATGAGATACTATGACTTATCCGTAGGCAGGACCTATACACGAGGTGCCTATTATCCTATTAGCCTGTCTGCGTGCCTGTGTACCTGCCTGTCTGCGTGTCTGTCTGCGTGTCTGTCTGTCTGCGTGCCTGTCTGCGTGTCTGTCTACGTGTCTGCCCCCGTGTTTCATGCCTGTCCCCTTCTCTATCTGGAGGTATATACATCGGATGTACAGAGCACTGATGGATGCAAACCAAGCCCAGGACAGTCCCAGGGCCCATTCCCTACCATTCCACACTGTTGCATACCATGCAATTCCATGCTGTTTTATATTATACAATACAATACCATAGCATATCATGTAATTATCATTTCCCCCCACAACTCGTATAACTTCGCAGTCGCTTGCCTCCCGCTTGCCTTGCCCTGCCTCGCTCCGCGCCACGATACACCACACCACGCCACGCCATCCTATACTACATTTATGCGATCGTACAAGGAACCTTGGAACCCAGCAAGAGGAAAGAAAAGGACTCGACAAATCAAAATCAAAATCAAAAGTCAAAGTCAAAAGTCAAAAGTCAAAAGTCGGTATAATACGTCCCAGCCCAGCCAGCCAGGCAGGTCGCAACACGAAAGACAGCCAACAGCCAACAGCCAACAGCCAACAGCTAACAGCCAAAAGCCAACAGCCAACAGCCAACAGGAAACGCAGAGACCTTTTGGGGAAAAGAAAAAACGCTCAGAATCGCAAGTACGTGACTCCGTAGGCCACACTACTTTTTATTCCTCTTGACCTAATCGATCGACGTCATGGTACATAGGTCTCGCTGCATTGTATCGCAATGCACTGCCCCTGCCATCCATGTCTTCTGTTTGTCGTGGAAGAGAAGAAAACTTTGCCCATGTCGTTCTCCTTCATCCCCGACGCGTGTCGGACGAATAGATGCAATTTTCTGTCTGTCTGGTTCAGTCCTATTGGTAGAGGTGGAAAGCATGATTTGCGTCCATTGATTGAGCTGCGGACGACACGGGAATATAACCCGCAAGCAATCTTGTTGCTTCCTTTTCGTTGCAAAAGACCAGACGACATGAGCAGACCCATGAACAAAAGCCAGGCAGCCTTCCTTGACCACATCGCACATTTCTCTTCTCAAGAACGTCGAACCCGCCTCTCTTGGTTGGAGAGATGTAAAGATCAAAAGACCCGAGCGGAAAAGGCCAGAAGCAAAACCCTCCTCGTTACTCCATATCCTCGTCGTCGTCAAATTCGTCGTCATCGTCGTCCAGACTCTCCATTGCGTCTTTGATGAACTGAGCGGCCTAGCAAGATTATAATCGTCAACATTAACAGTCCTCGTGATCAGGGAGAAACGTACCTTTGGATCCAAATTCAACGCCATGGTAAACGCCCTCACCGCGTTGCCCTTTTCTCCCAAGATCTTGTACAGCCGGCCCATTAGGAACCACACGTTCGCTTCGTCAGGGACCACATCTCTCAGAATCTTCAGCTCCGCGAGGGCTTCCTTCGGCCGTCCAAGCGACATGAGACACCGTGCTTTCTTGAATCTGCTGAGCGCGGATTGTGGCGCGAGGGAACACGCCCGGCTATACATGAGGAGTGCATCTTCGGGGTGTTTCTGCTTCTCGAGAACAAGACCGATGCAGCAGATCAGCACGGCGTTCGTTGGGTTGATCTTGGCGGCGGTACGGTAGTGCTGCTCGGCGATGTTCCACTTGCCCATCTTCTCATAGACCTTGCCCAGGCCGTACCACGCGTTGTAGTGCCTCGAGTCTGCGGCAATGGCCGAGCGATACGCGTCGAGTGCCTTTTCAAATTCTTCGTTCGCAATGTATTCATGCCCTTGGAGGGTAAAGCCATAGGCGAAGGAGGAGTCGAGCTGTGTAGATCGTTTGAAGCATTTCAACGCTTGTTCGTGTTCGCGTTGGAGAGAGAACGAGTTGCCGATGGCGCACCACGCCTGCGGTGACAGTCGATCGATTTCGATGAGTTCGTGCGCAAGGTACGCGAGTTCAATCTCGGATTTCAGGTGCCAGAGCACGGTGGAATAGACCTCCATGTCTTCGAGGCGGGCAGGAGCCAGCTGTCGGACGCGGATGAAGAATTTCTCGGCCTCGGCGTACTGGGCTTGTTCGTAGTATGCTTTTGCGATTTGGGACAAGACGTAGGGTGTTTCGCGGTGGGGCGACGGGAGTGCATTGTACATTTGGATGGCATTTTGACAATCGTAATTAGTCAGGCTGAGCTGGGCCGAAGCGACCCTGCCAAACAGCTCAAGGAGTTCTTGGAGGGCTCGAATCTCCTGGTCAACGGTGGAGGACACTCGAGTTTTGGGGTTCGGTATGGAGGGTAGCGGAGGAGGCGCACCAGTGGTGGTTGTCGGCTTCTGTTCTTTGGCGTCCACATCCATTTGATCTGCCGAGCCTGTCCTCGTCCTATTCCCACTTACTACCCTTCCGACGGTCGAGGCATTTGCCATGCGACCTTTTATGGCTGGAGCTTTTGCTTTCTTGATATCTCGGCCTTCCCGCAGACCGAGGGTGTTGGCCAAAGATGAGATCTTGCTTCCTGCCGTGCTACTCGCACTAGGAGGCCTCGCTGTATTGAGCAACCGATTACTCCTTCTTGTCCCCTCGGCGATACTGGATGGTGCGACGTGCGAGGTCGGTTGACCCGAGACCGTTCTCTTAGAAGGCGCCGCTGGTGGTGGCTGAGGAGGATCTTGCAAGACCGTGGTTGCATCGTCTGATACACCTTTCATCTTTGACCGCATCCGAGTCGACCCAGCCTTCCACCTAGGCGGTGGATCTGCCTGTGACTCCGTCGATGTCTTCGTCTTCCGCATAGGTGCGGCAGGGGGTTCGTTCTGTTGATTGGTGGGTGCACCTTGGAGCACGCCTTGGTCGGGTTCGGGTTCGGTTGAAGGAGTGGCCATGCCTTCCTCATCCAGAACCGTGCTCACGGTGTTGACGCTCACTTTGCTCCCGTTGAGTTTCTCCCACAGCACGTTGTTCTGTGGCCGGCCGGGTCGCTGAGACGAGACAAATGGATCTGACGAGACGTGATTCTTCTCTGCTGGAGGAGGATTCTCAACCTTGGCACTTTGCTGCTGGTTCAGATGCACGGCGGCGATCAAGTCTTCATTCAACCGATAGATGTTGGGCACGGCAATCTTTGCCCCTGCATCGCACAGGCTTGTGAATGCATCCCACATAAAGGGATTCATCTTGAGGGAAGCGGCCCAGCATTCGACGGCTTGGTCGATGTTCTTGTGTGCCTTCCATAGTTTACCTTTAAGACACAACACAGCAGCGGCGTCAGGTAAGTGTTGTCGTCTCGACTCGTTGTGTTGACCCCACGAGTTTCTGCTCTGCCAGATGTGCTTGCATTTCTCGAGTGCTGTGAGACCTTCTAGGAAGCGCCCGAGTTCGAGTGAAGACTGAGCAAAGACGTACGCGCACCCCAGGTGGCTCCCTTTGACGGCAAAAGCACGAGAGGTATCCCACGCGGCTTTGAGAAATCCCGATTGAAATTGACAGTAGGCGAGGAGGTAGGCTGCTTCGGGAGAACGAGATTCGTGGGCGACGAGGCGGGATGCGAGGAAGAGGGCGTTCTTGAGAAGGTTATTGTCGAGGTGGTAGTAGATTAACTGGCGTAGTTGAGAGGTGACGGGGGAATGGGCTGTAGGCGCCATGATGGAGGAGAGCTAGGAGAACCGTCAAACGCAATCGAGGGTGGTGGCAGGTCATGAATTCATTCGAGACTCGTGAAGTCCAAACAATGCGCCGCGCGGTCATAACAAAGTCGATCAATGCATGGTAGGGAGCATTAGGGCGCCGAAAACACAAAGCCCGCAAGAAACGTCAACCGAGTGCACGGACGAGGACGTGAAGATGTTGGTTGTAGGGATATGTGCTGAGTGGATGTTGTTGTTGCTGCTGTGATGCGATGGCACTGGCATGGCTCGAGGCTGGCATAGCTGCGGCTGTAACTGTGGCTGGTGGGAGGCAATTGTGGCGTCGTGGCTCCCACCGTGGCGGGGAACGAGGCTGTCAGCCTTGTCACACACAGGGCCACTACTCGGTACTGTTAGAACTGAAAATACGTACTTATGCTGGTGAGCACACGACTTCCACATCCCCCCGAATCATGGCTCAGGTGCGCTTCTTCTTAGTTCACGTTCCTACATGCGAGATACACTACTCACACTCTTGTCTAGAAAGCAGCCAAGACCCTCGCGGTCCGCAACTCTGCCCGCCTACGCCAGACCCACCTCATCACCATATCGCTGCACGCCCTCTTCCTCGCCCTCTCATTCACCCTTCGCCGCTCCCTCTCCCTATGGCTATACCTGCTCCTTTGCCTGCCTGCCGTTCTCATCGAAGTTTACTTGGACCTCCTCGCCCGTCCCACCTACCACCCGAGCGGTGACTTGAAGCGCCCCGGCGAAGATCTCGACGCCAAGGGCCTCACAGAATTCATGTGGGACATCCTGTACTGGACGTGGATTAACATGGTCATGGTCATCATCTTCGGGAACCGCGCATGGTGGGCTTATCTGGTGGTGCCGGCGTATGCCGTATACAGTGTGGTCGGGGCGGCGAGGGGCGTGAAGAGCATGATGGGCGGGATTGCAGGAGGAGCTGGGGATGGTGATGGCGCGGAAGCGACTCAGAGCACCAGCAAGCGGCAAAGCAAGATGGAAAAGAGAGGCGGCCAGAAGGTTATGTACCGGTGAAGAAAACGCACTGAATACTCCCCAATCCTACCGCTCGTCACTGATTTTGTCAAACCACCTACTCAAGCCCACCGTTCCGTACAACTCCTTCCACCTCTCCCCCAACTCCTCATCCTCCTGTACGTACTCGCCCACAAACTCGGCCGTCTCATTTGCCTTCCGCCGCACGCTTGAGCCCGCCTCCTCGATCTTCTGACTTGCCCGCGCCATCGCCAGGTTGTAGTACTCGACGCTGGCTTTGGCTTTCTCCGAGAGTCGTTTTGCGGCGGCATCGCGGCGGCGCTTATATCGCCCCAAAATGATGGACAGCAAGTAGTACGCCCGCACGAGCAGCCGTTGGATGAACTGCTTGACCAGCATGGTGATGCCGTGGGAGAAAAATGCTCTCAGCACCTCCACGTGCAAGCCCTCGTACAGTGCTTGGGGACCCTCGGTCTGCGCGATGGCTAGGACGGTGCTGAAGATGGTTGCGCGAGCGGCTTTTCGCGTCCCTTTGCGCTCGAAATCTTGTCCGACCACCTTCTGCTCGTCGCGCTCTTCGTGCGCGGACGATGCACCCCCGGCCTGCAGGCGCGCTTTGGCCAGGCTGAACGGGTACGTGAGACTCGATGCGCACGCCTTGCTGACGGCAGAGAGGAGGAATGTGAGACTCGGCGGCGGGTTTTGTCGTCGATCGCGCGGGAGGAGGATCTTCTTGAGTGTTTCGAAGAGGAAGAACGTGATGGACGGGTTCAACGTCAAGACCAGACTTGCTGAGTACCCTGACCAGAATCCGAGCGGGCCTTTCTCGTCAAGGATATCCCGCGCGATCTGCCGTGCCGTGGGTGTTGTCCTCAGCGGGGTCTGCGAGGAAGTGCCCTGCCCTTCCGTCCCCTGGCTTTCCGTGCTCATGAACGCAGCAGCCTGCTTCCTCGTAACGATGGTCGCGATGGGGGTCGTCGCCAACTTTGTCACACTCCCCGCCACAAAGCCCACGCCCAGCTCCTCTAACGCCGGCAAACTCACTTTCTTCCCTGCATTGAGCCGCGCGTGCCTCGCGATCCGCCGATCCCGGAGAAAACTGTAGATCAAGAAGAACAAGAACGCGTCCGCGATGGTCTTGCCCGTGTCCTGCAATATCCCCGTATACAAGCCCGATATGCCTCCCTCGTTGTGGTAGATCTTCTTGACCCCGTCGACGAAGCCCTTGTACTCGTCTTGGCTCGGCGTGGACTGGTCTTTGCGGAGCTGGCGTTGGATCTGGAGCCGCGTGATGATCAGGTCGACGGGGTAGAGCGCGGCATTCGAGATGGCGGAACCTAAGGAGCCCGAAAGCGCGTGGCCGAGCGCTTCCAGGGCATGAGACCGGCGCGGGCTGGGCGAGGGAAGCGCATCTTCTTCTTGCACGAGGTGGAAGAGTTCGAACGCGTCCTGTCAGGGATGATCAGTCGTCCAGCTACTGCATGCATATCGATGGGAGCCGCTGTCGAAGCGGGATACGTACAAGTTGACTGTTGTAGGGAAAGTTGGACATGGTCACGACACCAGTCTCGCACTAATCATCTCGTCTGGGGAACAGTAGAACGGCAACAAGAGCAATCGATCGAGTAGAAGACGGCATTCAGGAAGCATTGAAGCTTGAAGCCTCGGTGAGCGATGGGCAGTGATGTATGTCGTCGTGCTTTACCCCACACTTTGTGACTTTCTGGCTTTCCACATCCGTCGCCTGACGAGGGAGGCGAGGGCCAGGTTGACGGAACGGACAAAGCATGGACGGAGATTGTAGAAGGCTGTAGAAGACTGTACATTCGAAACTCGGTATAGGACCGAGGGTATCGTAGAGAGAGAAATGCAAGAGGCACCATCGCCCACACCGACCAAAAGCCTCGCGCCATCAGCGTCGGCCATGTAGAGACTGTTCACTCCATCCAGTATCATCACAAAACTCCGCTTCCCAACCGAACGCCGTCTTCGCATCATGTCATCGTCGTCGCCCCAGCGGAATCAAAGTCAGCCGAGACCCTTCTAAGCTCTCATGCTGGTGCGCCGCCGCAGTCCGTTCTCCGCTGCCTGCAGTTCCCTCGCTAGCCGCTCATCGGCATCGACGTCGCTCTCTCCGCCTATGCTCCCTCGACTCACGGGACGGGCGGAGGCTTCACGAGACACACTACGTCTGCTGGTGAGGATGGCCGCCATCTGATGCGTCGTACCAGATGTATTGCTGGATGATCGCTCGCTTTTGATGCTTGTCACAACCGTGTGCGCACTTGCTGCGCTCGAAGCTCGTCGATCTGTGTGCGATTTGGGGAAGGGTTTGCTGGGCGACCTCTTCTCCTCGGGCGTGTATCGCTCAATCTGCTTGGGTTGTCGTGATGATTGTCTAGATCCAGGAGTCCATCCGAAGGGTCCCGAGAAGTCACCATTGACCATGGAACCGTTTCGAATGGTCGACGGCGTAGAGACGGGATCATTCTGATTCACAGTTACCGAGTTCACCACTATTGTACCCGGATCCTCCTCGCTCTTGATGGCGGCCCCATCTTCCAACGCAGGGTCAACCAAGACCGTTTCCGGGTCAACACCGTTGGTCGTTGGTCTGTTTTCGTCCGCTTGGCCGTTGTGATGCACCTGACCCGCGCTCTTGAAAGGGCCTGGAGTGTGGAAATCTTCGTCGCTAGCATCGTTCGTCATCTGGTTCTGGTCGCCGTTCGTCAAAGCAGGATCGATCAGATCATCCAGATTTCCGCTTTGTCTGCTTTCGTCGCTCAAACGGGCGCGCTTCGCATTTGACGAACCACGGGGCTTCGAAGGCTCGGCGACTTTCGCAGGATCAATGCGTCCGTACTGATCATGCACGCAGCGACGCTTCGGATTGTCAGTACAAGCTTGATCGATGTCTCGCAGGTAACCTACCTTGCTCTTCCGACAGTCCTCACACGCTTTGCTCCGACTCTTCTTGGACGACGACTGCGGGTCCGATTGATTGGCTTCCGCACCCGCACCGTCGGATATTCGTGCCTCTGGAGAAACTGGTCGCGCGTGGGTACCGTTGGTATATGCCCCCGCGCCGGATAGTGGGTGGACATCAGTGTTCGAGAAGCTCCTGGGTCGAATCTCCGGCGTCCGCCTGGGTGTTTCGCTGCCGGCCTTATGCTTGCATTTGATCCGCCGCTTCCGGCAAGGCTCACACGCTGCTTTCAATCCGTGTCCCTTCGGCTTGGCCGGGGGAGTCTGGGACTTGGACTTGAGCTCGGGTGGTGGCTGACTCTGCGAGAGAGCTTGCGCCTGCGCCCGTGCCTCGGCCTCGGCCTGTGCCTGCGCTTTGGCGGCATTTCGTGAAGATGTCCTCTCTCCTGGAAGACGCAACGCCTCAGGCTTCCGGATCTTTTCAAGCTTGTCGGCTTCCAAGACGTCCTCCGAGTGGAAAACCCATTCAGGCGCTGGCGTATTGCCAATTTTCCACGCACACCATATAGCAAAGAGCTTGATCAGCGTCATCGAATCACCGTGGCCCTTGGGTATAGAGGCTTTCACCGCGTCGATCTGCTTCTTAGTGATGTCTGGAACCGGCAGCCCTGCATCGATCCGTGCGGTGCGGTATAGGTAATCTCGCAGGGCTGGCAGTCCCTCAACTTCAGACTTGGGGTAGTATCTCGCGTTATAGAAAGCTTCGCCAGGCTCTGCAGTATTGTCAAAAACGTCCACTTCGTGCCAGATCGGGTCCGCTCGCAAGAAGATGTAGTCAGGGTCGTCGCGGAAATCCTCGAGTACATCTTCGGGCACCGGATCTTCCTTGAGGTATTTGATGAGGGTGTACCACATAACTTTCTGAAAGAAAGGGTATCGAAACTTGGGAGCGACGTGTGTCACTTTCTCGATATTCACAACCTTGAGTTGCATTGCATAGTCCTGGCGAGTCAGGAAATTGCCGCCAATGACCAGGCTGTCTTCGGGAGTCCAGACAGAGTGAATCCACCCAGCAGGGATGAAAGCTGTATCTCCCTCATGGAGATCGACTCTCGTGCAGTTGCCTCCACATAGATCACCTAACCATGTCTCGTTCTGTGAGTCGGAGTTGCACCACTCTTCGTACTTCTTGAGATATCTGTCCTCCGGCGGAATGAAGAAGAATGTCTTGGTGCCCTTGAGGATGTGATAATAGACGGAAGAGCCGCCGAAATCGATATGGAAGTCGGTGTAGCTGTCAGCAATCGACATCAAGCAGTAAAAGGAGACCGGTCTCTTCTTGGTTCGAGTCTCCGCATCAGGATCCCACACATCGTCGTCTAGATCGAGATCTCGAACTACTTTCGGGCGTCGAATCAGGCGGCCGAGAGGGCTGTGAGAAACCTCGAGGCTGATGACGTTGTGGATGGGCTTCTCGCCCGGCTGCTCGTAATAGTCCGCCCATCGTTGCAGCGTCCAATGACCCTTTGTCTCTTGCGACTTGACATCGATGACAGGAACAGGCTCGTCCAGGCCATACATCTCAGCCACCCTGCGCACTGTCAAGTGTTGTGGAATCACCATATCCAGCAAGTCTTGCTCGCAATCGACGACCTCCTCTTCTTCCAACCGTAGCGGAGTCGCGCAGTCGAGGCCCGCCTCTTCTCCTGCGCTGGTTATCACGATGCCGGGCGTAGAATCTTTTAGTGCAATGTCTGAGTCCATTTCCGAAGGTTCTGATGGGATTCTCATCCCGAATCGAGGATTCCATGCTGCCGGCACCACGAAAGGTCGCCTGAATCCTTCGAAGCTCTCCATGAACTCTTTGGTGACCAGCTCTGGTCTGATGCGAGCAAAGTCATCCGGTTGTATATTTAGCTTTCCTTCTTTTATCCGCTGGATGTAGTGATGAGTGTAGGTCTCTTCGGATGATTTCACAAGGCCTTGATTGAGACCGGCATAATCGATAGCTGTCCTGGGTCGGGCAGATTTTCGGACGTAAGTCGTTGGGCCATGTACCGGCTCGCAGTCTTTGCAGCTGTACTTGTCAACGCTCCTCGCCTCGCCTTTCGTTAAGCCAACGCATTGTGCATGGAACCAGCGCTTGCAGTAATTGCAACTGATCCAGAACGTCGAGGCATTTTCCTCGTCATCCACGTTGTCGAGTTGCATGCGCCCACATTTTGCGCAAGCCTCTGCTTGTGTCTCCACCTCGACTCGGCGCCGTTTCTTAGGTGGTGGTTCTACCGAGCCTCTTGTAGGCTTAGGCGGTTCGCCGACGACCGGTAGGAGAGTATCTGCCGCTGCGTGGATTTCGCTGTCTTCTCGTGGTGCCAGAGCTCCGTCTTGTGAAGGGAAGGGAGCTTGCGGATTTATCGAGTCATCGAGATCCGATATAGACACATCCCTATGGCCGCCTTGGGCTTCGATTATTGATGGTTCGTTCGCGGACCTGGGTTGGCTTTGTCCCGCTGCACTTGTATGCGTCGTCCACGGCCCTGGCGCGGCTTGCGGAGAGGTCGGGGAGGTCGACTGCTGGTGTTCGGGAAGTGTGTCAAGCTTGGGGGTGTTTGCAATCTTCTTGAAGTTGAGCTCGTTCTTGAGACTGAGCAGCAAGAGAGCGTCTTCGTTCATCTCGGCGGCGGACGCGCTGCTGTAGCCGCCACTGGTTCTCGGTCTCTCTGGGCGCGGCGACCATTCGAGGGCGGGTATTCGCTCCGACTTGATTCGTTTGGCTGGCGGCCCATTCGAGTAGTCGTTGTGGCTATAGCGGCGGGTGGCATTGGATGTCGCAGCACGAGCAGCCACATGGGGGTGGGATTTGGGAACAAAGAGGGGGCTTGCATTGACCAAAGCAGGGCTGGTTGCGATAGCAGCAGTGGCAAGGTCGTCGATGGTCGAGCCGGAGCGTGTATGACCTCTCCCCGCTGGCTTGGGTTTGTAGTCTTGCGAGGCAATTCTAGAGCGGCCATTGTGTTTCCCTGCGCGACCTCTTATCTTGCCCGCAATATGAGCGGAGCCATGCTGGTCATAGTATAAGTGATCGGGCTGCTCAGCAGTCTCGTCGTCGGCGAGGCCTCCAATGTCGGAAAGGCCTAGACCTCGTATTGAGTGGCCGTCCTTCGGAGAAGCGCTCAAGGGGATAGCAGTATCAGCAGTATCGTAGACGCGGGATTCGAATATGGGATCAGGGGAGAGGCGCTCAATGTGTTCGTCTAACGGGCGCACTGGGCTCGCGCCCCGTGATGCCGTCGGATCTAGGCTCCGGCGCCAGATGGTCGAGGTAGGCATCGTCGTCGTCGCCGTCGATGGGGAACGTTGCGCGACGTGGAACTTGTTGCGGAGGCGGGGTTTGCAGAGTCGAGCAGCAAGTAGCAGGCGGGCGGGGCGAAAGACGTTGACTACATTGATGAGGAAGCTCTTGTGGTCTCCGGCAGCAGGCCAGGCGCAATGAAGAGAGGAATGGAGGTCGTGGAGTGGTAGAAGGGGTGTGGTGCAGGGTGAGGGTTGCGGTTCGGAGTTGCTCGAGGAAGTTGACGAGGACGCTAACCACGCTTCACAATTTCACCGCAGTCACATCTCCATCACCACCGACTGTCGCCAGCGACACCTCTTCGGTCACCCAGAAGTCTCCCAGACCGCCGCTATAACCTCCCGCTGACTGCCGCAATGTCACGATCCAACAAACTGGCCCCAGAGGCCAACCGCATCCTCTTCGTCAAGAACCTGGCCTACGACATCGACAGCCCCGCCCTGTTCGATCTCTTTGGCAAGTTCGGTCCGATACGTCAAATCCGCGCTGGGACCTCGAGTACCACCAAAGGCACAGCCTACGTCGTCTATGAGGATGTCCTAGATGCGAAGCAAGCCTGCGACAAGTTGAATGGGTTCAATTTTAGAAATCGATATTTGGTCGTGCTGTACCATCAGCCGGAGAAGATGAAGATGGAGGTGAAGGAGGATATTGCCACGAGACAAGCCAACTTGGAAAAGATCAAACAGGAGCATGGTATTGACTGAGCAATGTTTTCAATCACGCTGCTGTCCGAAAATAACCAGGCACATACTCTTGCTAGACTGTGGCTAGCAGCACAGCGACTCCGCAGGTCATGCTGATACATTCGCTGTACAATTCCTGCGAGTGGCACCATGCAAGGGAGGTCCCGATCGGCCATTCCAGACCCCCAGGAGCGATATGGCGGCATAGCCTTGCAGGGAGGAGCCAGAGTTTCATGGGGTGGAGATGGGGTTGATGTTGTGTCGAGATAGTGAGAGAAGGAGTCAAGACTTGACCAGAGGAGTCTGATCCTGAGGATGATGATTGTAACAGCGGACCGCTTTGCCTGCGATCGATTTGGACAAGCCCATCGCAGCGTTCGAAACCGACCTGCGATGCGGGCTCGACCAGACTTGCAAGCCTTTCACACATGCCTCCCATCATCCACCTTCTTGTAAACCTTCCATCCCTCGCTCTGCAAGCGCTGCTCCTTCTCCAGATTCTCCTCTTCCATCTTCTTCAGATGCTCCGCTACCCAATCCCTGGCCTTTTCCTCACTACTGCCCACAATCCTCGCGGCCAGAATGGCGGCGTTGACACTGTTCCCAATCCCCACTGTTGCAACCGGAATGCCGCGCGGCATCTGCACGATAGCCATGAGGCTGTCCAGGCCGTCCATCGAGCTGGCCTTGACAGGGACGCCTATTACAGGCACGGGCGTCTCCGACGCCATCATGCCTGGCAGGTGTGCCGCGCCCCCCGCGGCTGCGATGATGGCTTTCAAGCCTCGTGCAGCAGCCTTCTTGCCAAAGTCGAGCATGTACTGCGGCGTGCGGTGCGCCGAGGTAATGTGGACTTCGTAGGGGATGTCCATGGTATCGAGCAGTGTGAGGCCAGGACGCAGCGTGGCGAGGTCGGTATCGGACCCCATGCACACCGCGACGAGTGCTCGCGGAGATGGTGCGGGATTCTTCTTGAGGAGCTCCGCCTGCGTTGCTGCAATGGAGGCGGCTGATGAAGAAGATTTGTCGTTGCGGTGCAAGCGCACCGCATCAACCCACTGGATTAGGGGGTGCATCTTGATTTCGCACTCTGATATGCTCGAGCCCGTGATTGTGATGTGGCCCATTTTCCGTCCGGGTCGCCCATCACCTTTGCCGTAAAGGTGTATCTTGGCCCCGGGGACATCAAGGGCGGCCTGAGCGACTAGTAGGTGAGAGTCCGGTTGCGGTCCACCAAGTATATTCAACATGATGGCCGCCTTCACTGTCAATTCTGTCGCTCCAGCGGGTATCCTCGATGCCAAACCTGGAAGGATAGCGCGGATCTGTGCCTCGTACTGTGACATATGGCATGCTTCGATGGTGTAGTGACCAGAGTTATGTGGTCGTGGTGCGATCTCGTTGATGAGCAGGCTGTCATCATCGAGGAGGAACAACTCGACTCCAAAGACACCAGTACCAAGAAAAGTGGACACGGCCTGTCGAGCAAGATCTTGCGCTGCCTTCGCGACCTGCTTCGAGACATCTCGAGCGGGTGCATAGACCAGTTTGCATATACTGTCTTCATGGATTGTTTCAACCGTTGGGTATGCGAGGGTATTCTTCTCCCAGCTACCGAGATCAGCTTCTTGTGCAGTCTTGACCACCATTACCGCCAATTCCATCTTGAAATTAGCCCATTTCTCGGCATACAGAGGTCGATCTTTGAGAGCTGCAAGAGCCGGCTCGATATCTTTCACCGACTGGACTGGATAATTGCCCCTTCCATCGTACGCCTCGGTCCGCGACTTTAGCATCATGGGATAGCCCAGCTGCTCTGCGATGTCCTTCAGACCTTGGGGATGAGAGGTGCCTACTGCGATAGACTTAGCCGTTGGGATGCCATATTGTGCATAGTGTTGCTTCTGGACGAATTTGTCTTGAATCGTCCGAACTGTGCGCCAACTGGGCTGGATTCTCGACCACGTGGAGCCCTCCACATGTGGTCTTTGCTCCTCCAGCTCCTCCAAAACCTTGGTGTCGACGTGCTCGATCTCGTATGTGATCACATCGCATTTAGCGGCGAGCTCCTTGACGTCGGAAGCCTTGGCGAAAGAACCGGTAACATGCTTGTCGGATGCGACAAGGTTGATCTGTTTGGCCGGTGCGTTCTCGCTGTCAAGGACGGCCACTTGGATATTCAGTCTGTTGGCTGCTTCCACCTGCATGCGACCCAGTTGGCCACCGCCCAACACCCCGATGACATGCCCGTCCATCCTGGGTATCAAGAAGGGCTAAGCTGTTAAAGGGGAGAACGACGCCGGGAGACGAGAAATATCGTGGCTTTTCCGACCTTACTGTGAAAGTAAGAGTGGACAGCAGGAGAAGACCAAACGGAGGATCACTTGATAGCAAGGACTCCAAATAATTGCCGTGATCGTGGGGCGCTGCTGGGTTACTTACCGCTTACTTCTTAATTTTTTTCCTTCTCTCGCTTTGGCGGCTGCCCACCGCTTGTGCTCGGTGAAGCTTTGCTGCGTGGTCGATCATCTCCGGAGATGGCCGTACGAGGCGTAATTGCGACTGAAGTTACACCCTCCACCGTAGTCACTACGGTGGAGTATATTGTGGCCGGCGAAGGACTTGCAGCCTAAACTCCGGCCTGAGGCTCAAACACTTGTGTCACCAGTAAGGCTACACAAAATTGCAGCCCAAGTAAAGAGGCAATCATCGCCTGAGGCGAAGCTTGTGCCATATACGCTCCTGGGACAAGCATCCGGGGAAGGAGGTAAGACACGGCGCACAAGCGTAACAGTTTACTCGAACAGCGTCATCATGCTGCAACCGTCACATTCATCCTCGTTCAAGGTAAATGGCGGCGAGCATTGGGGTGATACAATATCGGTGGCCCAGGCACTTCGACAGGGATGCTGTCCCGTAAATCATGACAACGCAGGGGCTTATTCGCTTGCAACCCCTCTTCCTTGTTCTTGCATCGCCTGTGGATGGGGCAACGTGTTCAGGCGGCTTTGAATATTTCCATTCGTGTTCAGCTTGGCCAGCCGGTTGGGCAGCAATTGATGCACCCCTCATTCTCCTAATGCAGGGAATCCTCGACAAACGCACAAACGAAGTCGACTGTGCACCGTGGTAACCTGTCGTGTCGCAGCTCGCTTGAGGAGGACATCGTGAAGCCAACTGGGGTGATGATGGCCAGGTCCGGTGCAGCCGCGATCCCCGTCGGCGTGCCGTGGCTTTGGCAAGGTCCGTCGCGGAGGCGTAGCGCGGGTGCCCCGTAAATCTGGTTCCGGGTGCATTCCGCGTAACCAACGGCGGCGTCCGAAGCTCGCTCTTGCTGCCTACCCGGGTCCAGCGACAGGGGTATGAGAACAATCGAAAACTTGAATTGCCGGCCGGCCTTCGGTGACCTCTGCCTTTCGGATGATGCGGACGTGGGATGGATACCCCGACAGGAAATCAGCTCCAATAGTGTTGCAAGTACCGAAACCATGGTGTTGCTAGCTACCAGGTGACGGAGCTGTCGGAGGGAGCTTGGATAGCTCGCTGGTGATGGGGATGCCAACCCACTCCCCTAGCGAAAATATGGGGGACGCATTCTCGATCCTTTCAATCGATCGGGTGCACGTCAACCTCACTCAGGTCTCGATCCCCCAGTCGCACTGCACGGGCAGGGCGATCAATCGGCTCACAAATTCCAGCGACGCATACCACTCGAGCATGTCTCAGGCCCAGATTACCCACGAGTCAAATGCCAGCACAAAAAGTTAAGGCCCCGGAGGACAAGAAAGCAGGGATGGATTCGACAATGACCAAGTGGCTTTGATGCAAACGGGCTAGCCTGGAAACAGTCCCATTTGCTCTCCCAGACGCGGCGTGGCTCGTGGCGCTCCGGGGAAATATCTGGCGTGTTGGGGGTTTGGCAAGGGCCAATCCAGCCGGATTCGTTTGAAAGGCGAATCCCACGTCGCCTTGACCGCTAGATTTTTTGAACGACATTTGCCAGGACTCCCACTCTGTTGCCGAAGGGGTATTTGATTCCCAGGCTCCCTCGAAACCTTGGGTCGTCCAACTCCCTGAGATTCTCCTTCTTCCATCACCACTCTTGCCAACAGACATAAGCAGTCTTCATCCATCAGCCGGCAAAACCCAGTTGACAGGAATTCTGTTTCCTTACCACGTATCTTCAGCCTCGTCTTTTGTACCTGCAGCAACTGCCGATCATTGCTAGCAACCGAAAAGTCTCCGCCCTCGGTGTGAGTAGATCACCACCCTAATGTTCGGCTAGCAGACTTGATACTGATTATTCCCTATAGCACTCGTCCAGTCAAGGATTTTAAAGCTTCCGTTTCATCTGAGCAATTTGTCTCCCGACATCATGCAACGCATCTCCTACCGCTCGACGGTGCTGGCCTCGGAGACCTCAACCCGGGATATGCACAAAGCGTTCGAGGCGTCTCCACGGCCCAAATTCGCATCATCCTCTGATCGACGACAATACCCCGAGCACCATCCTCCTCCACCTCCGCCATCGCCAGTTCACTGGACTCGCGAGAAACAAAGCCGCTAAACCTCGACTTCCAGCACGGCGTTTCGGATTGCAATGTTTCGTTGATGGTTGTACTGCAATAGAGGAGTCTGGTTTTTGATGGGTTTACTTCTGGATTGTCGTGTATACTCATCCTTAATTCGCTCATACGGGCTGAGGAGCTCGGGCAAGGGCAAAGGCAACAGAATGTTGCCGGACACCATTTGGGTTTTGTCATTTCACATAGTCTCATTAGCCTCAGCATGAGGCTTATCGGCTCTGTGAAAAGTCTCCCTCGACTGTGGGCCGTCTGCATCAGATTGAGAATAGGATTCTTGCACTCTCACGAGAGCGTCTGCATCCCTATCGAAGACCTGAACATCATCGGGCTCGTGCGATTTCTCCTGGTTGGCCGAATGCTTCTCTTGACTTATGGGTGGCTGAGCGCCATCTGCTTCTCTCTGTCGCTGTGTGATTTCTCTAAGCTTCTCCAAGAATGAAGCTTGCTTCTCTCTGATTCCGTCCTCGGTGCTCTGACTATTCAAGGCGTTACTGCCGTCTCGCGGCTGTCGATTCTCCATGTCACCGCCTGCCTCTCTAGCTTCAGTCGGTCTCTTGATTATTTTGGCTCGATGGCCAACAAGTTTGATTCGCGATATGCCAATCAGGCTGTAGTCATCCGTCGATCGTAAAGCTTCAGCGGCATCAATCGTCTCTGGGTACGTGAAGAACATATTTGTGCCCACGAGGTCACTCCAGTTGCAACTGTACACTTCACCCTGGTAGGAGACAATGGGATTGACAGAGTCCAGGTCGAGAATCTGCACACGTGACTGAAAGGGCTGCAATCGATCCTGGTCGCTTGCTGCAATGTGGGCGGGCGTATCTTGCGGTACCTGCATCGGCGTGACACGGGCTTCCCCTGTTGGATCACCCGCAGTATCTTGACTGGGTTCGTCTGGGTTGAACGTGTTTGTAGAAGAGCCATCGATCTTTCTTTTTGCGGGTGTCACCGTTCTGGGCATGCTGATGGCGCCATCATTTGGTCTCGCTCCCGGATTGAGAGACGAGAGGTCAATATCCACGAAAAAGGTCTGTTTCAAACATGTAAGGAAAAATCAATCAGACGACGCAAGGAGCACGCAACAGTCCAATGTAAATCCCTACCTCTGTGTCATTCTCATCGTACTCGTACTCATACTCGTCCTCGTCGTCAACGTCAGGCTGCTCCATGTTGGCGAAGGGCAACTTTCATTGATCGTCACTGACATTGGCGAATGGTTGACCCGAACATTGGTTGGCGGGAAATGTGGCAATCACGTGCGGGAATTAAATTTCAAATGACAGCGCTGGCTGCGGCTCTCGGGCTTCTTTTCCAGGCGCTGCCTTCCAATTCACCCACGCCGCCACTGCAGGTGCCGGATCGCTTGCTGGACTTGTCACCGTCTCAAGCATTGCCGAGACCTCGACAATGCATATATTGCAGCTGTCGACGGACTACTACAGATGGCCGCTCCAACGTGTTAGAGGCTGGTAGCATTATTGGGCGGCAGCGACTATCTGAAAGTTGGTCTGGACAACAAATCACATCAGTGGCAACAGGTCGACGGCGGGCGTGAAACAGTCGTGACCGCAAGCGGTGTTGTACTGCGTAAAACACGTCAAGATCAGCAGCGTAAAAAGGTGCCGGATCACCGCCAGCGGATTGGTTCACCATCACTCTAGGGAGTACTCGTACCGCAGTCCTCCGGACTCGTACTCGTACACTGTACTTGTATTAAGGCCCCCATTTTGGTCGCCCAGTTTTAACCTGCCAGTCGCGTCCGGTGAACCCAAGGTGACGGGCTCTGGTCTGATACAGCCTAGCGCCCGGGCTCCAGCGAGTGCAACCTTGGCCTAGTCCGGTTTGCCCCAAGCTGCGCAAGTGACGGATCGGAGTGTCAGTCTCTCGAGTTGAAACAACGTGTGCATCACGAGGGGCACGACTCGCAAAGTTGGAAACTTGAACTCAACGCCATCATTCCCTATCCTCGCAATTCCAACCCTCTCCCTTTCCATCTCGCTAGCCATCAATGGCCTGTGGTTTTGGCACATGTGGAAAACCCTCGCATCTGCCTCGAGCCCCACTCATCATTCAGCAACAGCAGCATGACTCGTCTGCCGCTCCCCTCATCACCAAGACCCCGATAAGATAGCCACGACGACAGAAGCCGGAGTTCGGACTCTCGGTCAGCTTCTGGTGCCACTTGGCCAATCACGTGCCGAACAGCCGAGTTGGAAGAGTACGTCAGTATGTCTCATCGCCTGCGTGTTGCCCATATACGGAGTACGGGTACGGAGTATTACACATCTGCAGACGGATGTCGGCGGAAGGTCGCATCGTTATTCAGTTCTCCCAGCCCCTACCTCGTACTGGGTAGGAGTGAGCGATCTTGGAAGACCACGGCGGACCCATCGAAGCTTTGAGCCCTGCATTTTATGCTCCTCTGCATAGGCCTGCCCTCACATAAGCCAGATTCCTCAATGCAGCCACTGGCGCTGCCATTCCGAGCCTTGTTCGGCCGGGCTGCCGTCCTGACCGTGACATCCGCATGGTGCTTGGTGCCCTGGTCAAATCACATCCCTTCGTTTGCTGTCAGCTTGCCTTCCTCGTGATGTTCTGGCTAATCCTTTCGGCGTTCGCGCTGATGTACAGTGGCCTTAGCCTATGGATGCCATCATGGCAGCCAACCACCGCTTACCCAACCGTTTTTATATACACACTCGGCCGAACCCTCGATACTTCCCACTGCTTCCTCCACCGCGACTCTGGTCAGTCTAGCAAACGATATCACTCTTCCCACCGCGCAGGCGCCGTCCGGTTCGCTGCTCGACGCGGATCCCTCTCTTCTCACCGTCGTCGTCGAGTCCACCGCAGTGGAAGTTGTAGAACCCATTACTCCACATGAATCGGTAAGCGGCACGGCCGTGGAGGGAGCAGAGCAGATGGGCCAGGTCAAGACAAAGGCCACCATTGGTGTGCTGTCGACCATCATATTCTACATGTGCACGAACAGCATTTTGAAGGCAACCCATCCAGAAGCATTCATCTGGCAAGAAGAAGACCGGGAAGAGGCTGGCTGGATTGCCACCTCCCGCTACTGGCTCGACAGGAAATGCTGTCGCTGGCTCGGGGTCTGCGGTGGGCTTCACATGCACCTCATATCGGAAGGGTCCAGGTTTGGCCATCGTCCTAAGACGAGCCTCAAACACAGCCCAGTCAATCAGAGCCCTCGCAGGGACTGGGAAGATGCCTGGACAGAGGGCAATGATCGACCTGAGGACTGGACCGCCGACGAACGTGTGTTGAGGGAGATTCCGGACTACGTGATGGAGTATGCCCCTCTGGTTCACCTCTACTCCCAAGAACAGTTCTGGCCGTGCGATATCGCGGAACACCTCTACCACATCACACCCACCCTGAACTACACCCCCGTACAGTCTGAACAGCAACACCCAACCCTGCAGAATCTTGACGAACTGAACCAATGGCAGCGTGGCCGCTGGGTGTTTCTGACTAGCAACGACAACGTGGAGGAGCGGCCAGAGTGGTTGGAGGGGGAGAAAAACATACCAAGGGGACCAACAAGTCCAGATGACCAGTTTGAAGACAACGAGGACTTGGTGCACAAACCAGGGAGGACATATCTCCAGAGTGTGAAGAATGCATTGGCTGACGTGAAAGATTGGTTTGCGCCGGACCTCGATGGCTTCGAGCAAAATGACGATTTTCAAATGACGGCGTCCGGCCAACCAAAGACCGGCACGTCGGCACGCCATCCACACCATGAACTGAGGCGGTCAATCCCTTCTACCAGAGATCGCACGCCGCCGGACAGGCTACGAGGCGGTCGGAGCGATGCGCCTGCAGTCCTCATCACCGTGAACAAGGGCCATGGCATCGTCGACGCCTTTTGGTTCTTCTTTTACAGCTTCAATCTGGGAAATGTCGTCCTCAACGTCCGCTTCGGCAATCACGTTGGCGATTGGGAGCATACCGCCATTCGTTTCCAGCATGGTGAGCCCAAAGCCGTCTTCTTCAGTGAGCACAACTTTGGCTCGGCCTACAGCTACGAAGCCGTCGAAAAGATCGGCAAGCGGCCGGTGATATACTCGGCCTACGGGACTCACGCCATGTATGCCGTGCCCGGGACGCATCCGTATATCCTGCCCTGGGGTATCCTTCACGACATGACCGATCGTGGCCCGCTATGGGACCCAGCATTGAACTCTCATGCGTATACATATGATTTCAAGAATGACACGCTTCGTTCGTCAAACCGGACACCCAACGCGCCCATCGGGTGGTTCGACTTCGCCGGACATTGGGGTGACAAATTCTACCCCTTAGGTGACAAGCGTCAGTACCGATTCGCAGGTCAATATCACTACGTCAATGGGCCCTTCGGACCCAAGTTCAAGCGGTTGGGAAGAAAGAAGATCTGCCAAGGTTCGGACTCTGCTCCATGCGTGATCAAGAATTGGTTGGGCAGTGGAGATAAATTCGGGCGTCTACCCCATGCCAACCCCGACGACGAGGAGGAAGGGGATGGCGATCTATAGATGAGCGGAATGAGGTGGAGAGGTGATGTCGATTATGCCCGTGTTGACCTTGAGTCACGTCCTTTGATGAAACTGCATCATGATACCCCATTTGAGATACATGACCCCTTGCGGAACGGCCGCCGGCGTTGAGAAACGGAGGACAGTGTTCCCTGATGGTTTTTGATACCCTTCCTACCATAGATGTGGTTGGTGATGCCTACACAGTACTACATATCTGTATCAACGGCTGGATATAGCATCACTGAGCTAGAAACGCAAGACCATGTTCTTCGCGAGACTTGAACTTCCGTTGAAGGACCTTACTGACCCGAAGATGGCAAGCAATTGCATGGTCTTGCAGCGCTGAATGGTCTGCACCACACGCCGCGCTGAATTATGGCAAGGGAGGTGATGCGCCTTCTTCCCTGGACAGACACCTACAGTGCTCGGTACCCGAGACCGGAAACACCAACCAGGCGCTTGTAGTATAGATTGTTTCCCTCACGGGGTAGTGTACAGAGCAGCAGCAATCGTTCTCGTTAGTCGCCCCGGATATATGCTTCTATTGTAAACGCAAACTAGCCTCGAACGTAGACGGAGGGCCTTCTTCACGATTTTCAGAAACGGCGCGGTACTATAGCGTCACCTACTATACATACACGGCGTACCTACCTACCTACCTACCTACCTACCTACCTACCTACCTACCTACCTATCAACCTTCAATCTCACTTTGATCACCAGGCTTGATCTCTTCGTCCACGCCTGGAGTTATCGTTTTCGTACCCTATGATCCAGTCTACTCCAGTGTACTCTGTACTCGTGATGGGATGATACATGATGATGATCAGGTATTTCCGAATGTCCTTCAGAGAATGGAATCTGCAGTCTCGCTCTCAACTCGCGCCGGGCTCTACAGGGCCTTTGAGCGAATTGAGATACCAAATTCACCTCGTTATCCCGCGAACCGTCCTAAGCTGTTTCTAAGGGGGTGTGTCACGGGGGTTCTAAGCAGAGGGAATCTAAACGCTGGACTTGGCTTTGAGCTTGACGGCAAAAGCGGTTGTGAAAACTGCTCGAAGCTATCCCGCTCTTTTATCCTCGTCTCTCCCTTCGTCTCACCCTCATCTCACCCTCTTAGCACCTTCGACATACCTTGCGCTCACCATTCACTCCCCCTTCACTCCCCCTCGTCTTCCACGGACCCGTTCGCTCTATAGTCCTATATCTAAACCTTCCGCTGGACCAGGATCTAACACTAGCGGTCGATGAATATGGCCCGGTTCTAGGTCTTCCCCAGATCTACTAGATACCAAATTAACGGTACGAATCGACGTATTCATTACGCCAATGGACTTCCTTTTTCTCATATCTTCGCACGTCTTCTTGCCTTGACATAGCTCGGCACTCTCTCCGGTAACACCTTAAGCATCTGCTCCAGCCACCTCCTCGTCGTAGCCGGATCAATCACACCGTCGATCTCAGCCGCCATGGCCATGTTGAGGGCCTTCCCTTCGTCGTACATGAAATCGATCATCTCCTGCTCCTTTTTCTTCCTCTCGTCGAGATCGGTGATAGCTTCTAGCTCCTTTTTGTACGCCAGCCTTACAGCGCCTTCGATCCCCATGCCCCCGAAAACGGCACTCGGCCACGCCACGCACATGCTGTTGTTCAAACTTCCACCACCGAGCATCGCCTGTGCGCCCAGTCCGAAACCGTTTCGCAGGACGATTCCTAGGACGCGACCGCCGACAAGGGCAAATTCTTGGGCGTTGCCGAACCAGTCACCGAAGCAGCGGTACGTGCTCCCGGCACCTTGAGCTTCGATCGAGCGCTCGAAGTCGGGGCCGACCATAAAGCCAGGGGTATCGCAGAGGCTGACGAGATGCATGCCACCGAGGCGGATGAGGAGACGGAGAAGGCGGTTGACTTTTGCTCCGGATGTGACGTCGATGGCACCGCCTAGAGGGGATGAAGAGTCGGAAGCTATGATTGCGACGGCGTGGCCGTTGATGCGGCCAAAGCCGGTCAGCACAGAGAGACCCCACTCGGGACAGAACTCGATGAAGCTATCGTCGTCCAGGAGTAGGTTGATGACACGACGAACATCGTACGCTCGGCGACGAGATGACAGTGGCGGCACTGCGGTGCGGAGGCGAAGAGGATCCGATGTGTAAGCACTCTCCGCTGGTGGCAGCTGCGGATGTGTGAACAGAGCAACGATCTTGCGGACGAGCGGCGCAGCTTCGACCTCGGTGTCCACAAGCACGTCGATGCCACCCGCGCGCATATGGACATCGACGGGACCGATATGTTCGTGCTCGAATCGGCCGAGGCCACCGCCCTCGATCATGGCTTGACCGCCCATGCCGATTGTGGTCGACTTCCTCGATGGCGCACCTTTGGAACCGCCTCTCGTAGCTACGACAATGTCGCATGTTCCCAAGAGTGCAGCGTTGCCGGCAAAGCAGTATCCATTCACCACCGCCACGGAAGGAATCCCTCTTGCCTTGATCTCGCCCAACAGAGCGAATGATGGCGTCTTGAGGCCCGCCATGCTCAAGTGATCGGTGTCACCTGGCCTCCCACCACCTCCTTCCGCGTACAACACCAGGGGCGCAGGATGATCAATGATGGATTGGAAGATACGGTCTAACTTCTGATGATGGAAATGTCCTTGCGTGCCGGCAAGGACGAGGTAGTCGCCAATGACAAGTGCGACTGGATGAGAGTCCATCTTCGCCCAGCCCACGATGATGGCATCTCCGCTTGTGCGAGCGATGAGATGGGACAGGTGGTACCTTTTCCTCTGTGCCGCAACCACGAGCCCTCCATATTCAATGAAGGAATCCTTGTCTACGAGCAATTCGAGATTTTCCCGGCCCGTGAGGTATCCGTTCGCGTGGCGCTTGGCCACGTCCTCATCGCGGGCAGCGTACCGTAGAAAGGCCTGACGTTCGTTCAGCTCCGTCAACTCCGGTCGCAGCTCCTCTGGGTTCTCGGTTTCGGCTAGGTCGTGGGTATTGCTGGATGAGCTGTCGCCAACCGAGCGGGTGAAGAGAAGGGCATCGCCGGCATTGACTTGCTGTCCTTGCGTGACGGCCACCTTCACCACAACACCATTGTGGGCGCTCCGGACGGAATGTTCCATCTTCATCGCCGCAAGAATGACCAGTTCTTGGCCGGCAGTGATCTTGTCGCCTGCACTCACTTTCATGGAGAGGACAACCCCCGTGACATGTGCGAGCAGCTCTTCAGAACCTGCAGGTCGCTCAACCTTAGCCGCATCCTCCATTGGCGAGGTAGCTTCTTCGGAGATGCGATCATCCTTAGCCCGCAACGCGTCTTCGAACTGCTGGGTGGCGCTGTACAGCGCCTCGAAGTTCTCCTGGATGGTCAAAATGTTGCTCTTGCCCTCTTGCACGGTTGGGAAATCCAGCAAAGCCATCAGGAACGCCTGATTCGTCCTGCATCCTACGATCGTTGTCTCGTCGATGGCCCGACGAGCTAGCCGCAGTGCAGACTCATATGAAGATGAGGTGACGATGAGTTTCGCCAAAAGGCTGTCGAACAAAGGGCTGACAGCATACGGCCGGCCTCCTTCGAGAGCCGTCTCGACTCGCACGCCTGCCCCTGTAGGGAAATGTGCCTGTCGAATAGTCCCCGCTTCAGGCTGCGCGGTGCCATCTTGCCTGAAGCTTTCGGCGTTGATGCGTAGCTGGATGGATGTAAGTCGAGGTGGTGGGGGTTCCTGCGTTATGTCCAGGTCTGCCAGCGTTCGTCCCAAGGCAACCTGAAGTTGTAAATCGACCAAATCAATGCCATTGATCTGTTCGGTGATGGTATGCTCGACTTGTATTCTCGGATTGGCCTCCATGAAATAATAGCCTTCGGTTGCTGCATCGACAAGGAATTCGATTGTGGCGAGACTTCGCAGCTTCACTGCTTTTCCCAGTTTCACCGCGGTTTCGATGATGGCTCGCCTCAGCCGTGGCGTGATGGAAGGCGAAGGCGCAACCTCGACGACCTTCTGATTTCTGCGCTGGAGCGAGCATTCTCGCTCCCAGAAATGGCAGACTTCTCCAGTGCCGTCCCCCAGAAGCTGGACCTCAACGTGTTTAGCACCCTGTAGATATCGCTCCGCGAACAAGCTTCCATCGCCGAAGGATGCCTGTGCCTCTCGCTGACAAGCTTCGTAAGCCGAGCGAATGGCTTGCTCGTCCGTACTGTCATCGACGATGCGGATGCCGCGCCCTCCGCCGCCAGCTGCGGCCTTCAGAATGATCTTGCTGGCGGGGCCTAGGCTCTTCCCAAACGCCAGGACTTCTGTGACGGAGGACCCTCGATCGAGGACGGTCTTGGTGCCATCTAGAACCGGTATACCTGCATCTGCTGCCAATGACCTCGCGCTCATCTTGTTTCCCAGTCGTGCCAACTGCTCGCTCGTCGGACCGATGAACACGATGCCTTCATCCTCGCATAGTTTCACGAACCCGGCGTCTTCGGACAAGAACCCGTAGCCAGGCGCGATGCTCCAGCATCCTTCTTTCTTCGCGATGTCGACGATATTGGCCGCGTCCAGATACGCACGTGGACCTTCTCCGGGGAGCGCCACTGATGCGGTGGCAAGACGCACGTGTGCCGCATCCTTCTCAGAGGGCGTGAACAGAGCTACGGTGTGAATGCTCGAGTAGAGTGAGTATGTCCTGATGAGCCGGCATGCTATCTCGGACCGATTCGCTATGAGAACCTTGATGGGTCGAGAGGAAGACATCCTGGAGGCAACCCACCAAGGCGGCGGTCGTCTTCTACTGGAGAGTGATAACCACGGTCGCGTGTCACGCACATTAATGAGGCTGTGTCTCGTTTTCCAGGTGGTCTGGTCTGCAGTGTTCATGAAAAGTGTACGGAGTACTTCGTACTCCGTACTTCCAAAACTGTTACTGTACCGCGGCCCACGGCTGCTCGGCTGATCGGCATTCAGCACGGCTGTCCAGCAGACTGAGTGCTCTGACCTTACCTCACACTAGGACAAGGGATCATCCGTCATGGCCGTCATTTCCCATGGAGCAAGGGGCGTGCCGGGGGCGAGCACTGTTAGAGCGAGAGGTATAATGATGCTGCCCACTGAGAGAGGCTGTAGCAGAAGGAAAGGTGGCTATACCCCGTACGCAAGTGAGTTACGTGTCGGTCACGTGAAAAACACGTGACTTACCGAGATGTCTGGAGCATGCTTCATAATATGCCTTTGCTCCAACAAGCACAGGGCGGCATCCCGTACCCGGTACTGGGGCGATTAATGCCAGAGGAGGATGAGCGGCGAGCGAATTCTCCAAATCTCGGCAGTAGACTGGAGGGACTCCACGGTACCGACCTCGGCATTTCCTAGGTTGGACTGTTGGACTCCAGACACGTACTGGCACTGACCAGGTACTATGTACGGACTGCCCCTATCTCTTCCTTGGCCTATCTTTATCATGGAAATCTCCCTGCGCACAAGGTCAGGCTTTGACGGTCAGAGTGCAGAGCCTCAAAGCATAAGATTCATGATCAATGCTGCTCCCATCGGAGAGAGGCGTAGAGCCACGGGAGCCGTCTTGTCTCCTCAGATTGGTGCGGCGTCGTATCGTAGCTCGATCTCCTGCCACTTTGAACCCTAAGATTAGTTGGGCCGATGCCAGAAGATTGGCATATTCCGGCTCAGTAGGGTCGATTCGGATGATGAAGGTGATAGACGACTAGCCGTATTGATAGCCGTACCCTGCCTTGGAAACTGTGGCACTTATGAACTGCAACTGGTGCCTTTTATGGAGTCGTTGACAAGTCTCGCGTTCATTCAGGACCGATATCGACCCGTCTGGCGCAACTTGAAGGTTGAGGTATCTCCGCCTTGTCTTGTAGGGGACCATGCTTGGTTCGTCTTCCTCCAACAGCAATCTGTTGCCGCTTCTTGGAAAAGAGCAGAGTATGAACGGCACGGCTGTAGATACCGGCGTTGTTTGTTAACCTCGACGCCTCGCCATCGTTGCTTTTCATGTGCTTCCCATTCCAGGCCTCTTTACCTCGAGTTATCTACCTTGTCCTGGAACTCGAATTGCCTTCAGCGACGACATCCTAATATCTTTTCCAGATGAACAAGCTGAAGTTAGTGTAAGGAAAGCCACAAGTTAGAACGACTATTAGTAGCGTGGCCCACAGTTTGAAAGGCTACCTAGAAGGGTCAGTTATGAGAGTCACCGAGCGTCTGGATGAAACTGTCGTGGGCTCAGTCGCGTCCACAAGTATCATATGTACCCAGCGCATGCCTCATCGTGTCCAGCTGAGATGTTATTATCATACACAGCATTGTCAAACTGGGGCAATCCGGATATGCAGGCCCAGGCAGCACTGTGGTGGCACCGATGAGTGATATTCTGCCAGTCAGGGTGCCATAGGACCGTTTTAGTATACGGTACCTGCAGAGACCAGGGAGGAGGCTGTGTGTTCGCGAGATCGATCTCACAGTGGAGTGAGCTGACCACCAGATATGAGCGAGACTTCCGTGATAGAAGTGTCTTTATTTTCCTGTATGGATCTGGTAGCTCAAGCAGCACAGCGACATGTCCTCAGTATCGTACCCATCTACGAGCGAGGATTCAGGTATCGCTCGTGGCAATGCTACGTGAGTCCTGTATGCGAGTTATCAACAATCGCATCCGTCGTAAACGAAATGAATGACGAAGTGGCTTGGCAGCGGCTGCATCCCCCGCCTGCTGGATGGCAAATGCTGCCTCCAAAGTTCTGCGCCTCCTTCAACTTGACTTTTGCAAACCTTCAGACCACGCGTCGTGCCAGCAGGCTGACACATATTGTCACCAGATCCAACATATGGGTCCGTATTAGAGTGGCCTCCTTTCATTGCGCACATGCACCCTCCTGGATTACCTTCGTCGCCGGCCGCGCCATTCGACCATGACATCGTTTCAGCCCTCCAAACTTCCTCACCACCGAGCGTCGCAGTGACAGGCACGTCCCTCATCTTCAGTATAGCCACGGCGGCAGCGTCACAGACCTTGGCGTCTATTCCCAACCCAACCAAGTCTCCTGCCGCTCCCATGTCGGACGACGACGATAGTGGTGGTGAATGCAAGTTGCTAGGCCCTTTTGCCATCTTGGTTCAAGCAGCGCTGGGCGCTTTGGCTCTGTTATCTTTGGTCTTCAAGAGGTGGAGAGAAAGGCCACAGCGGCCCCTGAAGGTGTGGTCTTTTGATGTGTCTAAACAGGTTGTTGGATCGGTTCTGCTGCATTTGTTGAACCTCCTTATGTCCATGTTCTCGTCTGGGCAGATTGGCGAGAGCGTTGTCAACGCAGCAGCGACCACACTAGGAGCAGAAACGACCGAAGCATACCAGCCAAATCCATGTTCTTTCTACCTGCTCAACTTGGCCATTGACACCACTCTCGGGATCCCTATCTTGATTGGCATCCTGAAGATTTTGACCATTGGCGCGAGTTACACACCTCTGGCGCGGCCCCCCGAATCGATCGAGTCGGGCCATTATGGCACGCCCCCAAAGGCTGGCTGGTGGGCCAAGCAGTGCCTGCTCTACTTCTTGGGCCTCATCGGCATGAAAATTTGTGTCTTCATCATATTCCAACTTTGCCCTTGGCTGGGGAGAGTTGGGGATTGGGCGCTGCGCTGGACCGAGGGCAACGAAGCCGTACAAATTGCATTTGTCATGTTCATATTCCCTCTCATCATGAACGCGCTTCAGTACTACATCATCGACACATTTATCAAACAGAAGAATGGGCCACAACTCGACGGTGGGGAGCACAATGAGCGCGAAAGAGATGGAGAGCACGGCGCTTTGTTGGCAGAGGACGGTCCGGGAGACGGCCGATCTGTCGATGAAGACGAGGCCCATAAGGCGAGAAATGTGTCTCCAAGCCCGAAACGGTCTGACCAGCTGGAAAGAATCATATCCTACGACCCGGACAAGGACGGAGAGCTGGATTCGACCAGGCAGGACGGCGCGAGTAGCAGCTTGACGGCTGAGGCAGAGGACGAAGCTATTGAGCATAGGCCTCGGATATGAGGCTGGACGATGGATTCGGGCAGCGTTGTTGGCGTTTCCGCGTGAAAGGTTTGGGACTGCGGATTATGGAATCGTGTATGTGTAGTTCCTGTTTGGATATGAATGACATGATCAGGGCTGATGGGAATGGCAATGCATACGACAGGACGAGGCCGATTGACTGTGCCCAACAGCGGCTATGGCGTCCGGTCGTTTTTCGTCCCGTGTTACTCTGCAGAATCACTTGGATTTCTTCCTGGCCTCTTTTCACAATTGCCCGATCTCAGTGGCTGTCGAACAGGGCCAAATCCCATTCGCTCCGATGCTAAGCGGTGCAGCGCGGCACAAGCATCGCAACGCGGGCAGCTGATAGGGCTGCGCCCGTTCCTGGGGACTGCTAGCATCGATCCGGTCAAGTTGGCCCAGCGAGGCTCCATCCAGGCACCGGGCGGCTATCCAATTGCGGGGGAAGTGACGATGATGTCTCGTAACAAGTTCCTGAATTCGCTGTTGTCTTCCCACCATGTGATGCATGCGACTGCGCCAGCGAAAAACTTTTGCGCGATTTGCCTCAGAAGATCGGTGTATAAGAAGGGGCCACGTTGGCCGCAGGTGTGCGAAAGGGAGACACGTATTGCGCGCTTCGGCCCCAACCAAGTGTTTCAGCTGCTGTGAGATCTTTCGTATCTTTCTTTGCTCTTATCGATCCGGCGGCATTGGCGATCCGAAGGGGTCTGACCGAACGGAGTGCGTGTTCACCAATTCGGCCTCACTCGCTTGGATTGAGAGCAACATTCTCCTTTGTTCCTCTCATCAGGTCAAATTCCGCGCACTATCGGGTCTTTCTACCCGGCCGGATTTGCAGCTGACCTGGAATTGATCTCAGTTGGAGTCAGCGTTAGGAGCTGAACACACGTATACCTGCCCAAAGAACAGCTCCTGGACTCGGCAGCAGCCCCCTCCTTTCACATTGATCTTACATTCCATTGGCATTCTCTCACTCCCTCTGCTGTCACTTTCGAATTCTCTTTCTGATTATCGAGGTGCCACACTCCTTCTCCGGCCACATCATGGATCATCTCTCAGCCAACGGTGACCAGCCGCTGAACCCGGCCAAACACAAGATCCTGGACCAGGTCGTCAGAACACCAGGAAGACAACCTTCACCCCAGCCGACGTTATTGGGAGTACCCGGCGCCTCCCAGTCTAATCAGTCGCTGCACCGCATTCTCTCGGATCATAGTTCAGGATATGTCGCGCCCAAATTTGAGGGCAAGAAGGCGCAGATGGAAGAGGGTATGTTTGCAGTCCACTAACCCTGAGCAGGTGCTGATCCCGAGGACAGTTATGGACCTGATCGAAGACAAGGGCTTCTTGCCCAGCGATTTTATTGCGTCCGAAACGGAATGGTTCTACAACTCCCTGGGCATCGATGACATGTACTTCTCCACCGAGACCGTCGAGGCCGTTGCCAGCAACATCCTCTCCCTGTACGCCGCAAAGTTGGCCGCTTACGCACGAGATGACAAGAAGTTGGAGATCAGACTGGCAAAAGAAGCATCCGATCATGCAGTCTACATAGACACAAGCACGCCTGGAGTCAGCGTCATCGAGGGCCCTCGGTACGAGCAGCGGATCGACGAAAAATACATTGACGGCTCTACACCGGCGAGGAGCTACAGGGTCGAGTCTTTTCGATCCAATAATGCTCTGCCCGACAACCCAGATCAATCCCTGCGGTGTTATTTCATCTACCAATGTCAGTTCAGCAACCCCAACACCGGCCCAGACGAGACCGATATTGAAGTCATTGGTGAGAAGCGGTTCCTCCAAAAGGCAACACAGAAGACAAAAGAGATCTACCAGGAGATCATTACATATGCCGTGTCGAGGACGGGTCCCGTCATCGAGATGTTCGACATGGAGGGTACACGGGAAAAGCGACTTGTTATCGCCTATCGCCAAGGTTCAGCCATGGGTGTCTTCAGTGCCTTGTCGGACCTGTACCACTACTACGGAGTTACGAGTTCCAGAAAATATGTTGAGCAATTCTCCAACGGCATCACGGTCATCTCCCTGTACCTCAAACCCGCCAGCGGCGACATTGCCAAGTCGAGGTTCCCTCCCATCGAGGCCGCAATCCACCAGATCATCAAAGAAGTCTCCTTGCTCTTCTGCATTCCGCAGAACAAGTTGCAGGGACAGTTTGCGAGCGGCAACTTGAGCCTTCAAGAGAGTATCTACGCTCATTGTGTGCATGTATTTGTCCAGCAGTTCCTGAACCGATTGGGCTCAGAGTATACGTCTTTGGTGGCGGCACTCAAGGGAGATACCAACGCAAATGCCGAGCTGCTCTCAAAGATCAAGAAGCGCCTGCGAACGGAGACGTTTACCTCGGAGTACATCCTTGAGATCATCAACAAGTACCCAGACCTTATCCGCAATCTCTATCTCTCGTTTGCAAGCGCGCACTACGTGCAGACCAGAGGCGAACAAGATGACTTCATCCCGACGCTGAGCTATCTTCGCTTGGATGTAAAGAATGTCATCGATGATGCGACGCTCTCGGAGCTGATCTCCAAGACTACCCAGAACCAGCATGACGAAATGGTCATGCAGTACTTCTTGACCTTCAACAGAGCGGTTTTGAAGACCAACTTCTATACCCCAACCAAGGTGGCGCTCAGTTTCCGCCTCAAGCCCAGCGTCGACTTCTTGCCGGAGCATGAATACCCCCAGCCACTGTATGGCATGTTTTTGGTCATTGGGTCCGAGTTCAGAGGTTTCCATCTGCGATTCCGCGATATTGCGCGCGGTGGCATTCGTATCGTCAAGTCCCGTAACAAGGAGCTATACGCCATCAATGCCCGGACCCAATTCGACGAGAATTACAACCTCGCCAATACTCAACAGAGGAAGAACAAGGACATCCCAGAAGGCGGATCCAAAGGGGTGATCCTCTTGGATTACCAGCACCAAGATAAGGCGCGCGTCGCATTTGAGAAGTACATCGATAGCATCATGGACCTCCTCTTGCCCCCCACCAGTCCTGGCATCAAGGACCCTATCGTCGATTTACATGGACAAGAAGAGATCCTCTTCATGGGCCCTGACGAGAACACGGCAGATCTGGTTGATTGGGCTACAGAACATGCCCGAGCCAGAGGTGCACCCTGGTGGAAATCGTTCTTCACCGGCAAGAGCCCCAAGCTTGGCGGCATCCCTCACGATGCTTATGGCATGACTACACTGTCAGTCCGTGAGTACGTTTTGGGCATCTACCGCAAGTTGAACCTGGACCCGAGCAAGATCAGAAAACTCCAGACCGGAGGGCCGGACGGAGACTTGGGGTCCAACGAAATACTCCTCGGCAACGAAAAGTACACTGCCATTGTCGACGGGTCTGGGGTTTTAGTGGATCCCGCCGGACTGGATCACGCAGAGTTGGTGCGTCTGGCGAAGAAACGAGTGATGATTGCCGAGTACGATATTTCGAAACTGTCGCCACAAGGGTATCGTGTACTGGTCGACGAGACGAACGTCACTTTGCCGTCTGGCGAGAAAGTCAACAACGGCATGACCTTCCGAAATACTTTCCATCTGCGCGATGGGTCGCAGTACGACCTCTTTGTTCCCTGCGGTGGTCGCCCCGAGTCGATTGATCTCTCTACCACCTCCAAGCTGATCTCAAATGGCAAATGCACAATCCCATACATCGTCGAGGGCGCCAATCTCTTCATCACCCAAGATGCCAAGCTCCGCCTCGAGAAAGCTGGCTGTATCATATACAAAGACGCGTCCGCGAACAAGGGCGGTGTTACGTCGTCTTCGCTAGAGGTCCTGGCAAGCTTGTCCTTTGACGACAAAGGCTTCATTGAGAACATGTGCGTCGGTGCCGACGGCACTGTGCCTGAGTTTTACAAGACCTATGTCAAGGAGGTGCAAGAGACCATCAAACGCAACGCGCGTCTCGAATTCGAAGCTATTTGGCGTGAGAATGAGGCCACCGGCATCCCCCGCTCCACGCTCTCTGACCAACTGTCACTCGCAATCACCAAGCTCGACGAAGACCTCCAGAACTTCAAGGAACTGTGGGACAACAAGACGTTGAGGATGCAGGTGTTCAAGGAAGCATTGCCTCAGACTCTCCAGCAGAAGATTGGCTTGGACAAGATTCTGCAACGGGTGCCGGACAAATATCTTAAATCCATCTTTGGAAGTTACCTGGCCAGTCGATTCGTGTACGAGTATGGTTCTACGCCAAGTCAGTTTGCATTTTTTGACTTTATGAGCAAGAGGCTGGCTACTGCGGTCACCAACGGACGGTGAATTAGGCGTTGGGTTCTGCGAAAGGAATGGTTAGACAACAACATGGGATGGTGTACCAAGCCGAGTTTGATGTGTGACGGTTGCACCTTACTCTGCAGAGCGAGTTCTGCCGGCCAAACAATTCTGGCCTATGTGATGTTGCATGACGAGCGCGTATACAAAGGTTGAATTCAGCATTGCTGCGAGGGTTGAAACAACGAGGTGGAAAACAAGCCGGTGTATGGGTAATCGAGTGCTGGTGGTTCAAGTGGCCATCAATCTACAAAATTCTCTTCTTGATCCAGCTTCTTTTATGTTCGAGTCTACTTTGTAACGCCGCCGATTGCGCCGGACGAGGCCTTGCCACGGACTAGACTTTGACGGCACGTCGCTAGCAGTGCGTAGGGTTGCGTCTCAGGACGGGGCTGACCTCATATATGCTGCCAGTTTAAAGCCAGACGCGCAGGTAGGACCATTGCCTTTTTATCTGTGGCGTCGACCAAAGTCTTACCACGATATGGCAAAGACAGAGGCGCTCCCCGGTCATGGTCGATCAGTGCGGTTCCCCTGCTACAGTGACAGGCAACACGCCACAGGGCACAGGCTCGTTGTCCTTTTGAGGGGAGACCATCTGCAACGATATACGCCTATGTGCGAACCGTCAAGCCGATCCTATCTGTGCTTTGTGCCGTGCTTTGTGCCGTGCTTTGTAGTTAGTATTCCCTGGGTGGGACCATATGGACGAACCGCTGCATCGTTAACTCCATCGTGTGCATCCAATGAGCAGTGCCAGCTTGCTGAAACCTAGGCACGATACTCATATGCCGTGTATTCGTGTATTCGTGTATTCGTGACGTGATGAGCAAGGAGAAGAGAGCATATCTCAGGACTATGGGTTGGGACCGGCCTAGGGGACCCGAATATATTCATTTGTGGGCGAACTACATTATCGTGAGTATACGAGGAGTTGCTCGGGAGGTTACCAGGTACACAAGGCCAAGACAAGGACTCTCTTTTGTTTCCCTGTTTGTCCTTCCCTGCTCAGTGGTCCATCTCAATGTTCTTCTCCATGAATACATAGCTTGGCTTAGCTACGCTTAGTGGCTTCATGGCCTCCACTCAAGGCTTATTGTTTTCGGTGTGAAGATTTCTGTACTCGGTAGACATGTCCAATCGCCCTTCCCGTGAATGCTGCAAGGCACTGTCTAATTATTGACAAGTTGGCCTCACGATTGTGCAGCCCGTTGTTTTAGGGCCCGGACGCAGCAACACCTCCCGAGTTGGTTTAAAGTCCCTTACGACAGTCGAAGGATGAGAGCAGCGGTAAAGCTCAAAGTGGGGTACTCCGTACGGTATGATATGTAGCGTCACAGCGTGTGCTCAAAAAGTCGCTATGAGCGGCGCACAGGATAGGGATGAGAGCCTTGCGATTCTCGACGACGCGAGACGGCAACTTTACGGTGGATCCTTTCGTGCGAACGAACGATCCAGGAGTCTACTCGTGTACTAGAGTATATACTCGATGGCTTCTCTAATTGCTGTACTGAGTACACGAAGCGACAATCCGAATTGGACGATGATTGAAGAGTGTCTTGGTTTTGTCAGTCCTGGGGATACAAGCCAGGGATGATTATTGTCGACCAGCGCGTTGAGACTGTGAACGACTACCCTATCTTGCACGACGACTGTATCGTGCACCAGACACCAGACGCTAGTTGCCCGGGGTCAGATAAGCAATTTAATAAATCCAACACCCTTAGTCCGCTGGAAGGAGGACGCGGTGGAGGAGGACTCGGTAGAAGAAGCACTCGATGGTGCACTAGAGATAGACAGACACTGGTCTTCATGCGTAATGGTGACTGCGGGCGATGGGCGACGAGTCTTTGAGACATACTGTATTTTACATACGTATCACTACGGGATGTCTTCGAGGTTTCCCTTTCGAGGCATGAGCTATATAGGTTTTAGTGTAGGGCAAGAAAAGATCTATCTATTCGCTCATTTGCTCACTTAGGCCGGTATCCTGGACAAAGCATGAGATATACGCAGTACAGTATTGACTAGCTGGGTTAGCACGTACCAATTGCAGTATAGTGAGCGATCCGACAATTGCTTCCGACGACGAGCGCGAGCGACGAGCGCGAACGACGAGCACGAGCGACAAGTGACCAGCTTGGGCTCTCTCATTGCCTTCGTCCGAGTTCTTCATGCGCATATTATAATATTTATGTTCTAACATCACCACATACGCCCCATTGACTTCGATCCAAACTCGGGCTTACCCAGAGAAAATATGGCGGCGTAAGTACTGCCAGTGTTCGTGGTTCGTGGTGCATAGTCCCTTGGAAGCCTCAGGCCACGAACATCCTCCTCACCACTCGGTCAGGTTCTGTAATTTAGCACTGCACGTAGCACAGTCACAGGTCGTCGTCGGTAGCAGGCTCATCCATCCATCCATCCATCCATCCATATCTCTCTTCAAGAATCTCATCCGTCGCAGTTAAATATCCTGCAGCTCACCGTCCGGTCCGCTCTGCGCAAGGATCGACTCGCCGCACATGATGCCCACGACGTAGCGTTCGCCCATGACGGCGACGTCGTCGGCCCCGCGTCCGACCATCTCCTTCTCGCGCAGGACGATAGGAACATCGAGATTCAGCACGACGGCCATAGTCAACATTTTATTGCACGACGCTGGCTCCTACGCCAAAGAAGGCTCCGAAGGCTCCGTTAGTGATGAAGGATCTAGTGGCGGCGAAATGGTCGTCGCACGCGTCACGCCCGAGGATGGGCACCGAACAATGCTTGTCCATGGATGATCCACGGGGAGAGGGAATTCAGGTCCCATGCGAGGCAGCGGGCAGTGGTGTTGAATGAATGAATGAATTAGAGGATCTCGGGCGAGTTGGTAGCCCCTTCGATCACCTTCATCGCCACGTACTGGGACATGGCGACAACTGATTGGATTGGATTGGCTGTAGTCTGGCTGGACGGACGAGTGGAAGATATCCTTCAATAACATATTTAATGGACTCTGGCCCTCTCCACATTGCTATTCTGGTGAATCGACAACAAATCAGCCCGGAAACACTGGCCCGCGACGTGAGTGATTCGTAACTGCCGGAGAGCATCGGCAAGATTCCTTCATTAGCCCGCGGTACAGGTCTTCTCCAATGTTGGTGACTAGAGACTTGTCATGAACCGTGGCAGCCTCCCGGGGCTCATAACAAGCATATAAGCCAAGAGGTCCAATAATCCAGCATAAAGTGCTCGGAATCTCGGTCTTTTAGCTGATCGCTAAGGGGCTGTAGACCACTCCTTGACAAGAGTCCTGATCGATCTGATCATGTACCACGAATGTAGACCTCACTGAGTATTGTGGTTTCTCCTCGAAGACAACGTGAAACCGCTCGACGAGTGAGAGACTCTCCGCTGTAGACGTGTTTAGCACTGGCTTGATCGTGAGGAGGCGGATTTCTGGGGCATGTCGCATGTAGTGGACGGTAACTTGTTCGAGGTCCCAGCGGCATGGTGGATGCATGAGTAGATGCTGCACCCAGACAAAACCGATCATCCGCTTGTCCAACCGTAGTTAGCGAGAGTCGGTCTCGAGTTTGCGACCTAGGGGGAGAAACAGTGTTGAGGGTCTATTGTCATGCAAGGCCCTCAGGCCGAGGGGAGGTAGGAAAGCAAGCATCGTCTTTGCCTAGAATCTGGAGAGAGCTGCGTGGAAAAGAGCGTTGCCGTTCATCTGGTGATACATACTGCTCTCTGCTTTGAGCCCACCAAGGGGCGGATCGCCGCCATTGGAGGTAATAGTGGTTTCATGGCATCTTCCAGTCCCACCGTTTTGTCTGCATCATTGGCGCAATATATGCTCCGGACAAGAAGTATATGTATAGTATAGGGCGTGAGTGCGTATCGCTGGTCACAAGGAAGCTTCTCCATATGCTTGACCTCGTCAGAGACAGCGGTCACTACAAGCGTGACGTGCCTACCTACAGGCACCGGAGAGGCCCATGTTCACGCATTGATTTGGCGCAAAATCTCAACAGACTCGGATCAGCCTTGACGAGGGATGAAAGCTGGCATGAACACGCACACCGCGTTCTCCCCACCTCTTTGCCGCCACAGCCTGCACGAGCGTGGGATGGATAGCCCATGCAGGCTCAGATCTTCTCGAACGCTGTCTGAAAGTCCGTCTCGGCACGGTCATACATCTTCGGTCTTTTGGGTTCACTCTTTTCAGCTCGATTTGCGACGTCCTGGTTCGATCCCTCCTTGTCCAGGTTGTCTGTGGTTTCGATCAACTTCCCCGGAGAGTCATTATTCGTCTCCTCCTGATCTGCAATATGGTGCCCCGCCCCGTCGAGGGTGCTGTCTATAACACTAACGACACCTTCCGCCCGGACAACAGCAGTCGAACTTGTGCTTCTCAGAGGCGCCAGTCTGCCCATGCCCTCGTCGAGCTGATGGCTCTGCAAGCGATCGAGACTACGCTGGCTGCGAGGCGAGTCGCTGCCGAAGCCGGCAAGAGAAGTATGCGGACGCGACATCACACTGGGAGCGCCGCTTGCAACGCCTTCATCAACGTCCTCGCCATCCGAGTTGACGCTCGTCGCCTCATTCACAAGCGGGCTCTGGGGTCGTCTTGGTGTGGTGGGATGGGGAATTTGACCGGGTTCGGCTTGCTGAGTGTCGGCGCTCTTCATCACGCCCGGAGCAGCGAAGACCGCCGTCGTGCTCGCGTCATCGGCAAATGTGCCGCTGCGTCCGGTCATCGTGCTCGCGGCATCGGAGAGGATGGGCATTTGTTGTGGGCTGCCACCGCTATCATCGCGGAGATGAGAGGCTGTCTTGAATTTTGGTAAAAATCCGGACGAAAGTAAAGACCCAGTTGGAGACGTGGCTCGCTCGGCATGAGGCACTGTTTGACTCCTCATCGCTTCTGGTGACTCGGTCAACGTCATCGCATGTTGCGGCGGTACTATCGCGGGCACAAAACGGCCCTCAGCCTGCCCTCGGTCGGTCACTGAAATGGTTCGCTTTCGTCCACGAGTCCGCGATTCGCTCGTCGTCCGTTTCGTGCTCGAACTTCGTTTCCGGTTTCGAGCGCGTTTCACAGCCGTCACTTCAACTGGGCTGGTTTCCACTTGTCCATCAGTCCCGACAGTTTGTCGCGGTGTCTCTGTGTTTTTGTCTTGCTCTGATGCAGGGTCCGGAGGCTCATCAATCAATTGCCCGACTTCTACAGCCTCTTCTTCCCTCTTCAGAGTCGATTCGTCGTGCTTGCTTCCCCATCCACTCCACATTGCAAGGCCGTAGCTCTTTCTCTTCTTTATGGTCATTATATCCTTGTCTGTCCGTCGGCCAGCAAGCGCACTAGGAGGCGGATGCTCGCCAGCCTCAAATCCCATGATTTTCCCACTGGCGAGAGCTTTAACTCGTTCCTTTTGCACGCGCTTCCTCGTACTCGCATATTTCGCGTCCCACGAAGCCTTAGCCTCGAGCCATTTCCTCACGGGACCAGGCTTGATCACTCCAACGTCGTCCGGGTGCAGTCGGAGGGCGGGCAAATCATGCGGTTCCGCCAAAGGATAGATGCGTCCATAGCGATCAATTCTTTGCCGAATCATGTTATTCGCAAACGGCGGTATAGGATCGTCAGCTCGGCCAACGCTTCCTGTCGTCTTGCTTGCATCTATCTTGACCCGGGAGATGCTATCTGCCGAGGACGCGACCTCGGCATCGGTCGCAGAACCGGAATCTGTCTGAGATGAAATGATCGATAAGTTGTCATCGTCCACAATGTCAATTGCACGCTTTTGCGCTTTTGCCAGCACCCAGGCCCCAAATTGAGCAATTGAACGGTACATGAACTTGGCGGGACGAGTGAATGAGAGAGTTGGCGCAACGTGGCACAGATCATCCCATACTTGTAACATGACTGGTGTAGCTTTGTACTTGTTCAGTATTGTTTCGTCTGGATCGTATCTCGATCTGTAAGCGGCGCCCAGGGGATATTTCGAGGGATTTGCCATCTTGTGAGCAAGGTAGATTTGTTCATCTCGTAAGATCTCCCCACCTCCCGTCAGAATCAGAACCGGGGGAAGGCCACCGAGTGATGGCTGTAGGACAGGTGATACCAATGGATGTGCCAGTAGTTGGTTTGTCGTATACATTTGTATCTGATCTTTCAGAACAACCCGCTTCCCATCCAGCTCGATGGAGAGAGGCAGTTGAGGCCCAGGCTTGACTCCACCACCGTCGTCATCTGGCACAGTCGTTGGTTTTTGTTCGTCTTGTGCTACTGGAAGCAAGCCACCGGCCCCCTTGGCAAGCCTGCTGATAGTCGCAACTTCTTCGTCGTTGGGAGGCGGCCAAGCCGCTGATGGCTTTTGCATAAAACCATAAGGGGGAATGTAGTCGAGTTCAGCATTGCCGCTTAGGCTTGGGAATGAGTGCGAAAGGTCGACCCATGGCGAAATGAGGATCGCGCCGGCAGGCAATGGGAGTGCTTGATCCCTCAGCATGCACAGGATTGAGACGATCATACCTCCGCCAGCTGAGTCGCCCGCCAGGATGATCTCACTTGGGTCGTGCATGTCCAGGAGATAGAGATATGCAGCTAGACAGTCTTGCAGCCCCGAAGGGAATGGAAACTGTGGTGCCAGTCTATACCTCGGAGCGAACACACGGGCCTTGAGCTTGCGAGCATGTCTTTGCATCTGATAGCGGTGCTCATCCACGCTGCCGAAGAAATAGCCCCCGCCGTGGACGTACAGCATGATCCTCCTACTCTTTGAGCCCTGTCTCTTCTGCTCGTTGTAGTGTGCACGCATTTCGATCCATTCTGCCTTCAGCTCACCTCCGCGGGGCCGCCACTGCCACCACCTTGTACCACCGACGGATTCCACACCGGCCGCGCCCAGTTGGCTGGTGATGGTACGGGCTGCCTTTGCGAGGTAGTCGTCCGGGACCGTGACGTTCTCAGTCCTGACCCACGACGGGCTGGGCACCCACTGTCCCGTGAAGGACTGTAGGTCTTCGACGGTATGGTGGGAAGCATATTTGAGGAAGGTTCGAATCAGATGCAAGCCTTCGTCGTAGGAGATGTGTGCGGTGGGTTTCTCACGACGTTCCTTTCGGTTCGCGTACTAGATGTCAGATCAGCCCAGGCTCACGCGTCGAGAGAATGGCATACGTGGGAGATATACGTCTTTACCACTGTCGGAGTGACAGCCGCACCGACCGCCAAGGTGGTGATGGTCATGTTTCTTCACTCCGGACTCCACGCCTCACGAAGCTTCATGTCTGCCGACATTGGAAGCAGGTGAGCGTCGACTGCGCTAGGGTTGAAGTGCCAAAGTGCCCAGGCCGTCGGTAAACACGAGCGCGAGATGCGGCTACGTCATGCGTCGATGGTGAGGTACGGGTGAGAGCGTGGAGAGTGAGAGCTTCGAGATCCACCATCAACGGCGCTGCTGAACTAAAGCCTCACTAATTAAACTCGAGGTGCTTGGCCAATCCCTCCTCCTACGCTGCCGCCTCAAATCCCTTTGCATTGGACGTGGGAAAGCATCTTGTTGATCGCACCCCAGATCGTTTCGAAGGAGGTTGGAACCTAAATACTGCTGGTGTCTCATCTGGTGCAAGATTCTTCTACGACTCACTTACGAGTCATTCTGAAACCATGTTCCTTTTCGAGACAGTCGGGCGTCCAGAATCCGCGTTTGCTTCCAACTGTCTTCGAGAAGCAATTAAAGTTTTCGAGTCCTGGTCTGTCAGTCCGCAGCAGGGGCACGTCAAAGGTGATTGTGACATCGAGCCCTCAATAGGACGCGCTACATTGAGCGTTCACATTGAGCGTTCAATGCACAAAGCAGCCTGGACGGCAGCGCCAGGCATTTGACATGCACTGTTGGGTGACTGTATCATTTTGATTTTAGCAGAGACTGATCTCTGTCTCCCTCCCGCTGGCGTATCTTCGCCCTGATGCGTTCCTTCGTCGGTGCCGCCCAGCAAAGAAAACAATACAGCGGACCACACGTGGCCATAGACGGGGCCGATAGAGGTGTTGAATGTTTTCGAGGACGTGTTTAAGATCTCCAGAAGAACGGGAAAGAGGCCCTCCTGAGCAAGGATGCCAGAAAAGTTGCCAGAGACTCGCAGCCCTACCGTGTCGGGAGTGCAACCGTACGCCCAGCTCTGACAGGCATTGCAGTTACCATCGCCGTTGAAACGTGGGCTACAGCGTTTGGTGGCTGTTTTGCGTGTTTCTGCGGAGGCCTAGCTCTGGGCTCTGAAATGGCTTGCTCTCGAGGCTGTAGGTTGGAATAGATCAAATACATCAAGACGGCCGATAAAGGGAGAAGAAGAAGCAGGAACAGACGTGCCAAGACGATCTTTTTCTTGTAGTCTTGCATCATCGACCTCCGCGCATACAGTGGCGGTATTGAAGGAGCACTTCCCTTCGCTAGCGGCGAGAGATCGGGCGTATCAAGCCCCAGGCCGGGGGTGGCGGCATTATCATCGTGACATCCAGGTACCCCAGCGATGCATGATGTCTCTCCTCAAGGAGTTTCTCCCCCCTTGAAGTCCTCCTCCGCCTGCGCACAAGCACTCGCCCAAAACTTCCGCCCTGGCTCCTCACAATAAACCTCCATCCATAAGAAGGACTTCATGATCTCCTCGATAATCGGCCATGATTCAGGGTTCCGCGGGACCGTTGTAAACTCCAGCAACGTGGCGAAGCTTCCCAGTAGCTTGTCGCGCTTGCGATATCCGACCGCCTTTCCTGAACACATCCAGCCCCATGCGACCGCACAGTGGAACAGGTCCGGCTGTTGGTCATGAGCGCCCACCTTGATCGCCCTGGTCAGGATAGATCCCAGTCGTTCAGCGATTTTTGCATGTAGTTTGGTCCTTGGCGGCATGGGCACCACGACGAACACTGCATATGCGAACATGATGTGTCGACAGATCTCGTAGATGACCTGCTCGGGCAGACTTTCGTCGTCGATGCCGTGCTCGGGCAGCGTTAGGATATCATGGAGCACGCACCAGCGCATATATCTGACCAGCGCGATGTTGGGGGTATGCAGAGGTTGTTGCTCTTTCGGGAGATCATAGGAACGCAGCAATTGATCAAAGTCCGCCGAGAAGATGCTCGTGTTATCGGCCACCTCTATAATATCATGAAGACTGACGCACCCATTACTGATCAAGGTGCGAAAGCCTGTTGCCCGAGTTGCAAGCATGTCTTGTGCATCAACGTCCGGTTGATGGCTCCTCTTATTGATGTGGCACTTTGTCGGCGCGAGGAGAGTGAAGTGAGGACGCTGTAAACCCCGCCAAGCTGTTAGAATGTCGCAGCTATTTGCGGTCAGTCGAAGCGTACCAAACTCCGGAGCCACTTACATTTGGATAATAATGGCCAGACTCTTCCGTCGCAACGTGCGAAGCCCGCCTCGTTGGTCTACGATAGCGTAGACGGCAGTCAGATGTTCCATGCCGATATCCATGCTTGCGTAGTATTCGACATCGTGTAGATGGGACAAGAAGGGTAGATTCTGCCGCTTATACGAATCATAGCCCTTAAGGCTCTCGCCGGTGCCGTGAGATGCCAAGGTTATCATGCTCAGGAGAGCTTCCTCAGACACACTGTCGCCGTTTTCTTCAATATACTCCAGAAGCGACCTGATGGCTTTCGTCTTATACACAAGCCTGAGCTGCTCGTTCTGCTTCGTCGTCCCGCGGCCTCCATACTGGTATGCATTGTGAGTCGCGCCAGCATAGATGATCGTGTACCAAGCCGTGGGAGAGTGCATGACAGACTGCATCATTTCGGCTCTAGCGGCGTTACGCCCTCCACCGTCGGACAGACACAATTCCGACCAGTGATATGAGATGGCATGATCCAACATTTCATGCACGTAGAGTGGAACGCCGGCGTCGCCGATGGTGTTGAAGGGGTCGGATCGACTTGCTCCCAAAAGGATCTGGATAGGAGACTGTTGCTCGAACTTCAGCTCCGGCACGGCTGGCTCATCTGTCGCAGTCACAACTGACTTTATTCGCCTGCGACTCTCATGCGCGGGCTGGCCTTTGTTCCTCGCTCTGCGCAATTTTGCCTTCTTGTGATATTCGCGGGCGGCATGTTGGCACCGGGTCACTCCCTCGTCAGATGTAGTCTTCCGGGCCTGCCCTTGGCCGTCGCATGAGATGAACAGGACTTTCATCGTCTTGCACTATCCCCGGTGTAGCCTCATGCTCTGGGAAGTCACAGACCCATAGTTATGGTCGAGCAGCTGGTCCATCTCCTACGAGAAGACGTCCTGATAGCCTTGTGACCAGGCGCCGCATTCATAATGAATGAAACAGGAATAGCCAACAGTGCTGCCTTGTTCGGTTGGAAAATAGTTGACGAGACCACGTTCTGGAGCTGAGAACCCATGTATGTTTCCGCATCGCTCATAGGTGCATGCTTCGGTTGCGATTTCTGTATTCGTGCACGGTGAGGGTGGTTCAGCCGATAAATCAAGCCACACCGGCAATTGAGCGAACAAGAATTCTTCTTGAACTGCGCATTGGCTCAAATGAACGAGCGGTGGAAGACTAAGAGCCGAAGATGGGCTGGTCCAAAACACTCTGTGGCCAGGTAGCAAAAGCGAGGCCTCGATGGCGTGTCAAAGGAGGTTAGACACCGGCTCAGCTCAAGCCAAAATCTGGTACTGGGAGCAAAAGCTTGAGAGGCCTAGATTAGATAGGCGATGCTTGTTGAAGTCGACTCAGGAGGTCGGCGCCATCATCCTCTGTGCAGAGTGGCTGAGTAGCAGTAAAGCAGGGAGCGCAACCGTTAGGTACGGGAAGCCTACACCGACTTCTCTCCAGACTCTCACAGGAGTTACGTCCGGGCGTCGACTGCATCTTAGGTCCCTTTTCATCGTATCTTGTCGGAAAGAAGAGAGGCTTTGCGGGCCACGCCACGCGCTTAGCCGTACTGGTAAATAATGAAACGTCTCTCAGAAGTGCAGTGGATGGCAGTATCACCACGTAAAGTACGTCAGCAGTCTGAGTGATCTGAACCGATTCCAGACAGATACAGAGGTCGAAGCAAATCCATTCGCCACACACACGGCGACCAGCGCCGCAAAGGGGAATCACCTGAGAATATAGAACCCAACTCCGAAGGAGAATAGTGCGACGCAATGACTGAAGTCCTTGTCCTTGCCGTCGTCCTTCGTAGCAATCATGGCCTCGACATCACGGCCACACCACCTTCTAAACCATGTCCTTCTGAGATGGCCCAGCCACCGAAGTCAGCCGAACAGCTTGCCTGTGCTCAGCATCTTTCTCCATCGAAAACGAGGCCTTCATCCCCGTTTTTCGTATGAAATACTGCAGTAAAGGTTACCGCTCCGGGCTGCCTGAAGGTGCAAATGCCGGGACGGAATTTGCTTGCCTCCTGTAAGGACGAGTACCATTGACTTGACTGGCCCTATCCTCTCCCTGGCTGCCCTTCCTTGCGCACAAGCAGCGTGGTTGACTGCGGGGTGGCGTGGCGAAGGTAACTGCACTGGCCATGAGCCTGACGAGCGCTTCTCTCTCTCCCTTTCTGTTGGTCTGCAATCCTTCTAGTCAATGGTCGCCCTCCAAGCCGTACCACACAGACTAATCAAAGCTTGAAGTCCCACTGTTGTGTAGAGAAGGCAACCTTCAATATGCCTGACATCCGAGCCCAACTGACGTTCCTCTCAAACTCGCCTCGCTATGAAATCGAGAAACCATATTCGATCCTCCTGCCAGAACAAGAACAGAAGACCATACGACACGACTTCCCCCGCTGTAGCAACTTAGAGTGGTCTCATCACTGGGTCGATATCCGTGAAGCAAGATGCCGCCCTGGTTTGACGTTGGACGCTTGCGGATTTCAACTGCTTCGTCATACTAGTCCAAGTATTCCCATACAAGAACCACGAGACGTGACAAGCTATCGGTTGGAGACGGAAGAGCTTCTTCGAAAAACATTCGCGGCAGAGCGGGCCATCTGCTACGATGTCGTGGTGCGTTAGTTGCAATCCCTTCTAGACAGTGTGTTGTGAAGCATACAAGTATTGACAGGTACATACATAAAAGTTGCGTCAGAATGTCCGCGATACCAGCTCGTCGACGGACCTGAGGGATCCCATGTCACCTCATCCACCAGCATTCCGCGTGCACAATGGTATGTACTGAATTTATTTGTGCTTATCCCTCATGGGCTTGGACAGTACTGATTGAAGCAGACGCGACTCCCAAAAGTGGCGTGGACATGATCGAGCGACATCTTCCCTGCAAGACAAGAGAGATGTACCCGATGACTCGATATCGATACAGGATTGTCAAGTACACGACCACCTCAGGGGCTAGGCGCAGGTGATTTTGGGAATACAAGCTAATCTGCGTGTCTCTCCAGCACGTGGCGTGGACTTCTGCCATCCATTGAAGATAGTCCTCTTGCTGTCTGTGACTACCGGTCGATAGCAGACGGAGACCTCATTGCTGCCGACAAGGTCACGCCGAGCCGGGTGGGCGAAGTCTATTACCTGAAGCACAACGACGATCAAGCCTGGTAATGTCACCCTCAGACGTGCATACCGTAGCAGTGCTAAAGATCCAGTGCTAGGTATTGGTGTGAGGGGATGAGCCCTGAAGACATGTGGACTTTTGTCGTCTACGATTCTGCTGGCAAAGCTTGTACGTGCATCTTCTATATTGACAACAAGTACCACGTACCTAACGACGTGTTGTCACTAGGTTGCCCACATACCGCCTTTCTCGATCCAAGGGCAGAAACATCGGCGCCCCCACGTCGCAGCATTGAAACCCGATCAATTGTGATAACCAAGGATGATGAACGATGTCATCAAGGTCGACTGGATCGATCTTCATTGTATGCCTGACGAGCTCAGTGGCTTGAAGCACGGGGCCGAAGGCCATGTCTTGTCGGCCGGCCTAAAGGTGTATGGCCATAGAACCGGTCGGAAATGCTGAAGGTGGAACAGCCCAAGGGCACGACTTGTGGCAAAGTATCTGGGGTAGATATTCTGCAGGTCGGTGCATTGATCAAGCCTTCACAGCGATCCAGAGTGGCCTTTGCGATGCTCCTCGAGGGCTCGTGGCGGCTGGCGCTTTGGAAAGGTCGCTTCCCACGCACTTGCAACTTTGATGAGCAACGGTTCTTGATGGTGAGATGCCAATGCAACCAAACCGAAAGGGCGGCCATTGAATTCGAGGTAGCCAAGCGGCAGAGTGACTGCGGGATAGCCTGACTCGCCGATTAGCATCATTCAATCCAGCTGCATGATTGCCTACCAGAAAGTCCGAACACGGTGTAAATGTCACTGTCGCTGGGCCCGATAATGACATCGACACCGTACTGTTTCAATATGGGATCCACACCGGCATTGGCCAGGCTGACAGATATTTGGTGTCGCAGCTCTTGATATCTCTTCTTGCTCATTCGGGCATCCCTTGCAGCAATCAGCATATCCTGCTTGTCGTAGCCTCCAGGTAGTTAGTGACTGGTATTTTGTGTCATTCCCGTTCTCAGACTCACCCTTTGGTAATTCCACATCGGCGTGTGCTTGATTGAATTCGACCAACTCGGCGACACTTGAGACTTTTGGCTTCTCGAGCGTCTGCAGATATCCTTTGAGAGCTTCATCGTAACCACCGACTTCTACTTGTCAGCTTCCGGGTGCTCAGATCGGGAAATCGACCTACAGAGCAACTCATCCCCAGCGTTGTCGATCTTATCAAGTTCCGCACCGTGAATCAGTGGCACATTGCAAACTTTTTTGGCGAGCTTCTCTAGTTTCTTGTAGGCCGCTGAAGTCTCATTTATCTAGATAATCTCAGCACATATGGAAGTCGAAGAGGACCGAATCATCCATTGAGCACTGACGCTTGTGGGACCTGCTCACCTACGTACCATTTGAACAGTCGCTGAGTGTACTGGCTTCGTGATATCTGGATTGAATTTCCACAACGATGGGTCAAGTGTTCCGACGGAGATGTCAGACCAATCTCGCGTCATGAAATGGGAGTAACTGCCCCCAGGGACGTTCGCGTTGTGGCGGTCCACCAGTACGTCCAGCGTGTCCGCTATATCGCGAACACATTTTGCCATTGGCCCAACGGTATCGTAGTCTGTCGACACAGGCAAAACACCCTCGGTGGAAACCAGCCCCACCGATGGTCGCATGGAATATAGCGCTGCACGCGTGGCCGGAATCGTCAAGGACCCAATGGTGTCTGTTCCCAGCGAAATCGGACAGAACCCGGCGCTGACTCCAACGGCAGAACCGGACGAGGAACCACCAGGATTCTGCGAGGGTCAGCTGGGAGAGCGGGCAATCAATATTGGCGTCCATACCGAATGTCCACCTATGCCGTCGGAGGGGTCGAACCCGCCAAAGACATACGCCGATTGTGTTTGGTGCCCCAGTGCTGACCATGCCCAGGGCAGGGTCTCCGACCTGTGATCGCATGAGTATGGCCGAAGGAAGTCAGGCTGATATATGCCCGGCTCTCACGGGGGACTGACTTGAAATATGCTAACTCCTGATCGAGGATATCAGCTTTCCTGCTCCTGAAACGGACAGGACGCGGTCACACCGAGAGATTTGCTTTTCCCATCACGATCGCTCCTGCGGCAATCATTCTTTGCACGACATCTGCGCTAGATCTTGGGTGCGTCTCTGTGAAAGCCAAACAGCCCGCGGCAGTGTCCATGCCCATATCTGAACTCGTATTGAGATTGTCCTAGATCTTGGTTATTCGGGCCGAGCTGAGTAAGAGAGGGAGACGCTCACCTTGAGCAAGATTGGGATCCCATGTAGCGGTCCTCTGACCTTGCCGTTGTGTCGTTCCTGGTCAAGTCCAACTGCCACCTTCCTCAAGTAGCCCACAGGCGCCAGTGCGATGACGGCTTTGAGACTGCTGTTGTACTGTTCAACCTGGCTCAAGCAAAGCTGCAGCAGAGCAGCAGCGGTGAGCGTGCCTGCCGACTGCAAAGCCTGTAATTCATGTGCCGAAGTTGTAAGAAGGTTCACGGCGCTGTGCGAATCGTTCTGAGATCCCGTGGACGCCATGAGGCCTGAGCAGAACCGCCTGACGTTGCGGATCAGTTCTGAAGGAGGCGACAAGGAAGCAAAGCTAAGACCCCGAAACGTCAACAATATTGCTCGCATCTGCAGAAATCGTCGGTGAAGGCAGCCGACTCGGACGAATCAGTGTCCGCAGTCAGGCGAGGCAGAGCAGAAACCACTGCCGAATGCAAAGAAACCAAAGAAGACGTGGACGCCATTTCAAGTAAAGGCGTGCTACATGCTGGGAACCATTTGCTGGTCCCTGTCGACCACATGGCGCAGCAGAATTCTCGGACGTGTCAACGCAGTAAGTGATGTGCCATCCTGGTCCCTGTGACGCTTGTCCCGGCCACGCTGTCCAATACAGATGCTGATCGTGTCAATACCACAAGCTTCCTATCCGCATTTTCGGCCTGGACCAGCCAAGACAACCTGAACCGGAGCAACGTTTGGCGTATCTCACTGTCCCGTTCTGCTGTCCGCCTCTCTGGTTTCAACCGCAGAGTCAGAACACATCATCCTACGAGATACCAACTACAAGGTGGGGGCAGAGCTGCAGGTCGCAAATTCGCTCTCAAGAGGCAGAAAGGTCTCCACGCAGTTCACGGACTTGGTGTCGCCATCATACGTTGATAGGTCCCGGTCTTCCAATCCTAAGCAGTGCCTACAATCCAACGGGCGGCAGAGCAAATTTCGGCGAATGGACGGGGCTCGGGGCGCCCAAACGACCAGCCACCAATACGGGGTGCGCAGGGTAACTGGTTCGTCGCGTTCCGGGGGCGTCACCTAGCAGCTGGGGCTTTCCAAGGGTGATTGCCGCCACCTGATCATTGGGCCTGACTTGCAAAAAGCCGGCTGAAATTCGATCCTTCACGGGAGAGACGAAAGGCAAGGAAGGCGACTTATGCCTTCCAGGAAATGCGCTATGGGGCGTCGAGCATTCGCGATGGCCCTGTATACCGGCATAAGTACAGCCTTCCCACCCGAACTCAACAGGTGTCTCGCTGTTCAGCTGAACGTTGTTGTGGCGGGGCGCAGGTGTGCTTCTCAATAGTGAGACTTATCAAGAGCTATACAGATGGCAGCGAACAGTGCGTGAAGAAGAAAGATCAGGCTGAAGCAAGACACTGATGAATGCCATATAGCGTACCGCCTAGATGCCGACATAGGTCGAGACTTCATCGCAGCCGTGTCAGGAAATCCTGTCAGTTCTACGGCCGACCTAGAACCAAGTCAGACGTCCTACCTCACTACTGTTCTGCGGCGCATCGAGGATGTTATCGACAGCATTGCGCAACCAGTCCTGACCACCAATGGTCACGTCTTGACATCGTTGCAATTCAAAGTGGAATTTGTTGTGGGATTGATGGCGCGGGTCGCAACACTAATCAGAAGTCAAGACCAGCCGACCATAGACAGTCTCCTCGAGGGTTTGGTCACTTCTGGCCTACTCGAGGGCAACCATGTGCAACAGTCGTTCAATGCGCACCGGCAGATTGTCTTCTTTGCCGTGGGCTCGATCACATCATTATTCACGCCTGAAATGCCCGACCAGGGGACGCAGGATCTCTGCTTCAGGATCAGAGCGGAGCGCACAAAGATCTTCACTTCCATGTCTCTACCTATCCAGATAGCGGAAAGACCGCTAAGCGAGCTGATCCAAGCAATGGGTACGAGCCTCACACCCACCAAGCGTTCGAGGCAGGCAGTTCACGACTCATTGGACCTGTCGGTGGCGCACCTTGCGCAGTGTTTCTCGGTTTCTCATCTCAACGGCAATGTGCTCCGAAGTGTTGGCGGTATCTCGGTTGAATGGGTTGACTCAATCAGTGCACACCTTGACTTTGATGTGGTCCACAAGCGATTGTTCTTGTTTCGATCGCCCTCATTCTGTGAAGTCAGTTGTTCACAAGATTCAGCCGTGGCCAGGTAGGCCTTCCCAGCACCGTTGCATGAACGAGAGTCGAGAAGTCTGACGATGATTGTAGAGTTCTCGAGTCACTTTACGACGAGTGGACACGGCCTCACGGCTTTTCAGCCCCGGCCTTTTTGCGTGAGATCATGCTCTCGACGAGGTTAATATTCGGGGACAGCAAAGGGGGGCGCTGCATGTATCAAAGACACGAGAAAACTCGAGCCGAGCAATGGGGAGTTCGAGATCATCTCTTGGACCAGCTTTGTGGGTTGGCCCGAGCGAACGTTGGTTCGACACAGCCAATACCGGATCCCATGACGGAATCATACGAGAAGGACGAATTCTTCCCCCTCTTGACACCAAGACTTGAGGCTCTGCAGAAGTATATGATTCGACAGCATCCCAACCGATGGAAAGCGTTGTGGGCGGACAAACGGGACCTTACCAGGTGGTACACCCTGTGGGCTGTGGCCATCTTTGGCAGTATCGGCGTGTTATTGTCAGTCATCCAGTGTGCTCTCTCAGCGGTCCAGATCGCTGTGGCTTATCGGACCCTGGCCCTCTCCGCTGTCTAGAGCCTGAGAGCACTGGCATGAACAGGGTCAGAGCATAGAACAATGACAGCGATCACGAATGGGATTGCAGTGAGACAGTCACGTTGATTTCTACGTCCACACTAATGCACGTTGCTCGAGTTAGTCTGTATCACCTTTGCGCATCGACATGCTGCAGGCATTCGCGAATCAACTTGCTAGGCCTTACACCACTCTGTGAATGATATGCCACTGAAGACTTGCCGCGTCGAGGTCGATTACCATGTGCCGCGGTCGACATTGCCGAATACCATGCCCACGGCCATGGATGGAGTTCCAAAAAGCGATTGGAAGTCATGATACCGCTTGGGCACCGTGGCTTCATAAAGCGGTGGACAAGCAGGCTGTCACGGACTCTCCCTTCTCTTCTTGCAGATTCATTCCACAAACACAGTCAGTCACTTGCGAAATCTTTTACTCCGGAGGTGCTCGTTTCCCTCGAACACAACATGCCTTCAGAAAACCATGACCAAGCCATTGCCGAGAGCATGATGGAGGAAGACGCTGGACCAGCTCAAACACTTGACCCTCTCAACGATGGGTCATCGGAGCCGGGCCCCTCGGCAACTGAAAAGGTACAGCCATGGAAGAACTTCTTCAAGCCATCCGACGAGTATGTCAAGGACGGCAAAGAGATGATCGTCATCCATGGAGATGGTATGGCCGAGGGAGGCTCTAACGAGGGTGGCCTTTGAGTTCGACGGTAGGCCTTCCTTCCTCCTGGAGCTCCTGAATGTCCGCACTTCCTAACGTGTGCTGTACAGCCAAAGAACCTGTTCCGGCCGTCACCATCAACCAGGTCTCTCCGGCGAAACTTGAGAGCTGTACCTGACAATCCATGACCTCTTCACAACGGACCACTGGAAGGGTTCAACTTTCAAGCGTTCAAGCCTTGGCACATTCATCTATGTAGGCAATGAAGCTGGCCAGACAAGAACAGAGATTCTCTCAATGATCAGTCACTACAATGGACCTCGTTTCGATGCTATGTCTGACTTGTGCATCTTTGGGCGCGTCGTGGTTGGTGAATGAAGAGTGTGGGCAGCCTATTAATTTTGCGTGTCAACCTCCACGGTGTGCAACGCCTTGTAGCTTTCACCTACATCGCGCATTCCCATCTGCCCGCGTATCAAACTGCAAGAAGATGTATACCTCGTCACGACGTTGTCTGGAAAGCCAGTGCCATCGATGATGTGGCCGTGCAAAGATGTGATAGATTTCCGTTTCCCGCGACGGCACGATCTGGTCGGACTCGATGAGATCCTTTCGTGGGTCGATCGACCGCCAGTCGCAGAGTGTCAGCGGGTTGTCCTCCAAGCTATCGACCAGCGATCGCCAGGTGCTGTGCTTCGAGATCAGTGTCTCGTGGCCTCTATGTGGCGGGTAATTATGCTCGCACTCACTTGACCATGCGGATCCTGCACCCTGACTCGAGAAATCTGCGATAGCGGTCTTCTCCCAGCCGGAAGCTGAGTGACTCCCAGCCCCTAGAGAAGGTCTCGTCGTTGTGGGCGTGGTACACTGGGATGTTTTCCACGAGTCGGTCCCGAATGTTGAACTGCTCGCGTACAGCCTGTTTCCGCTTCCGTACCTATAACCAGTTAAAAAGAACCCATTAGAGGGGGGAGCCTCTCCTCCCCGTCCATCGCGCATGTCACCCGGTGGCCCGGTGGCCTTGCTTTTCATGGTTACCTTTACTGTTATTCCGAAGCGGAATCCATGTGATCATGTGGTCCATCGATTCCGCGTCCGCGTCCGCGTCCGCCGCTTTGTGCACGGCAAAGCTTATGCATGTATCTACTTACCAAAGCGTCCCAGCAATACACGTAGCTCGCGCCGAAATGTCGCAGCAAAAACTGCTCCGTCTCCCGCTTATATCCATCCAGCAATTCCTGGCCCGTGGCCGCAGTGGTGAAGCCGCTACAGTGCTGGACGACCTCGAAGCCGGCGGAGTCGATGTCGAATTCGGCTTCGTGGCCGCGAAGGTCGCGAATGCAGCTGATCTCGGTCTCTTCGTACACCAGGTTGTGCGTCTTGATATTACCGTTCTCGATCCCTGCGGGCAGGAGAAGCCGATAGGGCTTTTCGGTTCCGTAGAGAGGGAGGTCCGCCAGGAATCGGACCGTACCCCGGACGTTGGTGGCCATGTTTCTGGTTGCTCAGACCGATTCTCGGGTCGAGCTCGACTTGAAGGGGATGACTGTCCAGCCTCGCGGAGTATGTGATGACCGACATTTCACACGTGCAGTATGTCGCTCGCTTTGGTGAATACCGTGTACAGCAGATCGTGATGACCAAGTGCGGCACATGCGGCACATGTGGTGTCCCTTGTCGGTGCCCCGTGTCGGTGAGGCTGGCAGTGGTGGGAAAGAGTCTGTGGGCATGAATGACCTGGATCAAAGCTCCCTCGTCACTGCATTTGCCGTGACCGGTCTGCGGCTCGAGGATTTTCGTTGGAGGATAAAGTGTATCCCTGTACGGAGTATGCATGAATGAATCCCTGTCTTCCCTCAAGAATGTGTAGCTCGACAATGAATCCCTGTCTATGCTCAATGCTGTAATCGATCCCATCAGCCCGTCGACGTCAAGAATACCCCGCCATGGTGTGACCTGACCTGCTCTGTTGCATGGCCGCGCTTCGACCATTCGCCTTCCTCTCACACCTCAGCTCCAGAAATACGAGGCTGTTGTCAATACCCTGCAAGCCTGCTGTGGTACATGACTGTGATGCAGCCCTTCTCTCTGTTGTTCTTGCTACTGCGGCGTGGTTTCTAGCACGCCTCCCTTGTTTCTTGTGCTTCCTGAGATCGACCTTGACCATGCACGAATGCAAGAATGGACAGGGCTCGTATCCTGCACGAACCTCGATGAATGCGTCTGCGCAGATGACGGACCATTCAACAACCTCGAGGTTCCATGCACAAATGCATAGGCCTTGTGTCCATTGAACGAACCTCGATTGACGACCCTGGCCGAATGTCGCCCTTTCAACGAGCTCGAGGTTCTACGCTCTACAATGCAGAGACTGCCGCCGTTTTCAGACCGCCCTCGAATTCACCTCTTCACACCTTGAATATCGCAGCATTCCTTAAACCTTGGCGCTCCCTCTACAACCGACTAGCATCGCGGCTTCACATTGTGGGCCTCGGACCAGTGGCGCCGCATTCACATTCAAGAACTGAGATGACAATGAGGTGTCCGTAAGGTGAACTCTATCAAGCGGCGCAATGGCCTCCGACCAGTCCACCGATCCGTCCACGACCTCGCAGCTGGACGCGGGCAACGAAACGTAAGTCCCCAGACAGAAATTCAAATTGTATTCCTTCTCGCTTCTCACAAACGACAGGGGAGATTTCTCTACACGAATATGGGATGAGGCCATTTCCCATTGCCAGAGTACTTTGGGCCGTCAGGATTTTCTCAAATTGGATGAGTTCACTTCGAGCGAAGACTTGCTGAACAACCTGGAGGCTATGTACAAGGCTTACAAGTCCGACGTGATTCAAAGATACCTGGTCAAAGTAGCACCATGCCTAAGCCATCTTCGAGGCTTCGTGATGCTTATGGCGCTTGCCCTACACGGTGATGTTGTCAAGACTACACTGGTCTGGGGCATACTGGGCCTTCTCATCGAGGTCGGTGTCGCGTCTTCCACACTTTGCCTATGAAAACCCATCGACTGACGCAAGCAGCTCTCTGCCAGGTCCACGGAGGTGTCGTCAAAGCTTCTACCCTGGCTCGAACAGATGAGCTCCGACATCCGTGTGCTCAAGGAATACGAGTGGCTCTTCCCGCTGAATCCGGCCCTTCGTGAGACACTGGTCCTTGTATACGTCGAAATGATCAAATTCTGGTCGCTCGCCATCAAGTACTTGCGACGAAGTCCGACGAGTGAGCATTCGAATGTTGCTGCTGACAAAAGCTAACCGGGAGCCAAGTCAACATGACCACGAGCCCATGGAGCGATGTCTTCTCCGAGTATTCTGCAACCATGCAACGTATCCAACGACATACCAGAGTTGTCAAGGAATCGGCTCAAGCGGTGACGTCCCGCATGCTATATGAACAGCACGCCAAGATGGTGCAGGACTTGGGCGCCCGCTTGGAATCCATCAACACTGTGTCTAACCTGACAACAGATGGAGACGTGAAGCTTCCTTGCGACACTTTCCCGTTCCCACGCAACAAACACTTCTCCGGGAGGAAAGACATTCTGGCCGAGCTGCATAGCGAGCTTGATTTCAAGCCTGGACAGCAGCAAATGAATTCATGGGCCATCTGGGGTATCGGTGGCATCGGGAAGACGCAAATTGCCCTAGCTTATGCTTACGAGCAATTGGACCAAGGGCTGCAGGCAATTTTCTGGGTTAGAAGCCAAACGCCTCTCGACATCGCTCAGGGGTTTACAGAAATCGCCATGAGTCTCCAAATGAAAGGAGCGATAGCTGATGGCGATCACGAACAGAATCGATACCTGGTCATGAAATGGCTGCATAGCACTCGTAAGTCCCATGGTCTCGGGCATGTCTGGAACGGCGTTGCTAACGCCGAGGGGAGGCACACCATGGTTACTCGTGTTCGACAACGTCGAGAGTCCTACGCATATCGAAAAGTATTGGCCTGCCGGCAAAGTTGGTTCCATCCTCATCACCAGTCGATACCAAGTCTTCGAGCTCAACCCTGCCTCAGGCGGATGCCAGGTGCCTGTCATGACAGAAGAGGAAGGTTCGAGCATGTTGCAGTCACTCCTGGGCCGGAAGGCCTATTCGACGACCGAGACCCAATCCGCAAGAGAACTATCCCGAGAGGTTGACGGTCTCCCGCTGGCACTGAACCTATTGGGCGGACAGATTCGGGCTCGAGGCACCAAAGTGGAAAACTTCCTGCGTGGCTATCAAAACAATCCGATCATCCACCTCCGACCCAAGAAGACAGTTCAAAACCTGTACTACGACCAAAGCATTGACTCGGTGTGGGAAACTTCTTTCGAGCCATTGGACGCCGATCCCTCCAGGCTGCTGGGAATTCTGAGCTTCCTTTCCGCTGAGGGGATTCCTCGAGCCCTATTTCAGCTTCCTGCAGCCAGCGATCTCACAGACGACCTTTTGTTCTGCATTGATCCCCTCCAGTAAGTGCAAGTTTTATTTGACAGACCACATATTCTGTGCAGACGTTGAGAATGAAATGTCCGCGACTAACCAGCCCGAGCAGACTGGAGGAAACCTTGGAAAGCGTTGTGGAAACAGCTCTAGTGACGAACGACGAAGATACGGATATGTTGCGCGTTCATCGTCTTGTCCAGGAACAGTTTCGAGACTGGCTCGGTGCGGATCAACGCTACACGAATTTTCTGCACGCTTGTCGCCTTCTCTATGAAGCGTTCCCAAAACAGGCGCATGGGTTGCCGTTGCGCAACGAGTGGCCAGTCTGCAAACAATATGTCGAGCACGTCATGTCTGTCTGTACGAATTATTGCCGATACAAATTCAAGGTGGTAAGGACCGGGGACTTCGAATTCTTGACCAAGCTGCTGGCCAGTTGTGCCTGGTATGTTTTCTTGCTCGCCGTGGAGGCGTCTGACTGAATCTGTCCAGGTACTTGATGGAAAGTGGCTCGTACTCTGAGCTCGAAGATGTCATGGAAGTCGTCGACATGGTGTGTGAGGACAAAAACGGCCTCTTGTATGTGCAGATCTGCAATACAGCCGGCGTGGCCGAGCTGGAGCGAGGCAGGGTGGCGAGAGCGCTGCCGTTGCTTCAGCAAGTCCGCGACAGAAGAGAACAACTCCTCAGTCCGACAGACAAAGACATTGCCGACATCTATACCACGTACGGCAACCTTTTGATGTCCACCTATGCCTCGAAGGAGATCCTCAATGAGGTCGAGCAACTCTTCGACAAGGCCATCGAGATTGACAAAACCCATGGCGTTGACCATTGTAATTCCATCATGCACATTCGTCTGGGCAACAACGGCATCCTGTACAACTTGCAAGGGAGGCACGAGAAGGCCATTGAGTACATCAACGTTGCGAGGGACTATGCCGTCAGGCTATTTGGACGAGACACCCATTTCGACGCCACGTAAGTTGTACGAATGGGTCACCGAGCGGATTCTGTTTTCTGCAGCTGGCTGACATGGATGTATCCACCAGGGCCGACTATGATGTCGGAAAGGTCTACTACGATCAAGGCCTGTGGGACACAGCGAAGGCGTGTTTCTCGCGTGCCGAGGCGCTATTTACAGCCAGTAATCCCATCCACTCTTCGACCACGGCGGCTCAACTGAAGCTTGCATGTATCGCCATGAAACAGGGAAGGCTTGAGGACGCAATGTAAGTCCCGCCCTGGACATGGGACAACCGGCGATGTCGCTTTTTGCCCTAGATTTTATTGTTGACAAGCCTCGCTAGACCCATGCTTCGACAGACCCTTCTCATCTGCAAATTGCTAGAGGATGCCAGAGGAGATCGTCGAGAGACGGCTCGGGTGATGCGTCGACTTGCAGAGGCTTTGGACCTGGCAGGTCAGTCGGCCGAAGCCGCCCAATACAAGGAGGAAGCTGAGAGCATCCGCAAGGAACTTCAGGGCGCCCGGTTTGACGAGCTCGGCGACACGGAACAATCCTACAATATGTTGATGTACGTGGCTTTTTGGTAATGGGCCATGCAGACATGCGACAAGTGCGTCTTCTGCAGTCCTGTGCCAGATGTGACCTATGACGAGTTCTTTTTACAGATGAAGAGCTGATCTCAGCGCTGCTGCGAACGTGCCGCCACATACGCTTCTTGCAGCGACGAGCCGTGTCGCAACCAACCAGCGATACCCGGCAGCTCGAGTCCAAAATACGTTGGCTTGTAAAAGGTTGAAATACATTGCCATGTGTGATTCGTCCATATACACTGACCGGCGGTACACGAGTATTGCCGCGGACTGGTTCTCGGGACGCGCTACTCTCTGCCGGCTCTTCGTTGCGCTGTCGTTACATGTACCGCTTGTCCGACAGCTGTCACGCATCTGTCGTGCCTGTGCTGGGGGCATTTCCCGTGTGTCCGCCACCGGAGGACCGCGTCCGACCACTGGAGGAACAGCAACAAAACACTGTACAAACAGAACAGTCCCCGTACCTTGTTCACTTACCACTCGAGACGATGACTGGGTCTCTTCTTCTCTCTTTTCTTTCTTTCTTCGTCGAGGCCTGTAGGCTCCGCGCCTCCTGGAATCGTCAGATGGAAGAGGCTCTCGTGATAAGCTTCCCGAGTATCCTGCGATGCGCTCTACCAATGATAACGTACGACATGCTTGTATGCGAACACAGGTGAAGCTCATGGAATCGTTGGCCATCATGGCCTCCAGAGTGTGAAGGCGAGGGAGACCAGAGTGAGCGCTTTTACAGTGAAGCGGCATGGCTCAATACTTGTTGGTGAGTCGCCCTTTGACTTCATTGTCTTTAGCAAGATCGTACTTAAGTGCCACTGGGAGACGATCTGTTTCTCTCACCTGGGACTGACTCTCGCCTTGCTGAACACGAGCACAATACATCCAGTAGTGGCCGTGTATCTGCATGCTACGACCGAAATAATTCTCGAGATCCAGGGCCCACGGACAAGTGCCACATCTTCATCTACTCTCTTCTACCACGCATCGGACTTGAGCGAGTCATGCCCTGGGACCGCTCTGACTGCCACCTCGATACCAGCCTCGGCGGCCACCCTGCGTCTCCCCCTCAGGACGAGACGCACGACAATGATTGGATTGGCAGGATGACAAATCGACATCTCGCAATCCTTGGAGAATATAGCGACGACTCATGCCATGCTCACCAGACACATAATAACTAACAACGACACAAGCTCCAGGATCTCTGGGTGCATCCAACACCTCGTCCTTGACTATCCAAACTCCCGTAGTACAGAGCACAGCCGTCTCCGCCATGGCCACAAACGGGACTCCCGCAACAAACGGCACCAGTCATCCAGAAATCATCCTGTACACCAACCATAGCTGCCCATGGGCACATCGCGCTCATATCGCCATCAAAGAGCTGGGCCTCCCTTACAAGGAGGAAATCATCGACTTGGATCGACCGCGTGATCCATGGTATCTCAAGGTGAACCCGGTAGGTTGTCCCATGTGGCGCCATGGCATTTCTATCTTCCCCAACACATGACGGGGCATGATGTGACATGTTTGCTCACACCACAACTGCTCCCCCCGGTCCCATGCCCTTTCAACTTCCCAGTACATTAACGCCTTTCCTTGTCCCAATCCAGCGCGGCCTCGTCCCCAGCGTCAGCTACAACGGCGAGATCATCACCGAGTCGGCCGTCGTGGCGCAATTCCTCGCCGACGCACATCCGTCGCCTTTACTCCCTCCATCCAATGGAGCGGCCAATGCCTTGTACCGCGCCCGCGTCAATTTCTTCGCCGACGCATTCATCAGCAAGGCCTTGCCGCACATCTTTGCCGGCCAGCGCGCCCAGTCAGAGGCTGAGAAAGATGAAGCCGCGGATGCGCTGGTCGCGGCCGTGGCGAAGGAACTAGAACCCCTTTTCACATGGGATGCCGACGCGGGGCCTTTTTTCGGAGGCAGTCAGCGGCTGACTCTCGCGGAGGTATGTCTCTTACATTCTTCTTCTTCTTCTTCTCCGGATCCCCCTCCTTCTCAATCCCGGAGCCCTGTCTTAGGTATCTATCTATCTATGCTCCATGCTCTAGAAATAATAGTATTCAGAACGTTCGTTCTAACTTGGCAACCAACTGGTAACTAACTAACCTGGCAAAATGATGTAGGCTCTAACCGGCCCATTCGTGCTCCGGCTCCTCTCTCTAAGCAAGCCTGAATACGCCGTGCTGAGCCCGAAGCTGCCCGCCCTACTCGGCGAAAAGACTCCAAAGTTCAAGGCCTGGGCGTCCAAAGTTGTCGAGCATCCCAGCGTGACTTACATCTGGAATGAAAAGGCCGTGGCGGAGAGGACCAAGGCCCGGTTCGCCAAGATGGCAGCCGAGAAGAAACTCTAGTTGAGAGAGCGAGCGGCAGCAGCGGCAGCAGCGGCAGAGTAAGGAAATCAACTCGAAACTCGGTGCCAAGACAGATGCTGTACGGAGTACTGTAATTAGTTTTGAGACGCGACGAGAGAATTCCGCGACCAGCCTAGAGTTTAGGGATAGGGATAGGGAGGGATAGGGCCTACGTGCGTACGTACGTATCCTATGTACATACCTATCGTACCTCTTGTACCTACAGTGCCTATTTAGTGATGCTTGACGTATACGCTCCAGTTCAGCCCTACCCTACCCTACCCTACCCTACCCTACCCTGTCTCTCTGCCTGTCTATCTGTCTGTCTGTCTATCTGTCTATCTGTCTATCTGTCTATCTGTCTATCTGTCTATCTGTCTATCTGTCTATCTGTCTATCTGTCTATCTGTCTATCTGTCTATCTGTCTATCTGTCTATCTGTCTATCCATCTGCCTGTCTATCTGTTAATTTACAGTACTGTATAGCAGACCCTCACCGTTGCAACAGCCGACGGAAGCATAAAGGACGAATGACTGCCTGATTCATTCACCCACTCACTCACTTACGCTATGTAGTATGTAGTACACAATATACAATAAATATGTAATATGTAGTAAATATGAAATGTGTAATATATAGTATAGAGTATCCAACATATACTCTGTAGTATACTTCGTACGGATTAGACGACTGGAAACCCCACGAATAGTTCACAGTCAGGACGAGAGGGACTTAACAGACGATCCACATTCAGGACAGACGAAAAGAGCGGCTCATCGAATGCCCCTTGTTGAGGAGACTACATGTGTAAATCCAGGAAACTCTCCGGGAGACGTATACAAACCTGTGGCGAATACACGTACACGTATCGAAGAGAAACCAAACACGACAAAGGCTGTTACCCCCCGATTGTCGCGGGAAGGAGACACTGTACATGGTGCAACCCCGTCAGCCGTGGTTGACAATATGGATTCGTTTTCATCTAAGAGTACCGAGAAGAGTGCTTGATACCTGCCTGCCTGTCTGAGCCGGCATCTGTTGCCATGAACCATGAAGCTTTCTAATTCGCCACGCTATGCAATGCGTTACAATCCTCCCACCACGGCTGTTGCGTCGCTCCAAGAATGTCTCTTTACAACGCCTTCTCCTTCCCCTTACTGCTGGAGGCGTCGACCTTCCTAACCTTCGGCTTCGGCTCTTGGAAGTTATGCAGCCGCTCCCCAAGCAGATAAACCTCGTCCCTGACCATGACCCTCCATTTCTCCACCTTCGTCTTCATAAACATTGCACCAACGTAGTTCACCATCATCCACAAGAACAGTGGGTACGCGAATCGATACATCCGCATCTGCTTCTCGGTCTCATGTACGCGGAAGACCACGATGATGAGTTTCATAAACGTCAGAGGGCAGAGGAGGAGTGCAAGGCACACCGTCGTGACGGGGAGGACGAACGCGCGGGATGCCAGAGGGACGTCTGCGTGAAGGATGCCGTTGCGGGTGATTGCCCGGAGTGCCCTCGCCGGTCGGGAGGTGGGTTCAGTGGCATGAGTCAGCACGCGAAGCAGCAGCTTCAGGTATAACAGGCCAATTGTCCAGGACTGGAGGATAAAGATCGTAGCGCCAGGGAGGCGTTTCCTGTCTGTCGGGGTTGAAGTCGAGGCTGAAGCAGATGTGACTCGGGCCTTTTCTTGGTTGATGAGCTCTAGCACGTCGAAGAGCGGCATGTGAATGTACAGCTCCGTAATCAAGGCCATAACAAAAGGTAGCACGATAGTAGTAAAGATGCTCAGGTAGGCCAAGCCAAGAAAGTGCAGAATCGATCCTAGGATCTGTTTCCCGGAGGAGGTGACTTTCGCTGCGAGGTAGTCTCTGGCTGGTCTAGCGTAAGCAATTGCATATCCAGCTGCGGCAAAGATGTGGACGCCGACCGTGAATGCGTAGAGGTCGTTCGGTGGATGCTGCGATTGGGACAGCAGTTGGGTCAATTTTCTGCCGACTAGCAGAGGTCCAATGGTGAATGTCACCCCAGTCGCAGCTGCGAAAAGCCAGAGCAGGGCAATGAATGTGGTAATCCGGCTTCTGAAGTTCGGTGGCAGATAGACCTTGGTGAATTGAGGATCTTTCTTGCCATGCATGCCGAAATCGGTATCTGGGCGACCATCCACTCTCTCGTTCTGCTCCGTGACTTCGAGGAAGACATTGCGCCCTTTCGCGATACGCACCGAGTCGGATGCCGGTGCTCGAACGTAGGTGCCGTCTCGTTGCGGTTCGGTTATGCCGTCTTGGGCGAACAACCTCCATGGAAACCCTCTCGGATGGGTGTATTGTTCATCCTTTCGCTCCTCTCCAAACAGAAAATTCGTGAGTCGTAGTGACCGGGCGCATCCCCGAAACCACCATTTATACATTGCCGAGATCTTCTTTGATGGCTCGGCCTTTCGAAGGATGAAAGGAAGCAAGAAGTTGTAAAAGACTATGTCGATGGGAAATGCCAGCCTGGGTTCTGGTGTAGACCATCGAATGGGTAGAACGCCGCCAACCCAGTCTAGTGTCCACACGACGCCACCCAAGCATAGAGTGACCAGGCCACCATAGACCAACGCCGAAAATGCGATCTTGCCCAATTGTGCAGGTACAGGCCGTTCGAGCACGTCGCGCACGGGATGAAACGTGGGATCGTCGGGATCGCGAATAAAGTACAAAACTCCTTTGCGCATGATCTTCCGGCAGATCGATACGAAAAGGGCGAAATGGAACATGTAACATGTACCAATGAACCAGTGTATGAATATGCCCGTCAGCGGCGTCTGCGTCATAAAAGCGACACGGCTGGCCACGGTGGCGTTGGCGAACAGAGGAAGAAGTGCTAGGTCCAGTAGCAGTCCGCAATATAGCGGAAAGACCAACATTTCGATCCCGATGATGACAATCACTTTCATCACGCCACCTGCTTGCCGAAGAGAATCGGCGAAGTAGCCTTCGACTTTCTCATTGTCCTTCAGCCCGAGAACCAGATGCGCGACTTCGAGGAATACGACACCTGCGACAGCGAACAAAGCATAACCAAGGATGATGGCAAGAATCCGGTCCTGATTATTCCACTCAGCGAGGGAAGGATCGAGATCGTGGACACTCTGTGTTGGTTCAGTCCAGAGATCAGTATATAGAAGGTTAACGAAGTTTGATCCCAATTCTCTGACTTGCGGTAGCTTCTTGAAGACTTCTGGAGCAGACTTCAGTGATTGTTGAAAGGACGCCAGAATGGTGCCGGAACTTGGTCTGTCAGAGGTCAAAGCCTTTTCAACCTGGACTACCAGGAAAGCCGTGCCGTGTAGTGCATTGCGCAGGTGGTTCTTCAGGGATATAAGCGCATGGTGCGATTGCATCGAGAAGTTTGGCACGTCTGGCCTGAGACCAAGAACGGCTGCGGCCAGAGTCCTCTCCAGTCGAGTACCGCTTTTCTGACTCAGGTCGAGGGTAAACCCTTCTATTGTCGCAGTGTCGAGAATCCGGCCAAGGGATGGTGCTAATCCCGATATAAGTGCTCTCATGAGCTTCATCGGCTGGCTGAACAGAAAACCGGTGAGCCCAACCACGAAAAAGATGACGTCGACAACAATATCTGCTGAACGCGACAAGACGAACAGCGGTGCCCGTACAAGCATGAGAGTCGGCTGCGACAGAAACAGAAGGGCAATCTTCCCCCACATGTACGGGAACCAGAAGCTCATTGTCAGAGTGATTGTGATGAGTAGAAAGGAGAAGAGAACGTTCTGAACCATGCCGAATATGGGTCCTTCCATGCCGAGGAGTTCTAGCACCCCGTCAAGATCTTCCGCGTCATCTCCGGCGTCGTTGAGATCGACACCCATGAACATATTCGGCTCTCGGGGCTCTGCAGGTCGTGCTTCGATTGCTGGGGGCAGTTGTGGAATCTGAGGAGCTTCTCGGTTGTGGACAGGGACAAAAGGTGCCTCTACGTTGACATCCTCCACGATGTGTTCCTCGTCTTGCGTGTCAGCGTGGGGGCTGTCGCGAACTTCCGCGACCCCCGGCGTGTCGATTTCCACATCTGTATGCCATAGCCACTTTGAAATTCTGCCAATCAAAGAGTCATCGGCTGTAGGCTCCTGGTCGATGGGGACAGTGACTTCTTCGGCATCTATCCCAGGTACATTGTCGAAAAGCTCTTCCTGGAGATCGGTGCCAAGGAACTCTCCTCCGGGGTGCAAGAAGTCTGTATCGTTTGAAGAATCAGGCGTAGGGATTACTTGCCCATCTGAGTCGGTCGCAATTTCATGGGCATCGACTTGTCCTGGGGGAATTGCTATTTCGTCGATGACATCGGGGTTTTGCGCGAACGAGACGGTCCTCCCCAGGGGCTCTGGCAGATCTCTTTCGTTTGGTTCCATGTGCTGTAGCGAGTCCCGTTGCAGTCGGATAGCTTCAGAGCCTCTGAACGCAAATTCCAAGGGCAATGCTCCTTGCGCCCCGATGGAAGAGCTATCCAAGTTGCCCGCGTCCATGGTCTGGACTCCTAAAGCCGCGACAGACGAATCTTCCGTTGTATGATGGCTGCTGGAACTACGCCTTCGGATTGGCTGACCCTCAGTATTATCAGCAACTGCGCTACTCTCACCAGCAGCCTCTTCGACGATGGCTTCCCCTATATCATCGGGGCTCGTCAACAGGCTCTGCGACCGGACCGGTGGAGCTGGTCTTTCGATGCCAATGCCCGTATCGTTTAGTATGTTATCGTCCGTCAGCGCTCGGCGCCGTCTAGGAATGGCTATTGGCCGTGCTGCAGGATCCATGGCGCCCCCTTCAGCCGGAGCATTTGCTTCCCCGCCCTGGCGGCGGTTCCGTGGTCGAAGAAGGCCCACGCGGGGCCTCTCGTTCTCAGCTTGCCGTTCTTGAAGAGGATTGTCGAGTGCATCAGGGTCCGGCATATTCAAGATCGGTTGCTGGTTAATGACCCATTCCCGAATGAGGAACACAAGGATAAAGGCTGTGACCAACAGTATGCAGATCAGCTGGCCCTCGATGATGTCAACGGTGGCATTGTTGACCATTCGGGAACCCGACCAAGCGGAGAGAAATTCAACGTCCGAGAGTAAGGAGGGAGGCCTTGAGGACATCGCAGCCGCCTCGTCCGCCAAGTCTTGCTCATTGCCGGTTCCCTCAACTTGTCTTAACCTGGGGATGAAGATGGCCAGGATAAAACCGACAATCCTACCAATGAAGCCCTGGCCAACTACGACTCGCGCGACGTCGCCCAGTGATATCAGCATTGGAGGAAACACCAATGTTATGCGCTCCAGATAGTCTGGGACAGTGAAATTGGCGAATTGTGTTTGTGACGCTCGGACTGCGGAGCCTGTGGCAGATGTGTTCGATACAGCCACCGCGGCCGTTTCTGTGCTGGGATGGCTTGGGGTGCTACCATCCGCGAGCCAAAGGAATCCTCGCCAGACTTGTCGGATGCACCAAGGCAAGCAACAAGTCCAGATGATGGCCACCAGCAGGTAACGTGTCCAACGCGCAAATTCTCTAATGCCATGACGAGCGAGTTTGCGGACGAAGAGGGGGAAGGGTAACCGCGCGGGCATGGACCGGTCGTAGAGTTTTGTGAATCGAAAGGATGTCTTGCACAGTTCACAGTACTTCTTCTGAGAATGTGACAGCCATTCCATCAGGCATTCCTGGTGAACAAACTTGATGCTGCCAGAGCATTTGCATGGGTAGTAGAGCGGTTGAGCGACGGTGCCTTCGCCCCGGCATATTCGACAGTAGTTTTGTTCCTCCTCATTTGGCTCGGGGCGCTTGAGCATCGTCTCCTGGACCTGCCCAGCAGGCTGGCTGTCTTCGAGAGGATTCAGCGACATTTTGCGTCTTGCTGCAGGATGCGGAGGAGGACGGAGACGAAGAGCATGTCGGGAGGAGTTCCGTCATTAAATCATTTCGATAGATGGTTCTTGGGGGCGTGGCGATTGCAGGGGCTTTCTCCGTTCGCGCAGATCAAAAGGACAATGGTCATAGGGTGAGGCAGGAGAAGATGAAAGTTTGTGGAATACGAAGTGATGACCACAGTCTTACCGCAGCAGTGACTTGTCGAGACGTCGTTTCGAAATGTCTCTTTCCGGTAATTGCGTACTGGAGTGACTGGCACGACTAAGTGGTCTCTGCGACTACGGTGAAGCTTAGACCCGTTTCTGCACTTGATCTCGTGCGCAGTCCTGGCGAGCCTTGGTAGCTACGGTGAAGCGACACCACTTTTGCGCTTTAGTGCAGAGTGGGAGAGTTGTTCCCACTACCACAGTTAGTACCATGTACTCCCTACTGTTGTAGTCTCGGCAGTGACATCCAGCGGATATGAGTATGAATGGTGGCCTGGAGGAGCAGGCAGGCCTTATCCGACACGCCAATCAGCGCCACTCAGCGCCAGTCGATACTATCTGCTACCACAGTACTGTCCCGTTTGCTCATCTTCCCTTGTCTACTGTATGCCTGCTATACGACTCGCTGTCCGGAGAGTGAGGGCAGCGCCCATCCTTACAACCAATAGCATTCCGACGAGAGTAGTGCAATATCAATCATCGCACCGTCGAATATGACGCCGCATCGTCAGCACAACTTTCCCTTGCCGACTCGCATACCACGGTCCGCTAAGCGCCCCAGCTCCCCCTCCACGCCGCCTCCAGATCCCTGCCCTCATCGGCCAGTTTCTTCTTCTTCTTCGCAATCCCTTCCTTTACACATTCAGCCACATCCTCTGGATTGGTGCCACGTTTCCGTTTCTCTACTCGTTCCTCGCCTAGTATCGTGTCATCCGCGATCAGTTTGTATATCTCGGCGACACCCTCAAAAATGCCGGCCAGATTCCTGCCGTTGTAGGCTCCGTGGTTCGGAGCTTGATTGTGGTGACCGTTATGACCGTTCGTGCTCGAGGAGAGTACAGCGGCACTAAAACCGCCTTCTTCAGAGAAGGTCTCATTGATCTGCCGCATTTCCTCCACCCAGCGGTATGCTTTGGGTGGCATGCCCACGAGCCCGGCTTCAGCCAGATCAAGCGTCTTCGGGCTGAATTCGGCGAGATGCTCTTGGAGCTCCTTGAGCACGCCGCAGCTATGTGCGGTGGTGAAAGACAGGATGGATAAAGCAGTCATGCCCTTGGTGAGAGACGCGAAACAGGATTTCAAGGCCGAGGCTTGGCCGATTTTTGGGCCCAGTAATTTCATGTTTAGTAGTTCGATGAAGGAGGGGGTGAGCAGGTGGTCGGACTTTGGCCCTGAGATGACAATGGAGGGCTTCTTCCAGGTTTGATCCTGCTTGGGCGCCGGGGGGCCTCCAATGATACCGCCGTCGAGGAAGTTGATTGATATAGGGTCTAGCTCGGGTTCCGACTCCCTCCTGTGGAAAGAAAACGTGCGCGTGATGGATAGCCTTCGGGGTGAAGCCGGAGACATTGGGGTGGAAAACATTGTGGCGATGGACTTGGCGCTGCTGGGAGAGATGGCGTTCAGGTCGATGTATGTTATGCTGGGGGCTTGCGGGGTTGCCGCAGTGCCTTTCCTCTCACTACGCCTCTTGATGGCTGCTTGTGAGCGGCACGCTTCAAGAGCTCTTCGTGCCGTTGCAATGGCGTCCCGTGGCGGTACAATACTCAGGATGATATCGGATTCAGCCACCAACTGCTCATCCGTTTCGAGAGCTGTTATCTGCGATGACTTGATGCGGTCGAGGGTATGCTGGCTTGGGGAGAGCTCAGCAAAGAGTTCAATATCTTCTGGACGACTATCTGATGTGTAGACTTGCCTTCTGCCCGTAGCGACCGTGTAGACGGTATGGTCGTGATGGCGGAGGAGCCGGGCTATGCCCATGCCCATATCCCCAATGCTCAGGATCCCCACGGTAGGGACGACCTGTGCGGATGAGGTCGCCATTGTTCTTCGGAGCGGGAAGGTCTGTAGAGAGAAGAGAAGAAGACGAGGCCTGACAATCAAGGGTCTTGTGCAAACCATGAATGGGATGGATAAGACGACGTTGGCTGTGCACAGTCTGAGGCTGTCACCGGCTACGGTCAGCCGACCCCCCGGATGTTGGAGCCCCGCCACGGCTTCAGGATGCACAGGGCTGACCTACAAATGACGAATGGCACATCTCCGCCGCCGGTGTGCGTGCCCAGCCGGAGTAAAGGCAGCCCAGAAGGTATCAGAAAGTACTGATGTGACTTCTATGGGCAGCGCAGGCACAGAGGAGATTGCGGGAATCCAGCTTGAAATCAGATCGAGCGCGTATGGCAGCTGGACTGTTCGCCCACCATACCTTCAAAGATCCTTGTCGGTACTGGCCTTCAAATGACCCTACCTGCATTTCCACCTGACTGCTTGCCCAATTGGTTAGCCGAGGGCTGTTTCGTCAAAATACGAACTTTACGATACTCCTCAAGCTGCCTCATATCTCGTGCTATCCATGCTCAACAGTTTCGATAGCGTTTTGGATACTGCCAACTTGTACTCCAGAGTTTGCGGCTCACTCCGACCATACTAATGTCTTGGCTATGAGATGAGGGCAAGAACTCTACGGAGTAAATTGTCTTAGAGTCCTATGCGCCGAGGGGGCAAAAAAAAACGTTCTTGCAACGGACTTGAGCCGACTTCTTTCGTGTTAGACATCATCCAATCGATTGTTTTACGAAGGATAAACTCACAGGCGGGACCTTTATGACTTATCAGTTGGAAAATCTTCATTGCTGGATGGTGAATGACTGACTCGAACCCGCAACCTTGAGGTTGGACTTTGCTAAGAGCCACACGCTCTACCGATTGAGCTACCCCGGCAGATCTCAGGTGATTGTTGAGCATTTTTGTGCTTGCACAATACATATCCGTTTCGATGCGGGTGAGTGGGGCTCCTGGTCTCGCTCCCGAAATCAGCCGACCCTAGCACTAAACCCCGCGGTAGCCCTCATTCCATCGTGTACTCCGTACTCCGTATTCACTTGTTATTCTCCAGCTTGACACGTTCTGCAGTCTACTCTCAGGGACGACCACAAAATGACTGCACCTTCATTCCTCTTCTCTTTTCTACCTGCGGTATCCTTTCTGCCATTGTACACCTACGTCCTTGACCCATTGTTTGGCTAAACTGGCGCGCAAGTTCTCGGTTTCGTCACAAGTGCAAGGCGCTTCGTTTGACATTTCACCACGACCATGAAGCAAGTTCATTTTATGCTAGGACCGTCGACATCTATATACAGAGCCAGCACAGAGAGGTCGGCTCTAGAAAGACAGCAATGCCAGAGAAGATGACGTGGATGAACATCCGAGCTTCTTTCGAATACCAGGGCACAGCGGGCACCTAGGCTACATATTTTGATAATTTCATACAAACCTTCCAAGTGAAGGGTGAAAACGAGTGACCGGGACGAGGACGAGAGTGAGGGTGAGAAGCTCCCCATGGCTCGCATGCTTATCCGCTGGTTTCCTTGCGCTGTCGAGCACCTCCATCTCGAGTGCCGACACTCTCTCAGCACAGCAGTACATATTCGCAGTCAGAGATATGACACGGACGCTAAGCTATCTCAATGGTCTACAACCCGTGGGCTGGATCTGTTGTCCAAGGTCCTGACATCTGATACCCACTGACGATATACGTACGTGACGACCCGTGAATCAACCTAGACTAACTGGTCCATACCAAGGGACATAAGCACATAGTATGTCCTTCATCTACCTCGGGATGTTGTGCCCATCGTGCACCCTTTCACTTTGTGCCCCTGATTCGTCTTGTGCCCTACAGCGAAGTAATGAGAGCTGTCAATATGTACTTAACCATTGCGGTCAACGCTTTTGCCCTCCTCCACACCCCCCTTCTCAGTTGCCTATGCTCACATCGGCATGTTTCCCTCTATGCTTAACATTAGTTCCTTCGCGTTGTACAGAGTATGTGCTGGTTTACACAGTATGCCCCAATGCACCAAGGCAAACGCGCCCGACGCCTGCTGCACAGTTCGGCCATTCTCCGCCCACCCACCCCAGCGGCCTGCCACTGCGCTCGCGGTCTCCGTACTCCATACCGCCTCGGGACCGTCCCGAGGGCGACTTCGTCGCCGCGGGTTCTTGGATTTCGGCCTCCGTTGGCCGGCTGGTCCAGACATTAATCCCGGGGCCAACTCACACGCTCGTACTTCTCGCTTCGTACATCTGCAGTACTACGGAGTACCTGCTCCAGGTATCTAACTCCCTGAAGAAGAAATAGCAATGACAGCCATGCAAAGGTGCATCGCGACAGAATTATTATAGGGCTACATAATGCGAAAGTAGCCTCGATTCAGACATCCCGAACAGCGAGCGATATGCTGATCAAAGCAACACCACCACCTTTGATAATGACACCCTCGTGTTACCGCATACAGTATTTGCATTCTCCCCAATGGCAAACGGGGCAAACGGGCAAACCCCCAAGGAATTCGGCCGGGTGGCTCGCTGCGAAATGACGCTCGTGCGCTTTCACAACAATTTCCTGTCTTGTCCTGTCCTGTTCGCGTCATCTACTGATACGGCCCCTGCGCGCGCGCACAGTTTCTACCCTACCTGCATATCAATCCTACTTGGGTATTTGCTCCATTCCCAACTGACCAGCGCTTTTCATAGCGATACTTCCTAAAAGGGCAAGAGCATTCTTTTGCTGGTTCATGAAGTTGACGTCGAATCCTCCCTACACGGCAGGAATATTGCCGGATCAAGTAAGTTTGGACAGGAGTGGCGGCTTTTTTACCCCTTACACAGTATCAGCTGGCACACCGGTGTCTTCTTGGGTCTTCGACGTCGTTTTCTAGCCGGTATAGGTAGCATGTCTTGACCAGATAGGCAAAGGCGAAGACGGGCGCTCGTCAGACTCGCAAGACAGACAGACGGACCGGTAGCATCGAAAGAGCAGGGTTTGATACAGCAGACTACTTATATCTTCTAACAGACAGACCTGCAAGTATATCAAGAATCTACACAATTATACCAAAACTACGCCCAAGGTCGATGCTTCGATATTCGGTGCTCTGTCTCTGAGCAGACTCCCGAGTCACATCCCGCTCCTCTTGAAGGCCGCAGTGACGGTTTGTCGTCCAGGTAGGTTGAAGAGTACCATTACTCAAGGCAAAGCTGGAAACCTCGCATTGCCATTTCTGGAACAACCCCATGGCAATGCCGTGATGCAAGGACCCAGCTGCGGGAAGAGATAGCCGAACAGCCATTGAAAATTTCCATTGTGGTCGGCTCCCGGGGAACGAGCCTCGTGATGATTCGAGCTGAGTACAGTAGCAAGCAATTGCCTGTTGAGGAAAGAGCTCCACTTGTGCGACTCCGACGTGTCGTGGATGACCGACGGCGTCATGGATGAAGAAGGAACCGACAAATCATGCGGTCCACAGTCGAGCAGGGCGCGCTACGGAGAGACGAGACGAGCGTCAAGCCACTGTGCAGTTACAAATGGGGGTGGCTCGCAATGTCGAAGCTGAGTTGGCAGGAACTGTATTGTCATGACAGCCAAGCAGTGCCGTCTTTGGACCAACGAGCATCAGCACTGCCAAAAAGGGTCATTGGGATTTTGAGGGACCCTTGGCCGTCAGAAACCCAAAGTCGCACCCTTCGTGCGCTTGGTTGACCTCGCGTTCATAGAGGCCCCGATAGCCTCGTCTACCGCTCCTTTCCAGCCACGGTTCCACCCTCCTCGACGCCTTGTCTCCCGCCTGTCGAGAAGAAGGATCCGACTGGGACTGCCGTTTCCGTTCTGCAATGCGCCTCGCGATCTCGTGATCGGCTACCTCCAAGAGCAGTTTCCTGTTTTCCACATCACATACGATCTTGTCTCCCGTCTGCACGATGCCAAAGACCGAGTCCAGATCGGCAGACTCTGGTGATATGTGCAGGATGATGGTGCCCCCGGCAGTACCTGACATGCGACCGTCGCTGATCCGCAACATGTCGGCTACGCCTTGTTTGCCTAGCTTTTGTGGTATCGGGATCAGGCCCGCTTCCGGCATGCCAGGATTACCCACGGGACCTATGCTCTTCAGTATCAAGATCGAATTCTCATCAACCTCGAGATCGGGGGAGTCAATACGGCTAGCCATGTCGGCGCTGTTCTCGAAGACACAAGCCGAGCCGCGATGGTGGAGAAGATTTCGGTTCTTCGATGCAGAGGCTTTCATGACGGCCCCATCTGGACAGATGTTCCCATATAAGACCAATAGGCTCGAGCTGGGGTAGAGGGGATCCTCCAGGGAGCGAATTATCTGTCGGGAGTACGAGAATGACTTGAAGGAGGTGGAATCTAAAAGCTCGCCTAGAGTCTGACCTGTGTAGGTCTTTGCATTGAGGTGTAGTAAGGGCCTCAAGGTATGTAGCAGCGCCAGCATGCCGCCCGCGTTGTGGAAATCGGTCATGTAGTTGTCACCACTCGGCTTGAGGTCGACCAGGAGTGGAGTTTTCCTCCCGATGTCGTCAAAGGTTTTGAGGTCAATTGTGCCCGCCACCTTTGGATGCCGGTTAATGATGGCCATCAGGTGCACGACTGCATTGGTGCTTCCGCCGATCGCTTGTAGGACCGTGATGGCGTTCAAAAAGCTCTCTCTGGTAAGCAGATCTTGGGGCTTCATTCCGTCCCTCTTCAGCATGGCCACGGCATCGCGTCCCGCTTGCTCTGCCACTCGAAGTCTCGCAGAGCTCACAGCTGCCGCCGTGGCACCGGACTTGAGTTCAAGCAAGCCCAAGCCGGCGGTGATGCAGGCCATGGTCGACGCCGTGCCCATGACGCCACACGTCCCCCCCGTGGGCGCCAGCTCTTCATTCACCGACATGATGTCCTCCAAGTCGACATTGCCGGCGCGGTACCGTGCCCAGTAACTACGACAGTCAGTACATGCACCCACTCGGACGCCTTCTACCGATCCAGGCATCATCGGACCGGTGATGAGAGGTAGCATGAGCTTGTTCGCTGATATGCCGCCCATCAGTTGAGCTGGGACCGTCTTGTCACACCCGCCGATCATGACTACCGCATCGACGGGCTGAGCCTTGATCATCTCTTCCGTGTCCATGCTCATCAGGTTTCTGAGGTACATGCTTGTCGGGCTGGAAAAGCTCTCGTGCACACTGATGGTCGGGAAGTCCACAGGCAGGCCGCCGGACGCCAGAACACCCCGTTTGACAGATTCGATGAGCTGCGGCACATTGGAATGACAGGGATTAAAGGACGAGTAAGTGTTGATAATGCCAATGATGGGCGAGGAGAGGGCGGCGTCGGAATAGCCCAGGGCTTTGATGAAGACCTTCCGCAGGAAGAGTGAGAAATGCGCATCGCCATATGAGGTGAGGCCTGCTCGAAGACCAGACGTGGAATCGATCGGTCGAGACAGGTCGTAGTCGGCTGCTATGGAGGTATGACTGTCGCCGTTCTGCCCGTTCGCGGCTGGCACATTGTCGTTGGTCGTCATGGTATATTGAGCCGGTGATGAGAGTCACCAATATTCAACTTTACGTACTTCTGGGGGGACGAGTATGCAGCGGCCTGTACAGAAGCAGTACCACAATTCCCTGCTCACCTCCATCAGAGGGGAAGGCAGCGTCTTCTTCAGCATCCTCGATGGTCATCGTCTCGAAGGTGATTGGAGAAGTTGCTTGGAGCGTGTGAACGGCAAATCGCCGATGCTCCTCGTCGTCGGCCAGGTTCGGGAGAACTTCCGCCGAATTGTGCTACTTGTGTACGGAGTACAGACTACATGATACATGCCTGAAGCAACTGAGACCGCTCGCTTACTTGATGATACAGGGAGAATGTCATTAGGTCTGCCGGCTGCCTCATTCACGGCGTGGCTCGACGGCTCGCGGACACCACCAAAGTACCTCAATCACCAATCGTTCGATTTCTTCAGCGTCTCATTCTGGATGATTTCCACCCAGTATTCATCCGGGTCCAGCACAAAAGCCACGTTCTTCATTCTGCCGTCCGTGAGTCTCTTCTTCCAGTTCACGCCCTTCTCCTCCATAAACTGGCACGCCTTGTCAAGCTCGTCGACGCTGATGCAAATGTGGCCGAAGCCTTGAGGTTGGTCATTGCCGTTGTGGTATACCTTTCCTTCTTCCTTTTCGGTGCCGTAGTTCCACGTCAACTCAAGCAGCCCTTCTTTTCCGGCAAGGGGATTGACCCCGTTCGGCGAATCCTTGGGGTCGGGAATGCCATAAGAGCCTGGATATCCCAAGAAGTACAAGGTGAAGCCTCCCGCTTTCTGCTCAGAGGTGCGCATAAGCGACATGCCCATGACCTCTTGGTAAAATTTCAAGCTCTTCTCGGGATCCTTGACCCGAATCATACTGTGGTTCATCCTGTATGCCTGGGTGTCCGTCTCCTTAACGCCCTCGGTCTGATCAACAGGCTTCTGTCCTATAATCTCGACCCAATAGCCGTCGGGATCAAGGGCAAACGCAATATTCCTCATACGGCCGTCTGTCAGCTTCTTCTGGAACTTGTACCCGGCATCCTCAATGCGCTGGCATGCTGCTTGGATGTTGTCAACGGAGATACAGATGTGGCCGAAGCCCTTGTGGGGGTCTTTATTGCCGTTGTTTGTGGTGTACGAATCGTCGGACTCGGTACCGTAATTATGGGTCAACTCGATGACGCCCTCGCGGTCGGTCCAGTGCGCGTTGGTGCTCGCGGACGACGGGCCGTCGTAGGCGAGGAAATACAGGCAGAATTTGTTGTCCGGAAAGTCCAACTTGTTGATAAGACTCAAGCCGAGCAACTTGTAGTAATCAAGCGACTTCTGGGGGTCTTTGACCCGGAGCATGGTGTGGTTGAACTTCCATTTCGAGTGATCTGGAGCTGACATGGTCGGGGCTGGGGAGCTCGTCGTCGAGAATGTGTTTGATACGGCGGCTGTAACGGAGGGGAGCTGGAAATGTTGTCTCAGCTGTTGGAGTCGTGGCAAGCGGGATGTGAAACGAGAAAGCATCAGTTGAGGTGAATCGTCCAAGTAGACTGTGAGAATGTCACGCAAACTCACCCAGACAACTGCATTCAATTGCACATCATTAACCTTTGCCGATGATCCTGAGGATATGGCCCTGAGAGCAGAATGACGTGGGGCAATGCTCTGCTTGACGCGCACTTCTTCCCCTCAGCGGGATTCTACCGGGCCATCGCTGTGTACCCAGTAGGCGCCTGAACCCCGCGATGGGTCGCCCATCTTTCCACCGAAACAGCCCCCGAGCTTCGTCCTGGCTTCCCGGTGGAAGATGGCTTCCAGGGCTCTTTGGCCGCGAGCCTGGCATCCTCCAATGTCGAGCAACCCTCCAATCCCCTCCAAACTGCTGCTCTTGGACGTCGAATCACAGATCTTCGAGGCGCGTGCTGAGCCAGAGCTCTCTCCACACTGCCTCGGTCTCCCTCCACATCTGCTTGGGTGCATGGGGCTCTTCCGATGGTGGGATTGAGATCGAGCTAGGGCAGTCTGAATATCAATCGTCTTTGCTTCTCTTTCAAGCGCCCTTATCCAGAATCTCCGCTCCTCAAACCTGGCTGTCGTGTGCCTGGGAGCTGTAGAGCACACCACACTTGAGTTCGCCGCGCAGCCATGTCTCTCTCGCCCGCAATTCGAGTCGCCAGGACCGCCGCGCAGCGGTCTACGTCTCTCTTGAAAGCCATTCAGTTTGGCCACCCTCCCAATTGCCCCTGCCACTCGAATCCCAACTTTCATCATGCCCCATCTGCGTTCGGCGAGGCCAGGAGACGGCTCGCAACGCCGATCGACCACTCCCGGTCCAAAGATTATGCGTTCGAAATGGCGGCTAGCTCCATCCGATTTGGCCCTGGTTGCACGAAAGAGGTGGGAATGGACATGAAAAACATGGGTGCCAAGCGTGTATGCGTCGTGACGGACGGCAATGTTTCCAAATTGGATGCGATGAAGCAGGTTATTGAAGGGTTGACCAAGGAAGGAGTTGAGTTCACGGTTTACGACAAATGTCGGGTAGAGCCCAAGGACAGCTCAATCAAGGACGCCATTGCCTTTGCGAAACCATACCAACCAGACGCCTTTCTGGCAGTCGGTGGAGGATCCGTCATTGATACTGCCAAACTGATGAACCTCTACACTTGCTTTCCAGATGCGGACTTCCTGGATTTTGTCAACGCCCCTCTGGGCAAGGGCCTGCCCATCACCAAGCCTCTGAAGCCTCTCGTTGCTGTACCGACTACCGCAGGTACAGGGTCAGAGACGACAGGCACGGCCATCTTCGATTTGGTGGAGAAGCGCGCAAAGACCGGTATTGCGCACCGCAACCTCAAGCCCACGCTAGGAATTTGCGACCCCCTCAACACTCGTACCATGCCATCGGCTGTACATGCGTCTTCTGGCCTGGACGTGCTGTGTCACTCTTTGGAGTCCTGGACAGCCATCCCTTACTACGAGAGATCACCCAGGCCACCCAATCCCATCAACCGACCTGCTTACCAGGGCGCCAATCCCATCTCGGACATCTTTTCGTTGAAGGCACTCAAGTCGACAGTGAAGTATCTACCACGAGCGGCCAAAGACCCTGAAGATCATGAAGCACAGAGCGAAATGCTCCTCGCGGCAACTCTGGCAGGCGTCGGATTCGGAAATGCCGGTGTACACTTGTGTCACGGCATGAGCTATCCCATCAGCGGACAGAACCCGGGCTATAAACATGCGGGTTACCAAGTCGAGACACCGATTATTCCCCACGGCGTCAGCGTGGCGGTGACTGCACCGGCAGTGTTCCGCTTCACAGGGCCAAGCAATCCCGACCGCCATCTGGCAGCCGCGGAGTGCTTTGGCAAGGATATCTCGAACGTGAAGAGGGAGAGTGCCGGCGAAGTTCTCAGTGAGGCCCTGGCAGAGTTCCTCATCGGGCTGGGAGATCAGCCTCGGGGCATCAAGCACTTGGGTTTCACAAAGGAGAGCATTGACGATCTGGTGGAGGGGACACTGCCCCAGAAGCGAGTCCTGATGCTGGCGCCGAATTTGAGCGAGGAGGTCAACCAGGAGAGAGAGCAGTTGAGGGGCTTGTTCGAGGAGGCGCTGGAATACTGAGGGACTGCGATGCTTGTGGAGTTTGCCATGTTTGCCACGTGTTCTCTGTTTGGACAGTTTGGACCATTTGCAGCTTCCCCAGACTAGCCAAAGACGCGGGGTGTCGGTTGCGGTTTCGGCCAGTCAAACCCCACCATTGCTCGAGGTTTCTGCTGTTGGCATGGTTTGTTTGGCTAACAAAGTGACGCACAGGACGCACACAGCGAATGAAGGGTTTGCATGCTCTCAGCCGGCGACGGAAAAATTGAAATGTCTTGCACAGCTCTCCCTGGCTTGTACGAGTCTCGCATATGTACTGTCAATAACAAAAGCTCCACCGACCTCTTTGAACCTTCCACTCGCTTCCGCTGGTTTGCTTTTCATCCATCTCAATGCGGTGCTCGTCCTGAGTTGACTGACAGTCGACAGAGCCGCCAAGCAGTTCCTGCTGTGAACATAGTCTGTTTTCCACCACAAGCTTCAATACGCCCGTCGCAGCATATCCACCGCCATTTCCGGACTCGTCGAGCTCAATTACAAGAAAGACAGAGCGACAAGGGGACACAATTATGGCTATTACCAACGGAGCGGAAGGAGAGGTTCCCAGGGCTCGGGTGCTCTGTCCAGAAAAGCTTTCCGCAGACGGCCTGACTCTGCTCCGCAAGACACTTGACGTCGACGAAAAGCAAGGCCTAACACCAGACCAACTCATCTCCATCATCCCCGAATACGATGCTCTGTTGGTCCGCTCCGAGACGAAAGTCACCGCGGAGCTGCTCAATGCCGCCCGTAAACTGAAAGTTGTCGCTCGAGCGGGTGTTGGTGTGGACAATGTCGATGTCCCCGCTGCCACAAGGCTGGGCATCGTGGTGGTCAACTCGCCGAGCGGCAATATTCAAGCTGCTGCCGAGCACACGATTGCCTTGCTCATGAGTATGGCCAGGAACATCCCCGATGCTTGTGCGAGTCTGAAGGGCGGGAAGTGGGAGAGAAGTCGGCTCGTCGGTGTCGAGGTCAAAGGGAAGACCCTGGGGATTATCGGCTTGGGCAAAGGTATGTTGACCCCTCCAGTGCTACGCTGAGATGAACTCTGTGCCAACGAAGATGCTGCTTCCTCAGTCGGCCTGATCGTCGCTCGAATGGCTCGAGGCCTAGGAATGAACGTCGCCGCCGCGGATCCGTACGCCTCACCTTCCGTTGCTACCGCCGCAAACGTTCAACTCGTAGAATCTCTCTCCGAGTTGCTCCCTCTTGCCGACTTCCTCACGATCCATACCCCGATGCTGGCATCAACTCGTGGTATGCTCTCGACGTCGGAGCTCAACTCGATGAGGCGAGGTGCGCGCATCCTCAACGTCGCCCGCGGAGGCATCGTCGACGAAGAGGCCCTGTTGTCGGCGCTCGAGTCCGGTCACATCGCAGGCGCCGCGATCGACGTGTTCACCTCCGAGCCACCGCACAAGGACGCCAACTCCTGGGCGGCAAAACTCGTCCAGCACCCCAAGTGCATCGCCACACCTCACTTGGGCGCCTCGACAATCGAAGCACAAGAGAACGTGTCCATCGACGTGTGCGAGCAAGTGCTGCAGATCCTCGCGGGAGACCTGCCCAGAAGCGCCGTCAACGCCCCCATCATACTACCCGCCGAGTACAAGACCCTGCAACCGTTTGTGCGCCTCGTCGAGAAGATGGGCTCCCTCTACACCCAACACTTCACGTCGCCGAACCAACCCCTCCACCGCCGAAACATGAACACCTTCGACCTGATCTACGAGGGCGAAATCGCCAACATGTCGTCCACGAAACCCCTTTTCGCGGCCCTGATCAAGGGCCTCACATCGCCCATCTCGGACGCTGAAGGCTTCAACGTCAACATCGTGAACGCCGAAATGGTGGCCAAGGAACGTGGCATCTTCGTCAACGAGCAGAAATCCCGTGACCCGTCCACGCAAGCGTATTCCAGCCTCGTGACGCTCGTCGTCCGACCCGCCAGTCGAGCACCCTCGCTGTCTCGGCATTCCAGCGCCATTGAGACCCCCACTGTTTCGTCCAACCCAGGGCCCAGCGAAGGCGGCGGCACCAAGCAGCACATCATCTCGGGCTACTGCAGCGACAACTCCCCCTTCATCAGCCGGGTCGACCGCTTCGCCACGTCCTTTGTGCCAGACGGCACGTTGTTGATCTGCCACAACTACGACTCGCCGGGCAAGATCGGACTCGTGGGCAGTATTCTGGGCCGAGAGGGCGTCAACATCAACTTCATGAGCGTCGCGCCCGCTACATACTCCGCAGCATCCACGCTGGGTTCAACTGACGCGCAAGCAGCTAAAGAGACGACCGAGGCGTTGATGATCCTGGGCGTCGACAAGGAGGTCGGAGAGGCTGTCAAGAAAGAGCTGGTCAACGCGAAGGGTGTATTGAGCGTGAGTAGCGTGACGTTGTGATGGAGTACCCGACAACACTGTAACTGGGTTTTGCACTTTGCACCCCGTTGATTAGCATCAATGCTTACATGCACGCGATACGCTCTGTGCGCACTGTATGTGGAGGCGTATCAACCCGGACGAGGAGGGCAAGGGGAGCTCCCTTTTGACGGCACCAACCTCGTCCTACCTATTATTGCTTGCTATCATGCTTGTCCAACACTCTGTGCAGCTTCGCCTACTGTAGGTACACAGCCCAGAGCATGTCCGTCGTTGGGATTCTTCGCTTCATCGCGTCCGTCCCTCGGGGCTCATCACGCATACTAATTACTGCACCAGGGTTGTGCCGCTCACGTTTTTCAACACCGGAGTGGCTTCGCGCTGCACCTGGGTCTCAGGCAGCACATGCACAGGCATACAAATACACATACAGATAGATCGTCCACATCTTACAGATATACTACTATGTGATACTGTTTGGACGGGAGCTGCAAGAGATTCCAAATCCCATCCATCCCATCCCATCCCATCCCATCCCATCCCATCCCATCCCATCCCATCCCATCCCATCCCATCCCATCCCATTTCACCAGATTAGGACGTCATAAAAGCCGGATTAAATGCACGAGACGAGAGGAGGCGAGGCGAATCGTGCAGCTGGGGAGCAAACAGCACTTCGAAGTAGAACGGCTTATTCGTTCTCCGCTCTCTCTTGGACACCAAAGCAGCAGCAGCAGAAGCAGCAGCCTTGTCTTTAAACCCAGGTCCATGTTCATGACAATTAATCTCCCTGGTCAACTTCGATTATTCACAGTACAAGGCGGGAGAGTGATTGGACTTCTATCCATCGTACCATGACTCTTCATGAACCTTGGCAGGCTGACTTGCCTGTTTCTGGTTCCGAGCTCAATCAACTGAAGCGTGAACCTTGAGAAACGAAGGTAAACAGGGTTCGGACCGTGATCAGGGGATGCAACGACTTGTTTCCAGATCCATACTGGGCATGTCGTGAAGCCGCAGGTCAATCAGGTTGAACCTGAAGCACGAACGGCTGTCATCAGGTCTATCCTCCACATTCCGGGGTAAGCTTTCATGGTCGAGATTGTCGGCGTCCTTGAGGTGTTTCCGGCTTCGACTGCCTCTTTGTCTTGTTCTCGTTGCGTACGCCGTGCCACACCTTTTACAGGAGAATGAGCCTGCAACGCAGCATCCGAGAACGGCCAGCACTGCGGGCCAGCAGAAATGACCAGGACAACTTTGACTTGAGAGCAATGTCCTGGCTGAGCGAGGGTATGGATGCGGGAAACAAGGTGCCCCTGTTGACCTGTCAAATATGAAGTACTATCCCTACTGTCCATTCCGGAAAGGTCATCTCGAACATATGATAAGAGACGGCGACGACAAAACTCCTTCAACTCATCATCAGGAGGTTCTCCCGTGATCAGGGTCGGTAGGCTGTTCCGAGGGCTGGGATGGATCACATCTTGGTCTTTTCCTTCCGCTTAAGAAGCCCCTTGACATTGAAAGGCCTTTTGATCTCCTTTATCCTCTTGAGCAAGTCCTTCATCTTCTTCTCTCTCTGCTGCGAGGTCATTGATTCGTCGCTGCCCCTGCTCGAAGCTGGCTCCGATGCCGCACCAGAGGCAGGCGGCCTGGGCCGTCTCTGTCTATTGTTCTTCGCAATGGCAAGGTATACCAATACCCAACCCGGTACCCGCTCTTTCTGCGAGACAACTTCCTCGATAGACCTGCTGCTGTGTGGTAACTGAATTTCAGTGTCCTGGGCCTCAGCGAGCCTCCAGGGACAGTACTCGAGATGATTCTCCACTGCGTCCAATTTGCCAATGGCGGGCGCGTCGCCGCGGTACAGCCAGAGACCCAAACTGCGGAAACAATGCCGACATTCTATGACATCGTCAGTTTTCCGTTCCCAGCCACAAATTGCCAGTCTGAGTGCGTGAATGTCGGGCGTTTCCCCTGTATTTGATTGAAATTGATCCAGCTCATCTGGGTCGACCAATGTGGTGGATGGGAGAGACTCCACAAGTGGGATCTCCTCTGGATGGCTCATGAGACTGTCGTAGCGACTTCGTAGACCCGACAAGGTCGAGTGTGTGTTCAAGAGACCTTCGATGCGCTGGATGGATGGATCACATCCGCGTTTTCGCCAGAGACAGCTTTCTGCATGCGCGGTGACGATCATACCTTGGTAACGTCGAACCATGTTATCATAGACATCGGAAGAAATGGCAAAATCTTCTTCTTCGTTTTCCGCTGCTTCCTCATCACCGATAGGTTCACCTTCCTGCTTTTTGGCCTTAAGCATCTCGTTGTCGACACTAAGGTCCACGTAGAGCCTCTCCTTGCATACGCCACAAGCCACTGTGTCTGTGTCAACGCAAGTCCATCCTCGCTTCGCCCACGCAGCCGCATTAATGGGATCTGTAGAAGGAACATGCCACTTCGTTACGTATCGGAACGTTTCCAGCCGTTGCAGAAAGGCCGGTCTGCTGGAGGGAAGATAATGACCGGTAAGATCATTCGATGGAGGGGTGGTGGGATTTGCAGCTGCGGATAAAGGTGTTATGCGCCGTCTTTTTGAGGAGTCCGAGGCCGTATCTTGCGTGAGGGAGGTGGTGGATGTGTTATTGTGAGAGTTGAGCGACGACCGAGACGGTGAACCCGCAGGAGAAGCAGCACTGTCGGTCAGAGCCTCAAGGATGCGGTCGAACTTGCGTTTCTTCGTCTCGATTGCGTACGGCATGGTCGCAAATTTCCGTATCGTGTGCCGTCGTGATGCTCGATTGTGCTGCGATCTCGAGAATGGAGGCCGCTCCTTCCAGATCAAACAAAGAGTAAACATGGGTTAACTAAATCAGGTTAGCCGGGTTTTGCCGACCTCAAGTTTCCTTCACCTTTCATTCACCTCTCATTCAACTCCAACTCACCTCGTTTTGACTTCACTTCACTTCACATACTGACAGCGGTAAGCTTTACCACCCAAGGCTTTGCAAGATCCAGGTAATGGTCCTGGCAATATAATGAAACTGTCTGGTGCGAGGCGTAGGTGAAGCTCTGTGGGCCACGCTCGAGGCAATGAATGCCGCTAATTACTGTACAACTGCTGTGTTTGTGAGACTCAAAGTCTCAATATGCAAGATCTACTGCCTTACAGAGCCTCCAGCCCGTTTATTCGCTCTGCCTTGAAGGCTCCTGGAGCTGTATTACGTAGAAGTAAGTCGGACGAGTATTTCCAGATTGCGCCCGACTTCCAATTCTCACTCGCACCTCATTTCCAACTCGACCGCTTCTCTCTCATCCGTCTTTCCCAATGTCCTTCTCACCCCAGGCTGAAATCCTTGTGTGCGCTTCCTGTTACATCATTGCCGCGCTGCTCTACCACAGATATCCGTCAGATTACTCACGATTCGTCTTCACCGCCGCTGTGGGATATGTCGTGATCTGGGCCGCCTATTACCATGAGTCTACCTTCCAGCGAGCTGAGCTGGCTGTCAAGCGACGAGATCGAGGCACTCCAGGCGGAGATTGAACTTGACGAAGAGTCCAATGACCTGCAACCGGTCTGGTGAGTGGCTCAGTATGTCCTTCAGCTGGAGGTTGCGGTAACCAAAGACAGGTCTAACACATGGACACCAATCAATCAGACGAACAGTGCCAACGTGGCTCCTTCCTCGCCCTCGTCACCACAGCAGGATGCAGACGAAGAGGAGCAATCAGCATCCGCAAGCTGTCGTCGGCGCGCTATCCTCGACTCCGCAGATCGAATGTATGAGACGAAGACGGCCAGGAAGCGGAAGTCTTTGACAGCTTCACCGCCATACACACGCAAGAAAGGAGCTGTCGGTGTCAGTTTAGAAGACGCTGACCATCCTGATGGTCTGGCACAACACAAGAAACCGCCGAACAAAAGACCTCGAGCGACACGACAGCCCAAAGCCGCTCAACTCCAGACCACCGACAGCTTGATACCTATCCGCTCGAGTAAGCTCAACGCCACTTCTGCCGCTGAGAAACGGACATATTCGCAAGCCCTCGGTCCAGAGACAGAAACTCGACCTGCAAAAAAGGTGCTCACCATGAGAGTAGCGTCTACTCCGGCACGGCACTCCCATACCGACTCTGTCGCGAAAGGAAAGACCGAAACTTCCAGAGATCTCAACGGCCGCGCTAATACGAAGCGTCATTCTCTCGACATCGAGAACACCATGCAAGCAGAGCATGAAGATTCAGAGGACCTCTTCGACAACGACGACACCTGCGTCGAGGAATTTCTAGAAGCCGAAAAGGCACTCTTTGCCGAGTCATTTGTCCCTCCCACCTCGTCTAGCAACACCGCAGCCATGCCAGACATCGACAAGAAGCATAAAGCCCCAGCTAAGCCATCCCCCAGCAACAACACCGGACAGTCGCCCATGAAACCCTTCATCCGGCCGTTTGCCCCTCTCCCTGTCTCACAAGACGCTTCGCCAACCAGCCCAATGGTCTCCCCTTCGCACCGCCGTCCTATCTGTTTCCGAATTGCCGAAGCCCTCCGCCACATCTCATCCACGTTCGTCTCTACGCCAATTACGCCAACCACACCCGTGAAGACGCTGACTCTTGAAGTCTACGCGATCTTGCACAGCAGCAGCAGCAGCAGCACAGACGACGAGACTTCCGGCCCCATCGAAGTCGTCCTGGCGGACATTTTCTTCCCACATCGACCGCCCTACCTCAGCGCTACGACCACCCGGAAAGCCACCATGGTCGCGTCAACGAGCCGGAAACACCAATCCCCATCTCCGCATCTATTGAAAAAGTTGCAGGGGAATCTCGTCTGCGTCGTTGTCCAGGTGACTCCTCCCTCTTCGAACACCCCACCGGCTGTATTACCCGGACGCCTGGGAATCACGCCAGCGACACCGCCACTAGCCGGGAAATATACGACGAATACGGTACTAAAGATCGAGCACACCGACTGGGATGAGATTCGACGCGCAAAGGACATCCTCGACGGGAATTAGAGAAACCACAGTTGGAGTTTGAGCGAAGTCGAGTACGACGAACCATCGGTGTTCAAAAGGGCGTCGTCTATCGTAAGTGCGTGTGTGCAAACGTGAAGTACTGTATGTACTTTGCTTGGGGGCAGGACGAATTGACAGAGAGAGAAATGATGTGAATCGGTGCTACATAGGTAGGAGTGAAGAGAACTGTGCGGAGACGACATGTAACGACGAGAAGACAGATCAGCCTTTCAAAGAGCTTTTAAAAGCAGCAGATGAGACTGTTAGTTCGAATGATCACTACTGTATCCCACCAACCAGCCAGCCACCTACTCCGTATTTCCACCTTGTTCATCCATCACGTATGCGAAGAAACTGAGGGAGTGGAAAGCATGCCATCGGCCAAACAGGAAGCGTGACTGCCTCTCCTTTGGGCCAGTATGGATAGTGCCCGGGAGTATGAAAAGTGCGTTAAGCAACTAATGGATACATGTCCTGTGCACATGCCTCAGTCATGCGCCGGTAACGCTTTCTTGTACACGTGGTCTGTGGTTCTGAGTGGCTTCAGCTCGCCATTGCTGAATGCGCAAAGGTTGGGTGCCGGCGAGGCACAGGTAAGAAATGCTGTGCAGGGCATATCGCTGAGTGATATTGTCCGGCAGTGCCTTCTGGACGGTACGACGCCCTGCCTCGGTGTGCATACTTACTTGTAACACCTCCAGCGTCAATGTTTCGTCGATCGACCCAGTGACCGTCCAGGTCCCACCCTTATCCGTCCCTTTACCCAACAGTTTCCGGCCCTCCCTAACATCACCATCAATCTCTCCACCACGTATAAGCCAGCCTGCCGTAAGGCTTTGCACCCATCGCCGCGTCAAATGCTTCGCCTAGCCCTTGACGCCAGCGCTCGCCAGCGCGCCAACGATCCCTTCTCGCCAGCGATTGATATCCTTGACTTTCTTGTTTGCCATTTTCTCAAGCTTCTCCATCTCCTTGCGGGCGGCTTCGAGGGCTTTTTGTGACTCTTGAACACGCTTCTGCAAGGCGTCATTCTCAAGCAGGCGAAGGTTGGTGTTGTCGTGGGTGGCGCCTGACGTTGTAGTCGTTGGCCCTGTGGTGGCAGGCGCCGGAGCAGTGGCTTCAGGGTCGAGGGGCTGCGAAGGGCGGTCAGGAGCGATGGGACCCCGAGGTGGTAGACGGAGAGCATTCGTCCTAGAATGCGGTCCCAGACCTGGCAGCGAATTGATGCGACCACCCGAGGCGACCCTCGAGGGAGGACGGGCGTTGCGGGGGGGATGCTCCCACGCACCGGGCATTTCTAGGTGCTCGTCTGTCTCGTAGACGCCTTCGTCGGGATCCTCCTCAAACCCGTCCTCGTCGACGTCTTCGTCAGCGACGCCAATTGCACCGTCGACTCCACCGTCTTCATGGTCAAATGGCTCGAACTCATCGTCATCATCGTCCATTTGCCCATCCTCTCCCACAATCCAGACCACTCCGTGACGTTCACCGTGTCTGGCAAGCTTCTCCATGCCGCCACCAAGATTGGTAAAGTCATCCATTTCCAGCACACCGAGCCCGGACATAGTACCGACGTCGCCAAACTCTTCAACGTACATCTGGCGCCGTTCTTCCAGCTCAAGTACTTTCTCGCTTTCGTCGGCACTCAGATGTCTCAGCACCCACCCGTTGGGCGTCACAAGACATCTTTTCAACATATCGTCCTTCCTGTCCCCAGCATCCGCAACGCTCACGGCGTTACCGTCTTTCAACGCTTGCTTCTCTTTCATCGGTAAGTAAATGTAGCCAAACGCGTCGTTGGCGCTATAAGCATTGCCGTCAAGATATTCTTGCCCGCGTCGAGAGTCAGGCGGGAGCTTGTAAGCAGCCGAATTGAAGGAAGGTGGATTCAACCATGGATGGTCTTTGGTAAGGTCGCCAGATTGAAGTAGCGAAGAGATGATCTTGGGCATCGAGGATACATGATCCTGGAGTAGTTTCTGCAGGGCAGCATGGGTGGCAGCAGGGTCAGGGTTGGGCCCGGCGGCTTCGGCAGCGTCATGCAACAGGTCGCGGACACTATAAGCGGGTTTGGTATCTTCAGGTTTCAAGGGAGGATCTTCTTTGGTCTTCTCGGGGGCGGGAGTACTTGGTTCTGAGGGCTGGGAATGCGTTGTGCCCGTCGTCTTGGAAGGCGATGCCGTGGTGGGGGTTTGTCTCAGCTCGGGTTTGGACTCGGGATCGCTGGCTTGAGCAGCCTGCCTGTCAGTCGTGTCTGCCAGCTTAGCGTCCGTGAGCCTCTTCGGGCTAGCAATTTCGTCCGCACTGGCGACGGCGCTGCTTCCCAGGCGTTGCCTCTTCTGTTTCTTCTGTCTCGCGACGACGGGGGCTACCTCTTCGACAACAGGCGTACTCGTGACGCTAGGAGTCTCGCCCGCATCCGTTGTCTTTCGGGCCTTCTCTTTTCGTTCCTTCTTCAGCTGAGCCTTGGTCTTCGTACGCTCAGGAGCAGAGCCTACGATGCTTGGTGGAGGACTGCTCGCGCGAGACGCGTCGTGAGACGGTCGCTCCGACATCGCAGGTGTTGATGGGCGACTTTGCTGAGCGGAAGATAGAGATGGCCTTCTGGATCCTTTCTTAGCGGCTGATGGAGGCAATATGCTCGACCTCTCCGTAGTTGCCGATGCCGGAGTCTGCTCTGCCACCTTAGGCGTCACGCCAGTTGTCACACGCAGCACCCTGGGTCGCGCAGAGGTCTTGGACGGTTCAGATGGGGTTGTTGTACCAGGCGTGCCCGGTCGGCTCATCGTTGCAGGCGTCCCAACGACTGAGGACTCGAACAACGGTGTTTCTGCTGCGGCTTTATACGTTGGGGCCCCGCCCGTTGCCAGGTGTGGGAGCGAAGTCGACGCACTCGGTGGGGGCACTTGAGGTAATTCTATCTTTCCAGGCTTGACTGCGGGAGCTTTCTTAGGCTTATTGTCACCGCTTCTGTCGCTGGCGGGGTCGGCGGGCGGATCATCCTTCTTTCCAGTCTCGGCCTTGACTTTCTGACGGGTGGGTTTCTGCTTGGGCGACCCCAGGCTGATTTCACTTCCTTGAGCCTTGGACTTGATAGCCTGAGGGATAGGCTTCTCCTCCCGTTTGGACTCTTTGCTTTCTTCCCTGAGACCTTCTGGAACTTTGGGTTGTGGCGTAGACATGCGAGGGCCGATCGGTAGCACTGGTACTGCTGGAGTAACGGGCGTCGAACTGGTCGATGTGCTTCGCTGGGCCACTGTTTGTACAGGTTGAGTAGGAGATTCCTGTCTCTGTGGAGGCGGGGGGTGCGCATGGGCTTGTTCGAACCCTGGTGGGATCTTGGGCGTCGAAGACCGAAGACCAGAGCTCTGGTAACTCTGCAAGGACGAGACTCGAGAATGTAGCGGCGGGAGGGGCGTCGTGATCGGTAGCGGCGGGAAGTCTTTCACGTCAACTAAGAAACCCCTTCGTCAGCAAGCCGCCTCACAGACTCCCCAACCACAATCCATGGATGGACAATATCAGACACGGCAACGGCGGGTACATGACTTGGGCTCAACAATACAGGTAGAGGCGACCCGGCTCTTCCACGTCGTCAAATCCCTCGTCTCACGGGTTCTACTGTCTTGAAACATTGCTCCTGAGTGATGTGTAAGAACTCGGTTTTGATCTGCCTGACTCGTTGGTGACGTGGCCAGGGAAGGGTACTAACATACATGATAGAGCCGTGAAACTTGACGAGTGATGCAGCTGAAGCAAAATGCCTGATGCCGGTAGATCGATGTCCGATGCGTCCCACGCCTGCCTGCCCAGGGATGGTCTGCCCATGCCGTAACTCCCCCAGCGTTCGCTTTTCAGCTACTAACTCATGCACTGCCCACTGGTCCGAAGTGGAAGGCCTATACCACCAACGCCGAACGAAAATCCACGGAGACAAGGAAGAAGAGGAGAGATGCCGTCAATCACCAACGATTGTACCCGCCGCCGCCATATAGGTTTGATTGTTGGTACCCACCTTGGTTACCCCCAAAAAGCCCCTGCCCTGTTGTGGTGCTCTGATGAACTCTGGCTGATGCAATACTCGGGTCTGCAAGATGCTCTACACCACCTCCTGAAGAGGAAGTGTTAGCGTGTCTGTGCTTCTTGCCCTTTTTTCTTTGTTTGACAAGCCCGGGATCTTGATATGTTTGGTATTGAGCATAGAGCGGGTTGAGAATTCCAGGGGCAGGGGCTTGCAATGGGGGCGAACGTAGGGGGTTGTTTTGCAAGGAAAGAAGTAACTCACGCTTAGCCATGTCATGACCTTGATTCGTCCCGCTCCGATTCCTTGAGTAGACTTCAGCATTGATGTCCTTGGAAGCCCCGAAACCAGGATTCGTGAAATTTTGACCGTGCGCGAACATCCCGCCGCCGCTGACTGGTGGAGTACCGGCGGTCGGTAAGCCTGGAGGAGGTCCTTGAACGCCGCTGGAAAAAAAGCCGGGTTGCTGTCCCTGAAACCGGTTGCTGCTGCCGGCCTTGGTGTCGTTGTTGAAGTATCGGGACCCATGACGCTGATGATTGCTAATCTGTTCATACTGAGCTTGGCTGAACTGTGGTGCACGTCTATCAAAATCCGACATTTCGAACGCGGTATTCTGCGTGTTAGGTTGGCCGAGACCGGGTGCTTGTTGGATGTTGCTGCCGTTGAGAAGAGCCAGTTGCTGTCGTTGCTGCGGCGTCAAGCTGCGTATATTCATTGAGGCGAACTGATCATTCAGAGGCTGTGATGGCCGCCCGATGGCTCCACGTGCCGAAGAGCTTCTTGGATGATCATCCTCGGGTTCGCCACCTAGGGCGAGGCTGCCGGCCACGATATTGTCTTCCTCTAGCGTCTCTTCGGCGGCCGAGGTCGCCTGCGCTTCGAGCTTTGCCCTAGCCTCAGCCTCTAGCTTCGCTCGTTCGGCCTCCTCTTTCTCTCGCATGGCGCGACGCTTGGCACCCCCATAAGGGTCAACAAAACAAGGCATATCATCTACCGCAGCGCGAGCCTCTGGGCTAAGACATGAGTCGTCGTAGGAGAACTGATAAGCCCTTGATAAAATTCGTTTGGCGTCATTAAAGATTTGTTGCGCAGGGTCCACCAGGTTGGGTTTCGGTTTCGATGCCGGCTGTTCTTGTGTGGGGGCAATCTTTGCCGGTGCCGTCGAGGCAGACGACTCATTGACGGGAGACTCTCTGAGTTTGGGCTCTTCGGTCTTCTTAGCGGCAAGGAAGGCATGGGTTGCTTGCGGACTGGGGGTAGCTCTACTAGTTGAATGACTGGTGCGTCTCGTCCGGACGGCGCTTGCATTTGCAGTTGCCCAGCTTGCCGTGGAGGGGAGGGCGGAACCGTCTTGGGAGTTTTTCCTACTAACATCATTCTCTGTGCTTCCCTGCCGAGCCATGGAGTGAGAAGTTGATCCCTGGACCGCGGAGAGAGGACGGGGAGGGGGGTTCATCTGCGCGGCCGGGGCGGCGGTTGTTGGTCGGGCCGTGATTCTCGCACCATGAGGCTCATTCTGCAAAGAGGTGTGTTGCCCGTCTTCGCCTGTTTCATGAAGGAAGCTGCAGTTTCTATTGGTGCAGGTCTCACCTCGCAGATAGGCTGAGCAATACTTCGTGGTGCCAAATTGAGCCCGAAGCACGCGGTCGCTGTTGACAGAGCCGTCAACGGAATTGATGCAAAGTGCGGCATCCTCTTTGCGAGCAAAGGTGACGTAGACGCCAATGCCTTGGTTCGTTGCTCCAGGTTTAGCTTTGCTGACGACGATTTTTTCGATTTCGCCGTATTGACCGAAATATTCTGGGCCTCGGAGAGTCTGAAGCAATGCCTGCTCGTCCTTGATCGAGGGAATGAGGCCGATAACATAGACGAGATTCTGCTGTTTGACACGCACGCCGGCAAGGTTGCGACGTGACGAATTCTCGACTTCACGCTTCTCCGTCTCTTTGCGTTTCGCGGCCGCTTGCTTTTTGTTCTTGTTCATCTGGTCGAGCTTGAATTCTTCGGCAGTCGGGATCTTGTACTGGATCGTTTTCTCGTCGTAAGGTCTGCGACAATTAGGGCAGGTACTCTTCTCGTAGGTAGTTTTCAGGCTGTTGAAGCAGAACTGGCAGATCTGTCTTGAGCATCAGTACACAGGGTCTTGCGCGCAGCAGAAACCGACACAGCCGGGACGCACCTGATAGCCACATGGACAAGGTCTGAAGTTCTTGTCGGACAGGTCGAACTCTTCGATGCATAGTGGGCTGTTCGTCATGTAATCAGAGTTGAGCCCAACTGCTCCGGGTAGTCGAACTCACCAGGTCTCCTCGTCATCGTCGATGACGGTATCCTGAGATCTACTCATAACGGAGGATGTGCCAATGAGACTGTAAGGGGATCCACCTCTTTCGACTCCTGCACCGCTAAGTGAAGGTCAAGAGCGGCCTCCATGCACTGGTCTGTGGTTGTCGGGCTGAGTAGTATGTCGACGGCTGCGGGAGAGGTCACAAAAGCCAGCCTGCTTCGAAGGACTGTTTCCGTAGCGTGTATTGACCAACTGAGACGATGGCGCGATGCGGGCACAGAGGGAGAAACCTGTCAACGGTGAATGAAGTTTGAAATGGCCATAGAAGCGACAGGAAGCAGAAGGCGAAAGGTTGCAAACGCAGTCGCGAGGCCCTTTGACGCTAGTCCATCCTCGGACTAGCACTGAATGTTTTCAGTCTTGGCAGCACAAGATGCAGCCCCGGCTCACCTTCGAATCACCTTCGAATCACCTTCAAATCATCTTCGCCTCATACCCGAGTCAGCCCCTCCCTCCGCAGCGTTGTAAATATGATGTGATGGTGGCTCTGGCGCCGACTGGGATCTCAAACATTGTAGCAGAACTCATACACACTCCGTGTCATTTGGTGCTCGACGGACGTTCTACTACTCTCCCGAGGCTCCTGGCATTAAGCGGGAGAATCGCCATCGGCATCTCCTGGACAGACCCTTCCTCAATGAGGCGGAAAGGAACTTTAGATGATATCTTAATGACTTCGATTACAGGCTCGAGAAGCCCGACCACAGCGACCCTTTCATAAACTTTCGACCTCATTCCTGACGCCCGTTTTTCCGCTGGTGACTCTCGCGAAAGACACGCACATTCTGTCGAATGTTACCTCGACGGGAACCCTGGGCTTCGCACGGGGAGGGCGAGTCGTTCTGACACCTGCTGTTGTTGTACGTGGACCGCGCCCAGCCAGATCTGAAAGGAGGACAAAGCGGACATACGCATTGCCGCTCTCGGCAGCGGTCAGGCCTGAGGTCGAGGCACAGACCACGGCAGCAATGCGCATGGCCAATCCTGTGCCGGGCTCCTGGCCACGGAAACGGCACGGCCAGTGGAAAACCCAGTGGTGGCCGCGAGCGTTCTTCTCGTTCCTTGGATCCGTCCTTTTCCTTTCATTACAAAGGGTTTGTGGTCCCTTCTCAATGTGAATCCACCCCGTTCCCTTCAATACTCTCGATTTTTACGTTTCCCGCTCCAACCCTTCAATATCTTCGATTCCTACCTCCCCAGCTACACCATAAATATATCTCCTTCGCATTTTTGCTGGTCAGGTATCGCGATGATTGACTACGAGGATGGCAATGCGCCTGTCGAGCACGACTATACCCATCCTGAACGACTATACCCATCCTGAACGACTATACCCGTCCTGAACGACTATACCCATCCTGAACGCCACTTGAACCTGGCCTCAGGAGAGATCCCCGACGAATACAAGCGGGCTGAGTGGCGCATTGGTCATCATATCGACAAGGACTTGTGCTGGGCTTGTGGCTGGACTACGTACGAACAGTCTCAGGGTTACTCACCACGGGTTAAGATTATGTGTGTCAACCGCAACCGGGGCTTGTGGTCACTGGGCACCAAGTGGCTTGTTTGCGATCGGCCAAACGACCTGACACTCGGAAACGACTACATGACCTGGAAGTTTCTACATGATCACGCGGGTCCCGATTTCCCCGTGGTGAAAGAGATGCGCCGCTTGAATGACCCCAAGGATCCCATACAAATCACTTTGATCTCTCGGACCCAGGGCAAATTGCTAGGCTCGGTTTGGGATTCGTTGTCTCTCAGCCAAAGTCCAGCTACAGGGATCAGCTAGTAGACATTCTTCGAAAACTGCGACGCTTCACGGCACCACTCCCCCCAAACGTCAATGGCGATCAGCTCTATGATTGTGTGCTATGTCTCTGCAAAGGCTTTAGGCCACCTACCTGTTTCAAGATTGGGTTTACGGAAGATGAATGGCTGCAGAACATGTCGGAACACCTCCGCAGCGGGCTTTCTTCCATCCACAAGACCAGAGACCCGAAAATGATTGAAGAGAAGCTCCAGGCGATCAAAGACGACTTTCCACGCGGAGGACCATATGTGTCGACCCACGGAGATTTGCACGTTGACAATATCATCGTCAAGCACGACAAGATCGAGGCAATCATTGACTGGGAGACATCTGGGTATTTTCCTTGGTGGGCAGAGAGAATCAACGCCGGACGGTTCGCTTCTCGCGGCGTCGACCTTTTCGATGGTGTCTGGGCCAGGGTCCATCCCGACCTGGGCGACGAAGCGTTTGCCGTCACTTTGAAAAAGCTGGAACCGCTCCAAAATGCTGTCGAGGCCGCCCCTCAGTCTCACAAGTCGACCCGACCTGTTCTCTGGCGTCCGCGGTTCTGTAAATGTCGGCCTTTTGGTGGCATGATCTCGGGTAGTGACCTTGGATCTCCCGATGAGCATATCGAGCTTGACTGGAGAGCGAGCTTGGCTGGAGAGGAGGCGTGAAGACTATTTCCGCAAAATCTTTCAAATGATTCCGGACTGAAGATGCAAGGGGACGAAAAAGGGTCGTGTAGCAAACCAAAGACAGCGACGCCGGTGCCCCGGCCTCGGCACAAATTGCGGAGAAGGACGTCCAGGAGGAGGTTGAAACGTTGGGATAAGATTTGTTTTCGCCTTGCTGGATTTGCTAGGATAGTCGCACCCTTTATCCTGATCTCCCTCGTGAGCCCTCTAGCGGCCTAGGACTGGATGATTGCGAAAGCCGCGTCATGGACCGTTTAAACCATGCATTGATAGAAACAAGAGAGAGCCAGCTCTCAGCTACCTAGGTATCTAAAGACCAATGGCGAGCCACCAGGGCGTGCCTTTGAAGGAACAAAATAAGGGAGGCTCCTTACACTGTCTCGTTCCACCACGCAACAGCTTCCAAGCCAGGAAACATTCGCCCATGCATTCCCGCCGCTCTTTCTGCTTTGCCTCTGTCGATCTTCCCTCACACACTCAATCTCTGCGTCTCTCTCCGTGTGCAATGAGAGCTGTTCGTATGTGTAAATCCCACCTTGACGAAAAGGGTGCCCAGCTTTGCATGTCGCAGCTGGAGCCTGACATTGATTTCACCCTCTGCGTCCAGATCAGCCTCAGCCTGTGCCGATGTCTCGGAATGTCCCTCCGCCTTCATCTCAGCCTCATCTTGCCCCTGAGCCTGATTCTCGTCCTCCGTTTGATGGCAATATCCTGCACCTACGTAACAAGCCAGTATGAAGACAGGCCAAGCGAAAGGGATTGTGACCAGGTGACATGCCGGTTGCATTCATGCTCTCGTTCACGGCGCGGTTGAAGATCGCTCGATTTGAGTCATTGTCACTGTCCAAGTCCAAGGTATGCGTGTGGACGCTACCCAACGCGTCGGTCGTTCGGGTGCTGAACTGCCTTCTGCCTCCCGGGTAGTGGGCGAGCAGGACTTTCCGTTTCTCATCTCCGATATACACCGCATTGTTCTCACTACTTTCCGTGCGTTGTAACATGGCTTCGAAATCAGATCTGGTGAGAGACTTAGAGAAAGGAGCTGATGGGCCAAATGCGTGGAATGTCCAGTTGAATCGACGCTGTTGTGCGTCTCGACTTGGGAGGGTAATGCACACGCAACGGTCGCAAATCGTCGCCCGGGAGGGGTTCCATGGGTCACAGAATAGACACTTGCTGAGGACCTCGCGGGCCTCCAGTGCTGGAACTGACAGAGAGTCTTCGGCCACGACTGCTGGAGATGAGGGCGATTGTTCGGCCATAGCTACCAAGACCCGACGGCGTTATCCTCGTACGGTTCTGTTTCCAAGAAACAAGGATGTCTCGAGAATTTAATGCTGGGGTGCGCGATGCAGAATTCCGGATAGTTTCAAAGTTGCTTTGCTCGCTTCTTGTACTTATTTGATGTCTGGTATCGCGGCCTATCCCTCCTCTCCCGTGTTTGATATACGGTGATCCTGAGCTTGCTCTGATGGTATGTTTGCTGAGAATATCCATAGAAGCACCAATCGAGGCGGTCAAACATGGACTGAGACATGTTGTCAGATCGGAAGAAGGCAACCCCCTCAGCAAAGAGCCCCGGCAATAACAAGGAAGTCGCTAGACGAAACAAAGGATGGGAAGCAGTTTGGCAAAACGTAAGTTGGCATACATCCGCGCCACGATAGCCGCCGAAGACACTGCTGAAAGCCGTTCTACGGACCACTTTTCTCGCCGGAAACACTCCTCACCGAGATAATCGGGGAACTTGGTATCCCATCTTGACACACTGAGCTACCCTTGCAGTCAAGGAAGATGGTCACTTACCCATCCTCAGTTCGTGTATTGATCGGCTCCTCCTGCTTTTCGCGACCACACAATTCCGGCCAGGTGCTCATTCCACTTGAGCCCTGCTCCGTTGTCTGCGTCAGAGAGGCTTCGCTATCCCCACCACCAGTGTGATATCATGTTGTCAGGGCACAAGAAAGCGGTGGGACTGCGAGGAGGCAGAAACCTGCCGACCTGGTCGGGCGGCAAATTCTCATCAAAGCCACAATGCGTGACCGTAGTGCAGCGCTTATCTGAGTTGGGCTAGATGGTCTTGGCGGGAAAGAGCTCCGTCATGGAACATTGTGTTTGGACGTCAACCTAACCTCTGTATAGCGCACCCCAATTGAAGTCGCATTCGAGATTGACGGCCGCTTCTCGTTCTACAATGGCGTCCGCGAAAACGGCGTTGCGGCTGGCCAGCAGGAGGCCGCTAGGTACAGCTCCGCAGTCCTCCAAATCGGTGCAACGTGCGACTTTGAGCCAGTCTGCGAGGCAATCTCAAGTCAAGACATCTGGCAGTAAATCACCAGATGAGAGAACAGCTGCGCCTGACCTCCTCTCAGAGCTGCGGAAGGCACCCCGGCCTCGTGAGTACACTGGCTAGCAAGGGGAGACGGAGAGACTGACCCTTCCAAGCCATGGGCAAGCTTTCAGCCCCAATCGTCAACGACGCCGACAAATATGCGGACAAGGCCCTCCCCTTGCACCAATACGGCCAGTACCTCATGTCTTGCCTACCCAAATACATCCAACAGTTTTCGGTTTGGAAGGACGAATTGTGCATCTACATCTGCCCTTCCGGCGTCATCCCCGTGTTCAGCTTCCTCAAATACCACACCGCGGCCGAATACACCATGGTAGCGAGCATTACCGGTGTCGATTTTCCCACCAAGAACTACCGATTCGAGGTCGTCTACAATCTGCTGAGTGTGCGACACAACTCAAGAATAAGAGTCAAGACGTATGCAGATGAGACAAGCCCCGTGCCTTCGATCACGTCACTCTACGACGGGGCCAACTGGTACGAGAGGGAGGTCTACGATTTGTACGGTGTCTTTTTCACCGGCCACCCTGATCTGCGTCGCATCATGACGGACTATGGCTTCGACGGGCACCCCTTACGCAAAGACTTCCCGCTGACCGGGTACACCGAGATTCGCTACGACGAGGAGAAGAAGCGCATCGTGGTGGAACCCCTTGAGATGACACAAGCTTTCCGAAACTTTGAAGGCGGCTCAAGTGCTTGGGAACAAGTTGGCGTTGGCTCGGACCGGAAGCCGCCCGAATTCAGGTTGCCCACGCCCAAACCGGAGGAGAAGAAGGAAGAGAAGAAGTGACTTGAAGCCGTGCTCGATGGCGAGCCAAAAAGACCAGGCGGCCCCAAAGTCCACTGTAAATACATTGCAATTGACCGTTTTGTTCCTCGCACTATTCCTACCATGTTATCTTGACCAGAAGTGCCTCCCACAGTCCAGGTGGCCGCCGGTGGGTATGGCGCCCTACTACTCTAGCGCGACTGCTGAATGCTTCTGCCAAGTCTTTGAACAGAGTTGTAACAAATCAGGGAATGCGTCCCTTGAGATTTCTGTGCTGTGTTTCTCCTTCGCGTCAACTTGAGTCTACTCGTACATACCTGTACTCAGCTGGTCGAAGAGGGAAGGATGCGTAAAAGATAGCCCTCGGAATATCTTTGGTCCCTGCCCGGGGTGGGTTCTGTCACGTGACCTCTACGACCAGTTTGAGTGCTCTCCACCTCGCCCCTTCCTCTGCCTCGATGCATCCATAGCCTCACGTGATTAGTGATACTATACTAGTGCTTTTTAGGATTAGTGCCCCGGGCGCAATATAGCGCGCGCTCTCGCTCCCGCTCTCGCTCCTTCTGCCCGCTCGACGTCCGCTTTGACCGCTTCCTTTCTCTCATGCAGGTTGATGTGGCCAGTAAGGGTTGACTGGCTTTCACTCAGATCGCGGGCTGAGTGAGCGTTTGTGCATCACTCCACCGCATCAACCAGTTTTAGAGGTTACTGCAGCGCAACACCTTCTGGCTTGTCAAGACCACCCTGGCAGTTGAAGCTGAAAGTGAGTCAGTGCCTTTTCTGCACAAAGTCTTTGCTTGTTGTGATGTCTCAATGACTTGTGAAAGGCGCACAATGGCAGTAACAACGATCCATTGCCAGCTTTGTTGAGCAATAAGCAATGACAATGCTTTCTTATGACCCCTACGGCTTTGTCATTCGGCCTGTGACTGGCAGCAATTCGGAGGTAGTATCTCTTAACCATCAACGATCTTCCGTTGTTGTATGAAGTTCTTCGTTCCCCACTTTGTGTCAAATCCAGGCGGTTCAAGTGCTTGGCTGCAGATGCAGCTTCCACTGCCCATGTCGACAACTGGAATCAATTATTTAAGGGGACACCTGGCACACACCCTCTTCCGAAAAAAGAACTCTCCACTCAATTACACTACGGATTCGACCACACACCATACAGTGCCAATCTCGCCCGAGTCAACGGAGCAGGCAGAAGTCAGAGACGATATGGCTGATTCCCACGAATCCACAGTGCTCCCCTCGGGGCAAGCAGATGCGATGCTGTCTTCAGTCCCAGAGCGACCAAATACTCACAACTCTAGTGATTACCCACAGGCATTGGAGTCAGCCCGGTTTTCCGTGTGGCGTATCCCGTACCTGACTCGCGAAGGGCCTCTCGGACATACGAATATCGACGGTATTCTGCGGTTTGTAGAGGCCTTCGTGTCAGAATATCTGCCGTCACTTCCGGAGAATCAGCGTGGGGACAGTATCGAGGAATTTGCATACAATCTTCCCACAGATCTGACCATCGAGGATCAAGCCACCGTAGGTGAGTTTTTCGAGGGTTGTCTTCGGCTTCATCACCTGCCTTTTGAGTTAGCTGATTACTTCTTTCAAGGTCTTCCGCGAGCCATAGAGCTATTGTCGTCAGATGAGGATGGCCCGATGCCTATGGAAGGACTCGATGACGACGCAGCTCGTCGAGCGGGCAATTTCCCTTGGTTCGCACCGTCAACAATCATCACTCGAGACCCACCCTCACCCGTTGTTCCTTTCTACGACCCGGATATCGAGGGGGCTGCAGCACTCAACGAAATCCGCATTTGGGTTCGCGAGTTGTTCTCCTTGAACTCGCTGTTCTTCGATATTCAGGCTCAGATGTCATCCATGGTGCGAGACATGGGGGCATCTGATGATCCGCTTCGGCTGAATGCTCAGCGCCTCCTTGATGAAGCTGTGGATGATCTCATCCAGGTCTCCTTGCCGAGCTTGTTTGAATTATCGCTGGACAAAGTGCAACCTCGCGCCGAGAGTCTTGCTGACGCAGAGAGACACGTTGTCACAGCTAAAGAGAAGTTGTTCTTGGCAGAAGCGTACCTCGTCACGCAAGAGGCATTGCTGCTCGCCAGTGGAGACGAGTTCAAAGCGCACGCCAGCAGATACGAACGAACCAGATATCGAGACCATCTGAGATGGCTCGTCTCCAATCTTCAAACCGCACGGCTCCGTGGTATCTTTATCTGCTCCTCCAGCACGGAGCTCGAACCGGTCACTCGGTCATATGATACGAGCGAGGACAGTTGTCCCGTTTGCAGAGAGGATCTACCGGAAGAAGGCGAGATCGCTCATCCCCCTGCAGTCTCGTTCGCCTGCTGCAACAAGGGCTTCCACGTTGACTGTCTTCTAGAGTGGTTATTCGAGAATTTCAGCGAAGACATGGATTGCCCAATGTGCCGCAAGGAGCTGGACCTCGACTTCTTGGGAGCGCTCATGGAGCAGAAAGTACAAGAGCTGCAATGTCTCTGAACGGCAAATGTAAGTGCATGAGTAACAAGGTAGCTTACTAGAATTCGAAAAAGGTAAGCGGTGAAGAGAAGGCGAATGGTAGGTCATGTAGAAAAAGGGGTCTGGATACCTAAGTAATGTAACGTAGCTCAGCCTTATGTCTCCTACTTATGTACCCCTTGGCTCCTACTCGTTTAAACTTCTGCAGTCGCCGCCTAGACTAGGCCTCTGCACGGTTACTCCGTTCTAAGAATAGAGAGTAGAAAGGAAATGTCAAGGAGAGGCGCACAGGCTCTAAGGACCGCCTAAAACGACCGAGAATCCGAGTCTTTTATGCTGAATTATTGGACCTCTCAGTTTACATGCTTATTATAGGAACCCGGGGAGGCAGTTCATGCGTCAGCGCTTGCTCCTTTCGACTGCAAGTACATGACCAATGTCGGTCAGGTCTCCAGTCACGATGCTCTGAGGAAGGGGATGGGAATGGGGTCCCACGAGACAAGACAAGGGTACAACAGACGGGCGCGGTATGAGCTGGATACTCGAAAGATGGGTATGAGTACTGTATGTACATACATAGTAGTTGACATTCGTTGGCTACGAGAGAGTGTTTTTTTATGTATGTCGTCTGATATTAATGAGCGGATATATCTTCTTGATGCCCTGTGTGCCCTGTACGCCCTCCATGACCCTGTTCGTTCCCCCTTGCAATTCGTGAAGCCCAGGCCGCGTGGAAGATTCCACCCCCATTGCCACCATTTGGACGTGAGGTATTAATTCGACGTTCTCAACTGGGAATGCCGGAAATATCGCATTTGGACGCGTCGAAATTGACCCCCTGCGAACCAAACGCGGCGGTGATTCCGTTTTGCAAGGCACTGAGCTGGACGCTCGGGCTTTGTTTGTCAAAGCGGACGTTGAGATCCATGAAGTTCTGATCGTTGCCCACGAACGATGTGGAACATTCGATGACCGAGGTGACCCTGGTGCTAAAACTGTCTGCCGCACTGTGGATGTCGCTGTCCGAGTGGCCGCAGATGGTGGACTCAGACACATCGGGTACGTTTTCGATATGGATCGTGAACAGGTTTCCCCCGCGGAAGCTGCTGCTGGGTACCGATGCGTCACCGACAACTGTACAGACGGTGAGCGTGGCCGTCGCAGAGACCACCGAGGTGAAAGATAGAACGGAAATAACCGCGGCGAGGGAGGTCTTGTTGAGTTTCATCGTTGATATAGATCCCGTACTGTACGTGCCAAACGATGGTCGGGTGACTTGGTTGGAGCGGTCGATTTCGATCGAGCGTTGCCTAGGTTGGTTCCTTGACTTGGCTGAGACTGTGTACCTGTAAATCTGGAGCTGGAATTCAATATTGGAACGTGGTAGTAATGATGTTGTAGCAACTGGAGGGATGCTTTATAGGCCTTTACAGCCATACTCGCCTTTACAGCCACACTCGCCTTTACAGCCACACTCCCCTTTACAGCCACACTCGGCCGAGTGATCAGCATCCAACCAGGACGCCACGGCCAAATGGCGGAACGTTGAAGGAACGTTGGAGGATCGATCCTGCGGCTTCCAGTATTCCCCTGAGACAGGTCCATAGATTAGTAGCCACAACCATTCCTACATACCTCGGAGACATGGTCGAACAATGTGGGAGTTCAGCACCCTCTCTTGGGATCGCTTGGGGCTTGGGCAATCGCAACACGGCGACCCCGTCTCCATGATTCAAGCGCCACTGGAGCAAGCTGTACGAGTACTTTCAAGCGCTCACAGCCACGATCCGCAGTGGTGCCTTTGCAGATGTTGACTAAACCTTCGAGACATTGCACTGACGCATGTCGGCCGCTCACTCGGTTCCCTCCTCTCATACTGTGTACTAGTAGTCTTACCTGCGATCATCTCGACCTCTCAGTCGACATGGTTGTTTCTGACATCAGCAATCCTATCTCAATGGCGGAGGTTGGCTGCCATTACTCCGTGTTATAGGCGCGTGTAGTCGGTGTAAGCCCTAGACCCTGAATTGGCGTTATTCCGTGTAAATTTACTTCAGTCCGTATAAACACTACACCATTTTGTGAAACACCTGTTATTCCGTATAATGATCGGTGACGCTGCAGCTACTGGTATGATGGTCGGCGCGGTTACATGAGGCTTGTGCTAGTCGTGCTAGTAATGCTAGTGGTGCTGCTGATGCTGGTGTTGCTGGTAGTGCTAGTGGTGTTAGCAATACTAGTAGTGCCTTATATAAACTCCGTACAGTATATTTACTTACCTACCAGTATAGACCTCGAGTCACACGGAGTACTACCATAATTATACAGACTAATACACTGTATACGCCAAGTGCGCCGAGGCACTAGCTAATTCGACCAATCACAGCACTCGTGCTATAATACGGACTAAATAAAACAATGCCGCCGTGTATAAAATCCGGACTACACGCGCCTATAAAACGGACTAATGGCAGCTGGGAGGTTTGACTCTTGCTGGCTCAGCCGCAGGTGAAGATACTTGTACTATGTACTTGTGTAAGCTTACTGTCGCAGTTTTGCTCGTCATCAGTGGATGCGACCTCTTTTTCTGTGGCGGCGGCGACTGTTTTGCCACCTGCGATCCAAAAATTCGAGAATCCCCTCATCCAGCAAGAAGAACATGCCCGGTACAAGTCGCTCTGAAGATTTCCATCGTTCCAGGAGCGGGGCATGGGTTGGACTTGGAGTATAGCCACGACCTCACGTGTGGAAAAATTGGAGTGCAGACATAAGGAACTTGAGTGTGCGATTCAGGTAGAAAAGCGACTGAGCTTTCACCGCAAGGCTGAACAAGAAGCCTGGGTCAGAATCTGGTTGGCCGTGCAATCCGTGGTTGTAGCCGGAAGTCAGAAATCTATCCAGACTCCAGAGCAAGTATGTATTCTGGGTCATTTCGAAGGCGAAGGAGAAGAGATTGCTGGACGTAGTATAGCCCGAGAATGATATGTATCTGGCAGCGGCAGTGTACCTCGAATGGTGCAAAGAGACGAGACTGGCCAGACGCAGAATAGCTCTCGAACACGGGCGACAGTGTCTGGTGCCGTTTATAAAGCTCTTTGCTCACGCCTCATTACATACAGTATCTCTGATATATGAACTCTGAATAAGTTACGTATGGTTATGGATCCCAAGCGGGACAGGTACAGGCCGGCATTGGCAATGGTAAGATTGGTGCTTGTGCGCTGATGGTGAAATCCCCATGTACATAGCAATGCTGGGAGACCAAAATTCTATGGACTTGGGACAGCTGAAGCAAGGCCTTTTGGTGCACTGGCTGCACTTTGGCAGGGCACCACAGTGTGTCTTCAATGTTTTGTGAGTCTATCTGTCGAGAGCTTCGCTCTCCGCTATCAACTATCTTTCAGCTGGTCCTGCCAGGTGATGGCAAGGACAGAACAAGGAAGGAACAGGGCAGGAAGAAACAGGGCAGGAAGAAACAGGGCAGGAAGGAATAGGGCACCAAAGGGACTGCCTGCTATATATACTGGTGAACAGGACACATGTACAGTACTACGTACTTACTAGCTAAGTCCTTTTGTACGGTCGACCCTGGTCCCGTCAGATGTGATGAGCCTGTCAATTGGCCCTCGGTTCCAGTAGGTAAATACAGCACCAAAGATCCTTGATAGCATAGAATCCGTAACGCCTCCACGGCACTATCCATGTGTCACGACATCAATCATTTGTCAGCCGGAAGGACTGCCCTTGTCGTCTATCGGGCTGCAATAGTGATCAGCCCGATGCTGAACATTTGCGAATACTGTATGTACTGTATTTACATACTTCCTCCGGTCCGGGACTTGGACACACTGGACAGGTTGACGAGGGAAGGGATCCATACTGTATTTCCCAAAGCGGCGTCATGGCCTAAAATGGCAATGCACCTCAATCGAGGTTAGTGTGATCCCAGCAAGGCCAGCAAGGCCAGCAAGGCCAGCAAGGCTACTGGTCACTAAGTACCATGGTACCCAGGTGCCCACTTATCTACATAGTACTCCGTCCGTAGAGCACAGGTACATGGTAGGCAGTCTGCAATACACAATTCTGTGTTCCTAAGCGAACGACATTTCCATCTCCCATGACCTACTTACCTACCTACCCACATGGTACTGGCTGACAAATAGATTGCAATAGGGGCACCAGGAGCTACTTAGTAGCTGGGTGGGAGTGCTGAACCATCGTGCTTTAAAAGGCTCTCTCGCGACACGAGGGAGAAGGTGTGCTCAAGCCGTGCGAGCCCGTCTAACCCCCCCCCCCCACCCCTCTCTCTCTTACCAAATACATACTGTACTTACTGTTGATTCGACCTGTCCCCTTTCTAGCACACACACAGCAATTCCAATCCAACCGACACAATGGCCCCGTTCCACTTCGGCGCCCTCGTCTACGACTACCAGGCCATCGACGTGTTCGGACCATTCGACCTGCTCAACTCGAGCTCCCAAGCCATCCTTCAGGCCATCCGATTCTACGCGCCGCTCGACGAGGCGACCGTCTCGCGTGCCCCGGAGTTTGTGTTCCACCACATCGGCCAGACGCTCGACCCCGTGCGCCTGCTCAGCAGCTCCGTGACCATCGTGCCGACCGCGACCATCGACGACCCGCCGGCGCTGGACGCGCTACTGATCGGCGGGCCCAACCCTGCCGGATTCAAGCTCCCATCCAAATATGCCGAGTTCATCCGCGCGCACGTCGCAGCCGGGAAGCCACTGTTCACGACGTGCACGGGCGCCGCCGTCGTGGCTGCGACGGGCGTGCTCGACGGCCGCGCCGCCACCATCAATCACGTCGAATACAATTGGACGAGGGCCGAGTTTCCCAAAGTCAACTGGACGAGGGACCGCAAGTGGGTTGTTGACGGCAATATTTGGACCGGCAGCGGCGCCGTGGCCGGCATGGATATGCTGGCCCATTGGATCAAGGTGACGTATGGGTTGGACGTGCTCACCTTGGGGGCCATGGGGTTGGATTATGAGCCCAGGGACATCGATGGCGCGTTTGATACCGTGTTGAAGCAGAGGTATGATGAGAGTGGGAAGAGGTTGCCCGCGCATGTTTTTCCTTGAGCACATAGTAGCCAAGGAGGAGGAGGACCTCCTGTGTCCCATGCAGTAGGTAGCAGTAACTTTGAGATGGGCGACCGAAGTATGTTGGCCCCAGCCAGCCAGAAAGCGAGTCAAACGTACGGAATGCATACTCACTGTACGACAGTACATATCATATGTTGTGTAGTGTATTGACAAGACGCGTAGCCGTGTCAGGTACACTTCCTCTGAGCATGATTGCCTCGCTTCTTGTAGCACCTGGCGGCTGATAGAGCGAGTGTTGGCCAGCTGCCGCGACCAGCTCATGGACATTATGTATGTCTCGTGTGCATTTCAGCCAGAACCAGGCTGCGACGACTTTATCAGCGACTTCGCCGTTGAGTTCGGAGTGGACGAAAGGCAGAATTTGCCGATGCGAGACGTGCAACCACGTTCCCTCGGACGCCCTGGGAGAGGCTCCTCGCATGTAAGGAGTCCGAACAGTGAGTAGGACGCTATTTCCATGTCAGCTGAGATGCGTCTCTGAAGACCAACGCTCATCTCTCCAGGTGCGAAAGCAACAGCGCAGACAGACAGTCTGGGCAGAAGAGGGAAGCAATTGAGGGCGATCACGGCTCCGGCATGTAGTTCCCTCAAATGTCTCGATTTCAGTTTGCATCGCTGAGGTCACAACCTGAGGTGACGCTTGACTGATTGCGATGTCGGAACTGAACTTCTTTTTCATGGCTTGGATTGCTTCCGTGACCGATGCACAGATGTATCAGGTTAGAGGACAATCTGAAAGCATATGGCGCCCCCTACAAACATCAGCTCTCGTTTCAGAGCACATGCAGAAAACGTTGAGATTGCTCACGGAGCGTTGACCGGACTCCACCAGCTTTGTAGCGCTCGGTCAGTCGTCGGAAATCTGGTTTTCGTTTCCACACAGCAAGAGCCATCGAAAACTAAAGTCGATGTGGACATCGGCCCAGTGACCTCCGCGCGCTGAGATAAATGGCGCATCCTGATCCGCGTGGTGTAGGGATCCGAAAATTGTCCCTGCGGGAAGGTGACCGGAGCGGCGGTTGATGTTCGGACGCTGAGTTCTGCATTCTCTGTGGCCTCGGCAGCAAGCGCGGCCTCACTTCGCACCAACATGGCTGACCCCCGGGAGCAAGTTCGGAATGTCTCGGAAGATTCTCCTATGTAGGTGCAGGCGCAGCGAGGCAGGATCAAATCCATTGCCAGGGCGCGCGGAACCAGTGCAGTCAGATGGGCGAGCTGCTGGACTGTGTACTGTGTCCTTGCTACAGCTCTTAAAGTGGGGGTTGAAAGTGAAAGTGAAAGTGGAAGTGAAAGCCTTGAGCAGTGCCCACAGTGCCCAACGAGCCCCTTGGCCGCACCTAGAGCGGAAACTTAGGCCCCGGGCTTAACTATTAGCCCTACCCCGGATTTTGCGCTTGGCGGATCAGTGGTTCCCAGCAGGCTGGAGAGGGGAGCTTCAAGTGGGGGCATAACAATGACATCAGTGCCTATTGCTGGCCACGATACCGCTGAGCGCAGCTTACAACACCACGGAAGCGATGAGGCTGTGGGCGGTGTACTACGAGTACACAGTTCTTACCTCGTAGACAATGCTCCGTCAGCCTTATCGCTCGTCCTTGGCTCTTTGCCCTGCTTTACACCCCTCTCTAGCTCGAGGCTGTCGCTGTTGACCAGATGTGGTAAGAATCCATCCGAATCTTCCCGCGGCCAACCGGCCTATGGGTCCCCTTATTCGATGGGGCGGCATATGTTGGGTTCTGGGTAACTCGTACCAGGAGCAATTCCGGAGCTCGCCCCTCCCACAATTGGTGGGACTGAGCTGGAAAGGAAATCAAAGGTGTTGTGGCATGTGACAAAACGAACGGTGGGCGAACGGGGCTCACAACGAAGGGATCTTTCCGATACCTCGTACTGCAATTGTGAGGCCATATGGCCGGGAAATTGGGCCCACAAGGCTCGAAGGCGGTTCAATGGCAACGACGTCAGCGCATTCGAGCAAAGCACCAGCAAGACCAGCAAGGTGACGGGAAAGGCAGTGCCTGGTTGTTGGCCGCTGCCAACTTCCCCGCATCTGGCGTCTTTGCCCTCTGACACCGCCGAGTATCGCAACCCCCTAAGCTGCAAGCTGTCCAATCGACGGCCCTTGAATATCGAGCCTGCCCACCACATTGGTCCGAGGAGCAGTCAATCGACCAGGGTCACGGTCAGGCACTCGTGAGCACACGGCCAACGGCCACGGCAGCACAAGAAACTGATCGTCTCTGCTGCGGAGTTGACAACCTTCTTCCGACCGAGTTCTTCCTTCCTTCCTATATACCCAGCTGGATCCGTTCTGACTCCTGCGACATCCGCATCCATATCCTCCCTGCTTGTGTCGTGTCAATCGTATCGGTGACCGACGCACGCGTGCCTCTTGTCGTCGGGTCGATCGCACCGGCCTGACAGATCCCGCGCTCCGCACGAAGCTGTTCCCCGCTCGCTGCAGAGCGATAGACCGCTCCTTTTCCCCAGACTCTAGCCGTCGGTTCGAGGCGGCGATAGCATAGTGTTGCTGTGGTGTCTGCTTGGTCGGTACGCTCCACCGCCTGTTTCTGGCAACCTTTGAAAGCGCCAACTCATCTGCCTTGACTGTCTCGAAATCACTGCAAACACTCCGACGATCTCATAGGAGCTTGGGAATGCTAATCCACCACGGACAGATCAGATACAAGCGGAGGAACCTGTGAAACCTTCCGCTAACACCTCTCCCACACCCGCAAAGATGTCTGGTAGCACTGCCAACAGGATCAAAGAGAGCGCCCGATCGGCTGCTACCAAGGTCGAGGAAGCAGCCACCGAAGCTGCGAATAATCCAGTACAAGCCAAGAACGACTTCCTTCACATACCCGCGGTTCGCGCTGCTCTCCCATTCGTCAATGGAGGCCTGGCAGGCATGTTCGCGACCGCATGCATCCAACCCATAGACATGGTCAAGGTGCGCCTACAACTGGCAGGCGAGGGCGTAAAGACAGGTCCTCGGCCCACAGCTTTAGGCGTGACAAGAGATATCATTGCACAAGGCAAGGTCCTCGACCTATATAATGGTCTCTCAGCCGGTCTGCTCAGACAAGCCGTCTATACCACTGCGAGACTGGGCTTTTTCGACACATTTCAGACCGCGCTGCAGACGCGTGCTGAGAAGAACGGCACGCAGATTACCTTCGCCGAACGAGGTGCTGCCGGGCTCACAGCGGGTGGCTTGGCTGCGATGGTGGGCAACCCGGCTGATCTGGCGCTCATCCGCATGCAATCGGACGGCTTGAAGCCCAAAGAGGCTCGAGCGAATTACCGTTCGGTGTTTGATGCGCTGACTCGGATCGCCAAAGCTGAGGGCGTCACAGCTCTCTGGGCGGGAGCTTACCCCACTGTGATCCGCGCCATGGCTCTCAACTTCGGGCAACTCACCTTCTTTGCCGAGTCCAAATCTCAATTGAAGCACTACTTCCCCGACATTTCGGAAAGCTCGAATCGCTTCGGTGCATCGGCGATTGCTGGATTCTTTGCCTCGTTCTTCAGTCTGCCGTTCGATTTTGTCAAGACGAGGCTGCAGAAGCAACAAAAAGGACCTGATGGAAAGCTGCCCTACAATGGCTTCTTCGATTGCGCGAAGAAGGTCGTCCGCGACGAGGGTTGGCTCAGATTTTATCGTGGATTTGGCACCTACTATGTCAGGATCGCCCCGCATGCGTAAGGATATACCTGGAAACTGAGAAGCTCACAGACTGACATCGAGCAGAATGATCACGCTGATTGTGGCGGACTACCTGAAACTGATCACGGCTTAGTTAACCCTTCCTACCCTCAATGCTCGAAGGGGACCCAGGTGGCCAGAGAGGCCGCAGCAAGCTGGAGGTCGATTCCCTGCAGAGTTGGCAGGAACAGGAGGCGGAGGCGAGGCATATCGAAGAGAACCTCACGCAAGGCACACTGCGAGTTTTCCCATAGGTGGTAATATACCTCGGAGCTGTCCGATCTGAGTCAGGCTCAAATGAGAAAAAGCGCAGCGCGTTCCGGTTTTTGACATTTCGATACCCTGAGACGGATGCCCAAGCATGGAAATGTCGATATCGCGCCGTATAGCATCGTGTGGGCGTTTGGGAAGATACATGGTCAATGTGAATTTATAGCAGTGAGTAGATGAAGAATGACACGAAACAAGGAATAAATTGCTTCGACTCTCACTTTCACTTCATTATCACTTTTCTTTTCAGAGCACTCAGAAACTGCGGCTTGGTGTATGTCGGGCAGGTCGAGCGACCGCTTATGTAAGCCATTTTCATCGAATTGTCAGGCTGCGGAGTGAAATTCAAGACTTCTGGCAGGCCAAAATACTACCAGAGCACCTCCCACGACTACGAGCAATGAAGTGTGGGCAATATGAGTGCTACCCTCCTTCTCCAACTTGTACTCACTGGAACTCTAACCCATTACGAATCTCGAGGCTTGATCGATGACAAGCGGTTGGAACACCTCTTGATCGCGGGCAAACAGATTCTCTACAAGTCGCACCAGGAAAGCGATGTCCGATCTCAGCTCGGGTTCAATCCTCGGATATGGCATGGCTTGACCAAAGTCCTGGCCGCGGCGATCCCGGTGCTCGAACAGCAGTCTTTCTCTTACAAAAACCCTCCGAACCTTAGCTACGGCGGCAGTAGTTCTGAGCTGATCGCGGCGCATTACCCTTCTCTAGTAAAGGACATTGAGCGGCTGAACGACCTCTGTACGATCGCGCGCAATCTTCTCGCAACCACTAAGAGGGCGCAGAATCTGGCGGCAGAGAAAGCCTTTGACCAGCAAATCTTGAAATTGATAGATGTCTGCGTCAAGGTGACGGCAAGAGGGTTCGATGGCGAGGCCAACCCACGAAACGAGGAGAGGTGGCAAAAGGTGGTGAATCTCTACAAGAGGCTGTTGATTACGTGCCTACAGTTTCTGCACAACTTCATCATGCACAACGAGCAGCGCAAATTGGTACTCTGGCTGGACCTCTTCGGCCAGTCACAGGCTCGGGACGTCGATGATCTAGGAAGACATTCTCCGGACATGAGAACCCATGATCAAGAGAGGGAACAAGCTGCAAAAGAGGACAGGGTCAGATCGACAGTGGAGAATCTACCGGACCGACCGGGTCAAGTTTCTGTAGACGGCGGCAATCTTGGTTACAACATCGATGACGTTCATGCCCTATTCGACCTGATGAGTACGAATAAAGAGCCGGACGAGCAGACCCAAAAGGCGGCGAAGGTGTTGATGGACAAAATCAGATCGGACATGGAGCACCTGTCCGGCATGAACGCAAACCAACTCGATGATAGTCCGGATGTCTTGTTGCGGGTGGGCGCGGAGCTGCGTGCGTGGTTGTTGAAGAAGGAGGATTCCGCCACGGTGGCTGCTCACTCCTCACAGATCAAGCGAGTGGCCGAGAAGATCATGGCACTGACTCACGGCAACGGCTCTAAGACCAATGACCATGCAGCTCCAAGGCAGACCAAGCTACCTATAGCCGGCTCTTACAGCGGCCTCAAAACTTCGCAAGTCTTGACGGAAGATGACATGAGAATGCCACGAACTGCAAAATCTGCAGCTGCGACGTTACAAGAAGCCAAGGATGAGCTCATGGCGAGATTACATGAGGCGCCCATCATGGATGAGAACGGCGAGCCGGAGTATGACGACGAAGGCGATCCAGAAGACGACGAAGATCTCGAGGATGATGATGATCTGATCAGTGTCGGGGACAGCATGGGGGATGAGGATTACCAAGGATCAGCAGATCAAGAGCGAGGATTACTTACCGATGTTCCTCTTGTCCTCGGGCCCACGGAGATCGAAGCACTACCGATGATCATCCAAGCAGGTATTGTCGACAATTTTGGTTCGAAGAATGGCGCAGCGGCCCAGCAGCAAGGTCCGAAGACCAATATGCAAGCTGTTCGCTGCCATATTCTCCTCGCCCAGGAAGCTGGACGCAATGTCCTTCGGGAATTGTTGATTTTCATCGCCGCTTGGGATCTGCCGGATGATGAATTCTACTTCAAAATGATGGTGCAGATCATGGAAGCTATCCTGAAGAATGGACTCATGTCTCACGCATACTCAGATTTCGGTCAGCCGAAGGATATCATCTCGCCAGCGCAGGCCGTGGTGATCAAGATTCTGACCCACATCTTCCGTGCCAAGTATAGCCCTGCTTCGGTGCAGCAACAGCAGCAGCAAAACTCGAGTATTGAAGAGTCAGCTGCACCACAGCCGGGCAAGTCCCGACCCATACCGTCTGCGCTAAGTCGAGTCGATGTGCTCACTGTCCGTTATATTTTCATTGTCTTCCGCGGCAACATCATCCCAGAAACTTGCGCGCTCATCTATCTGCAGGGACAGATTCGGGCTGGCCTTGCTCTGGCAGAGGACTTCCCCCTGAACCTGTGGGACATGGAACGCGTGTATGAGGGAGTGTATCAATTCCTGGAGTTTTTCGCAGTCCTGACCGAAAACAACGACTGGAAGAAGTTGTTGGTGCAGTGGGAGATCGTGTATGATCTTGTCACCCTGATCAAGGAGCTGGATCAGAGCATCGCGAAGGTCGGTTTGACGCAAGCGATACCCGCTCGGACCGCCAATGGTGATAAAGCGACCTTGGCTGGCCCCGCTGCGCACGAAGAAGCATCTACTCTTCCCGCCCATGTCGCCGTGGAGCGACCATATGACACACAATCTTCATCACCACCACAGGAGGCATCCACTTCGAAACCTGCACCGCCACCACGACAGGCTGCAACAGCAGCGGCCTCTCAACCACCACCACCCGCACCAGCGACAGTAACCGAAGAACCCGCAGACTTCGAATGGCGCAACCTCAAGAAACTCATCGTCCTTGTACTCTCTAGTCTAGTGTGGAAGTCTCCTACCGTGCAGAATCAAATCCGCGAGTATGGAGGAGTGGAGACAATCTTGAGCTGTACAACTTATGATGGTTCGTAACTCCCCTCTTTCCCGACTCAGCTAAGGACACATTCTCTCCTGCATGGTCGGCCTCTACTCCCTCTCATGACATGATCTGATCTTTACTGACGGACGAGCGCAATATGTAGCATGCAACCCCTACATCAAGGAACACGCGGTCATGTGCCTGAAATTCCTGCTCGAGAACAACCCCGAGAACCAAACCCTTGTTTCCTCGCTGGAAGCGAGAGAAGTCGTGCCTCCACCCGACTCTGGAGATGCCATGAGCATAACAGAGGCGTTGGATAAGCTGGGTATGGACGTCGCGTTGATGCCTGATGGACGCGCGAAGGTGATCCGCAGGGAGGGTGGAAAGAGCAGACTGCGGCGGACGCCGCAGGGGAAGCTAGAAGAGTTGAGGGAGGAGGTTGAGACGCTGGGCCTGCCTGTTAACAAGGAGGAGACGGTAGAAAAGGGCAAAGGCAAGGAGAGAGCCAAGGAGGCTGAGGGCGATGATGGGGAGATCGAGTTCATGTGAGAGGGCTTCGACATCTTGCAGATGCTCATGTAAAAGGGTTGGATTTCTAGCTCTGGTGGTGCGTGACAAGCATCCTCTTTGAGCAGCACGTTCGCCGACGCTGATGGAGAGTTGGTTTTACTGTCGTCGCCCAAGCACCAGCTGTACTCTGTACACAGTACGGAGGAGGCTTCCGCTCGGCGCCCCAAGACTTAGGCCCGAAGTGGTTTTCCGGGGTGGCTTTCCAGCGGCACGCCTGTCCATAGGAGCCACTGGGCGCACCACGATGAGCCAACGGTCGGGAGCAGTGGCATGAGGGGAAAGGGACCTTTGGCATGCAAGATGATTTCGGCCACACGTCCTTCCAATTGGCTGGTAGGCGAGGCTAAGGTCGGCCAGGGAGAACGGACCACCAATTAGACAGGGCGCCAATGACAGGCGGCCCCGCCTCGATGCACCTATTCGCCAATGCCGCCACTAGCACCGTGTGGCCGACACTGCGCAAGCACAGCCTCAGCTTGACAAGCCACCGACGACGAGGAGTAGGAGGAGTCACCAAAGAAACAAAACCTCTTCCCTTCCCAGCCTTGTTGCCTGAACTCTTTCCTTCTCTTTCCTCACTTCCTTTTTGTTTGCGTTGTCCTAGTTAGCCTGTTCGCTGTTGTCGTTCCATAGCTTGAGAGATACGCACTTTGCCCGCTGTTGGTTGCCTACACTACCGAGCCTCGAGCCACTCCGTTTCAAACCGAACCCCGAGCCACGTCCACTTCCACTCCCAATGTCATCGTCGTCCGACGGTCTATCAGAACACTAGTCAATATCTCCTCCCGGACTGGGTGCACGGCATCAAGCTGTTGCCCAAGATGACCGGGCTGGGTGTAAGTTCTCTGATCGCGCAGGACCGCATCCATGTCATGGGCGATCGACTAACTCTTGGTTTAGGACGCCATAGCGATTGCGGTAATGGCGACAAAGGTGACGGAAAGCCTTTATGCGACCATGAGACTGGGGAATTTCGGACACTCGACCAACAAGTCGCCATCCACGATCGATAGTTTGGGCAACCTTCTTGCCGGACTGGACAATCTCTGTTGGCACCTTGCCAAGCAGGTTGAGGAATGGAGTCTCGTTGATAGGAGACAAATCTCAGCAACGATTTCTGAGATTCAACAAAATCTGCCATTGCCTTCTCAGGGGTACAGAGCACAACGTCCTACGATCGACGGGTCTGACAATGACATTCTGGAAACCCATCTCGGCAATGTCCGCCCCTGTTCTGTTAGGGTTCGCACACACGAGGACAGAAGCATCGAGGATTACATTTTCCGGTTTTCAGGACCGGGAAATGTAATGTTCGATAGTTCAAAGCTCATAAGTGGTGACGAGCCTATCGATCAGGAGATACGGAAATTCCAAGTGCTTTCGGAGTGCACGAGCAGCTCAAAGTACACCGCCAGAATTTCTATGAGAAGGCTTATGCTTGAGTGTTCAAGGAAAATGTCGTTGCAGTCAGGGGCCTTTTGGCCACCGGACAGCATCAACGCCAGACACGATATTGGCGACAACGGTGACAAGACGGTTGTATTGTTCTTACTGCCACACAGTCCTTGGCAAATGAGGTACGCCCCCAGCTGGCCCATTATGTCGACCCGACTTGCTGATGGCGCGAACGGAAGATCGAACATTTTCAGGACGACAGTGGCCCCTTTGCACCACATGGTGCGCCATCGAGCGCGTAGCCGCAACGGGGAATCATGGCGCCCCCTTACCTCTCCCGGATAGACTCCAATTCGAAACAGGCGCATAGCCAGAACCATCACTCTCAATCACCCTACGACTACACGCAAGGTGCGACGTGTCAGCCCTTGTGGAACCCAACACCACCACTATATTCTTCCCAGTACCAAGCAGAACATTCACCATCAGAACCCTTCGGTGTCTTCAGTCCAACAATGCAATCCACACAGGCCCTACCTCCCCTCGTCTACGACTCCTCCCCCGACCAACACGACTCAGATATGGCAGGCTTCGAGCTCGATTACGATATTCTCAACAATACGAGCTACTTGGCCGACTTCAACCTGAGCGAGTACTACAATGACTTTACCCTGTTCCCGACGAACCAAAGCTTCATTCAACCACCACTGTCCGACGCCAGCCTATTCCCCAGCCTCGACTCACACAACTCGCCGAGGGCAGCGGCTCCTCAGCAAATCCACAGGTTCTGCTGCCAGTTTGCCGGCTGCACGCTGACATTTGCGCGTCAATGCGAGCTGACGCGGCACGAGTACAAGCACACTCGGCCCTTTGGATGCCCTCACTGTGGCCGCGGCTTCGCAGAGAAGCGACGATGCGTCCAGCACATCCAGTCAGTGCATGACCTGGCAACGGACAACGATAAGACCCGGTGCCATGTGTGCAATTACGCGCACGTCAGGCCCGACGCAGTAAAGCGGCACCTCCGGTTGAAGCATGGCATTGGGGCCAAGTCTGAGCGTTCATCGCCAACGACGTCGACTGAGCACTCTGACAACCAGGGTAGACAGAGGGAGAGGACACGCGAGAGGAGGTGACAAGCGTGTATGCAGGGCATTTGCGGACGCAACTAGTGGAGTATCCCTTGGAGATTCCTAGAATTGGATCCCAGGTTGTTATGTTGCTCCATTTCCGGGGGAGTTCCGGATTTCGTGTACCATAGACTTGGATGACTAGCGAGTGTCTGGAATAGCATTTCTTTACGTTAAAAGTACCTACCCGTTGTGGCGTCTGTAATATGTCCGCATGCCGTCGTCGTGATCCTTCAGCACCACGGGGCGGAGCATCCAACATCGATCAGCTCGACGCTCCTCGCAAGGAGTCTCATGTTCCAAGGCCACGTCTTCACTCTCCTCGATTGTTTGAAGTAGGGAGATTTTCTCGACTCTCAGGCAAGCTGCATCACATCTTCTCACCGCGTCGAACGGATGGCTTGCGAGACACCACCAAAGGCCACTCGCATGGCGCCGCTTGGATCGGCTCGCTTGTCGCAACCAGCTGCCTGAAAGCAGTCGCCGGGCTCTCAGCTGGAGATCGAGGCTTCTCCGCATTCGCTAAGCCATGCATCTCGGCGAGATTTCCAGGATCCGGGTTCCGTCGTGGTTCAGTACGGGCCGAACCCTGTTACACGAGTAACTCTGATATGGGCGGCTCTTATGACTACTCAGCGTTCAATTTTACTCCTCGCATCGTGTTCCTATCCGCAATTACCATCCTTTAGTGTCTTCATGCGTCTTGTCGGAGCGAACAAGCGACTAGGCATGCGCGCAGAGACACCAGCCGAGACTGTTCATGTCTTTGGCCAGAGTGGACGATGAGTTACAGCGTGCGTGACAGCTGTTGGCTATATAAACACCCTACAGTCTCGCCTCTGATGCTGCTCCCTCTCTCTCATACACCCAGCACCTGCCACCGGCCCATCCTTGGATTTCTTCACACAGATTCATCCACAGAAAACCCGCAAGAGCCACCGCGTCCCTCTCGGCGTTACAGTCACACAGCGCGGTTACTTACAAACCACCAACAATGTTGTTCCCGGAATCCGGTCTGGCCAAAGAGATGATCCAGGAGGCATATAATGCTCGCGCAACCCAGCTTACGCCCTGGTCGGACGAGAGTCTCCCGGTGTCAGACACGGCCAGATACTCCACGTACTTGGTATTCAAGCGCGAACACAACGTCCAAGTGCGAAGAACCATTGCCCGTTCGTGGATTTTTCTCGAGGTGAGCTGGTTTTGTTACTTCCCATAGCATAGAACGCAGCACGTACTGAACACTGCACAGGCCTTCGAATGGTGCTACGGCCGAAAGGACATGGCTGACAATACGCCTGTCCTCCTGGAGGCGATGAAGTACGTCGAGAGTCTACCCGCCGAGGGACAGTTCAAATCACACATCGAATACCAGACCAAGGTCTTCCGCAACTGGCCCGCCACGCTGAGACGGAAACTCCCTGATATGCCGGAAAAGCCGCGTGCCAGGTTCGTGTGGCATCTCCGTCTGTCCATGCCGGGCTGGTACTCGTGGGACTCGGGCCGCTCCGACGCCTTCACTCGGTGGCTGCTGAACGACACCAAGTTTCCACCCAATGCGGTCTTGAAGTAAGTGTTCGACCTCCCCTTTCAGTCTCGCTTCCCCCCTGTACCTGAATTCATAATGGGGGGCCCACTTACTGATCTTGATCCCTGCAGTTGCTGGGAGATGGTGTTTTTCGCGGCCATCAAAGCGGGCTTCGTCGACAGACAACTCCTGATTCCCGCCTACAGGGCGCCAAAGGGGGACACCAGCAATATGCTGTTCGAGGCTTTCAGGAGCAATATCACCACGTACAAGTACAGCGACGAGCCACCGGCGTTCGACGCGGGGGACATTGTCATTTCCGACATTGGAGGCCCGCTTCATCATGTCTTCGCCGTGGCGGGCAAGGGGAAGACACTGGAGGATTTCAAGGTAAGTCGAGCTCTACAGTTGCCGCGTTTCCATCCTGAACCGGGTGCTATGTCTTCTGCTTTGGCTCTGCCTGTGAGTTTTCAGTTGCTGGAGCGATTCGCTGACAAAGTTGAATAGATCGTGCAGCTCTGGGGCGGCCTGGGGGTCGGGACGACATTCTACTGGAATATGCATGAGTTTTTGACGTTTCAAGGGATGCTCCAGGATTCCAAGTATTACGTTCTCCGACTCTGAATCTGCTGTATCGATGGCGCAGGGTGTCGGTGTCATGAACAGGGTTCAGACAGGCATATAAGCTAAGAGGTCCAAGAACCAGGCATGAATTGCCATGATTCTCAGTCTTTTTGGGCAATCCCCAGGGGCTATGGACCTTTTCCTGGCAGGTGGGTGGATGGGAAGGGCGGTCGGGGAGGGGAGGATTGCTGTTGTGGCTCAATCCGCGGACATGATGAGTTTAGAGAGGTCTAGGAGATTCTTGATCATATGTTTATAGAGGTCGATATAGATAATACTCTATCTTACCTATAAAAGGGGGTACAGTTGTGACACCCCCTGTGCCCCTTTACCGCTGTTAGGCTAACCCTCGGCTAACATTCCTATATACTGTGTTACTCCACTAGCGCTGCGGCAGACGTGGGGGTAACTGCTTAGTCATCTCTCCGCCAATGGCGTCACTGTCGATCCTCCGACTGCGAGACTCGAACCATCACAACGCAGTCCATGTATCGTGTCCATATCGACAGGATCGATGGGCTGTGGACACTTCTTGAATGCATGAGCTCAAGAAGGTATCAGAGCTCACTGCTGAGCGTCCCCTTGGCTCTTAGCCATCTCGTTGCTGGCACATCCACCCACCTTTCACCACGATAAGACCCCCCCGGCAACGTCAAACACCATGACCCTCTTGTCACTCCCACCAGAGATACTGAGTATCATCTGCGAGTACACCATATTTGACCAATTCGGGCCTGAACGACGCTTACATCCCTGCACCAACTGCCGATATCTCAACAGAGGCGCGCGACGACGGGAGCACGCCTGTCCTCCCCTCCTCCTCTGCTGCCGACACCTCCACAACATCTCCAGCCAAGTGTTTTACCAGCACGTCACCGTCGTGGTCGGCCTAGACTACCACTCCCAGCCGTACTACTTCCGATGCTACCCAACGCCGGACCACGACAAGGATGTCTTCTCCGTTCTGTTGGCCCGGACCTCCATCCTCCCACACATCCGGAACCTCGAGCTGCTGATCGCGCGGAGCATTTCGTACAACCCCGGCACGCAATCCACGTGTCGAGACATCGCCTTCCGCTCCAACTGGGAGGACTTGCCCACGGTCATCTCCTCGTTCACCGCCCACCTCCCCAGCCTGCACACGCTGTCGTACACGGTCGGGGTGGGTGCCCTGCCCAACGAGGCGCTGTGCATATGGCCTCACGCGACCAAGACGGAACAGATCCACCGCTTCATCCCCGACGAGACCGTCTTCGAGGACACGTCGACCTGGCCGGTCCCGCTGTCTTGCTACTTTTCGCTGAGCACGCTGCTGCAGGCATCCCACGCCGTGGGGCTGGGTGGACGTGAAGTCAACGTCACGCGTCTGCGTCTGTGGCTGACGCGCCTCCGAATCCCAGGCCTAAAACAATTTGTCCGTGGGCTGAGCAGTGGCGATGCTCCGGGGCAGGGCGGGAGTCATCCCTCTCCTGACCTACAATCGTCCGACGATCAGGCCCACGCGTGGAGGGCGCTTCTACGCCATCACACCTTCTCCAAGGTGATATTGCAGCTGCCCCGGCTGAGGGTCCTGGACGTCTATGTCCCCGAGCGGCCGTCCACGGGTGCGGATATGGACGGCCCGTGGGAAGATGCGTCCATCGACAGCGCCATGGCTAGGACGCTGACGCGCGCGTTGGAGACGGCCTTTCCGCACGTCAGGACGATACGTCTCTGGCGGGCGGGGTGTGAGAATGTCATGAGCGGGGAGTATGCGGTGTTTTAGTTGATATTTCGATGGCGGTTTATGAATATTTGAATTTGGTACTTCCAGAATCGATTAACGTAGCTGGTCATGATCTGTACTGGTGAGACGCCAGCCTACGTGGACGTTGTTATTGACGGGAGTATAATGCGCGTGGAGGGTTTTCAGAGCGAGCACCACGAGTGTATAAGACTCGTGTGTTTTCTGTTGAAGCTTTCGATGCGATGCCCCAAGCACGCATGATGAGCGGTAGTCGCCTCTTTGGCTCAGTCCATTCGAAAGCGGAAGCAGTGACGGTCCCGTCAAAAGCAGTCAACCGAGATGGAAATCCGTCAACAATTCAACAATTGTTGGGTGTCTGTTACTCTCCCTCTGTCGTCTCGAGTCCCCCACAAGAGCTTTAGCCTTTAGGTGAGCTGTGGGAATCGTCTCTCTACTCGAAGGCTCGATCAGAAAGTCAAGCCAGAACAAGGTAATATCGTCGCCTCTGAGAATTCCTTTCGTCATTGCCGAACAACAGGATTGTTCTTGAAATGTCCTACCGTACTACTCTCCTCGACTATTCCTAACTAGAATGGGAGTGAGTGAGTGAGTGAGTGAGCGAGCCAGTGAGGAATACCTACGACGAGGGACTCAATAAGCTAGGGGATGATAGTTGCGGAACGTCTCGCTGAAGAGTCAATTGAGGTACAGTAAGGCCCACATAGAGCTGCAAGTCCCCCCCTAAGTATAGTACAGTACAGGACATTTAGGTACATATCTAGGTACCTTACAGAACGCCGTACCATGTTCGCTAGGTACATAGATACTCTACTCTAATTCTCCCTCCTGAATACAGTACAGGACAGGACAGGACATACGTACCTAGGTACAGGCCACCGTACCATCTTCACTACATTCTCCACTCCATTCTACTCTATTCGCCCTCCTGGATGCACAACAGGACATATATACAGTACATGGGCACCATCTTCCCTATGGTAGGGCACCGCAGTATGTCATCGATCTCTTATTGAGTCTATCTCTGGAGAGCTAGGCTCTTAGCTAGGGACTATGAACTGTGGTTCACTGTTGCCTGTGCCTGCCTCGCGTGGCCTCGCGTGGCCTCGCATGGTCAGGGCAGGAACGGGACTGCCCACCACATTCACTACATATTCTACTGTGCTATACTCGACTCTAATGCCTCATTCCACCCACTAAGACTATAAGACTATATCTTCTCCGAGTCACCTACGCCTATCATCTCCTCGCCGTCTTCGCCCGTCCCTTCCGTCCCCTCCCGTCCCCTCCCGTCCCTTCTCCCTCCGTCTCGTCTCCCCCCTCTCGTCTAGTCTAGTCGTAATACCGCGCCTTAACCCCCTTGATGATACTTTCCTCCTCCCTTCCCACGCGAGACACGTTCTTGGCCACCCGTGCCTTCACCCACTCCCCGGCCGTCAACCCAACCGTGGCCTCGTCCATGACCTTGTCATAGCCCAACCTCTGCAGCACGGGGCTGTCGCGGATGGGCACCAGCTCGGTGTCATCGTCCGGCCGGACAAAGTAGAGCACGCCGTGACGGTCGACGTCGGCCTGGTCGGCCGGCGGGACGACGACGCGGTGGATGCTCGATTTCAGGAACCCGTTCGTCAGGAACTGCAGCACGTCGGCGATGTTGACCGTGATGGATTCGGGGTAAGGTTTGACGTATTTCCATTGGCCTTCAGGCGTGCGTACTTGGAGTGCTGCGACGGGTTGTCTACGTACGGTTAGAATAAAATGGTCGGGGCGTAGGCAGGCAGGCAGGCAGGCCAGGCAGGCAGGCAGGCAGGCCAGGCAGGCAGAAAGGCACAACAAAGCAACGATATTAATAACACGGACGATACGATACACGCAGGCAGGGGAAAAAAAGCAACGATGTTAGGAAACAAAGACGATACGATACACGCAGGACGGTTCGTGGCTGAACGCACACGCAGCCTCGAGTGTGTGAGTGAGTGGGTGCATACGTACCTGAACAGCAAAGTGAGGCTTCCAAAGTCAGTGTGCCCTTTGACCCAGACGTTGTCGAGCTGTTCGTTCTCTTCGGCGGATCGACGGCTGCAACACGATACCAACGGCAGCTTTGTCAGCCCATGTCTCTGTCTGCGGTAGAGCATGCATGCATGCACGTGTGTGTAACTCATCGTGCGAATCGAGAGGTCAAGTCCCGATGGCAGGTCACAACTTACTGGTACTTCATGTAGCGGAAATGACAATCACTCTTCTCGTCATAGCGGTGGATGTTCAGGAAATAGTCCTCCGGCAACTCGAGCACCAGCGCAAACAGCACGAGCAGCTTGCGCACGATCTGGAAGTGGATGTGCTTGGCGAAGTAACGGATCTCGTCCCAATGCTCGGTGATGACCTTGGGGTGGGCTCGCTCGTACCGCTCGGTGAATTTCGGCGTGTTGTAGATTTCCGTGTTGTCCTTGACGCCGTTCTTGATCTCGCGGATGCCGAGCGGCTTGTAGCCGTTGTACCCGCCGTTCTCGAGGTCGGCGCGGTACTTGAGCTTCTCTTCCGTGGGGAGATCGAAGACTTGTTTGCAGAGGCTGAATTGGCGGTCGACTTCTTCCTGCGAGAGGCCGAAGTTGATGATGTAAAAGAAGCCTGGAGAGGACAAGACGGGCGGGAAAAGAAATTAGCCGGTGTTCTTGGACGATTCGACATTCAGGGGGATGTGTCGTTCGTGTTCGGTTGTGGATTTCCGTATTGAGGCACTGCATCCTGCGTACAGTCTACGTACCTATTCGGTTTACCGCGTCGAAGAGCTGAGCTGCCAGTTCCTGCTTGCCGCCTGGCTGGTCGAATTTGCTTAGATCGAGGGTTACTAGGTCGGCCCAGTCCACTGTGAGAAAGGAAGTTAGCCCCAACCCAAGAGATCACGAAAACCCAAGAGATCACGAAAACCCAAGAGATCACGAAAATGTAGCCGGGCGAGGATGCCATGGCTCTAGGATTGCATACACTCCTCTTTGGTCTCCGGTACGGGCGCCCACTGGGGCAGCGAGAGAAAGGCTGGGCGTGTGATGGTCTCTGTCGCCATTGTGATGAGCCGTTTCGAATTCGGTTCTGGTACAATAAGACAAGAGCTTGTTTCCCGAAAGTTATCAATCCGGTATTATGGTTTTGGCGTCGATGTATCTGCTGTATGTACCACTGAGTTTGGCCGCGATGATGCCATCCATCACGGGTATTGCTCATCAATGCGGGGAACGATGCCGACGGATATCGGCGTGGCTGCTGGAGTGGTTGAGGGAATATTGACTCTTGGTTGGCTGTATGTCTCCAAATGCTTACATATACTCAAGAGAACATAATCTTTTAGGGCGGTAACCTCGGCAGAGCGGAAGAGAGAGACCGATAGTCCCTGGGTTGAGCGCAGATGGGGGAGTGATGGCCGTGCTCGAGAAGACCCATCAATGCGTGATAGCAAGCCTTCTCGTAGCGTATCGTGCAGACATGTGCATCTGGAGGTCCTGAGGTGGATGCTTTGAGCTGAACAAGTCACTCAGTACCTACAGAGGCATATCTCTGCACGATATAGTCCCAGAGAGGGCATGCCCGGGCTAGACCTATCCTCGTGCTGAGTCCACCGTCTCGCAGTACCCTTACGTTCCTGATCATTTTTCACCTGTTCACTCAGAGATGGATATAAGAGGTCACTGCTGTCTTCTCTCTTCGCTGCCACTGTCGTCAAGGTGGAAGAGGCGTCGACACAGCATGGACGTGAGTAGCATTTCTTGGGATTGGCTCTCTCGCCGAGGTGGAAGAGGCGTCGACACAGCATGGATGTGAGTAGCATTTCTTGGGATTGGCTCTCAACAGCGGCGTCCCCAGCGTACTTGAGAGAATTTGCAACGCTGCCAGTCCGTCTGCGGTCACAATAAAAAGGGGAGCAAGATTCTTCCTGCACTGAGAACACGGACTGCGAGACGAGAGCCACGGGGATTGCATTGCATGGCCTAGCGCCGTTGGCTCCCGCAGGTCATTGTCTTCCGAGTGAAGATTTTGGACAACGGGGAAACAATCAGGGATGAGGGATCATTCGCTCGGACCTGTCTGCGAGAAAGACGCCTTGCTGTCGGAGGGTGATGGATCATCACAATTATTCTTGGTCGTCCAAGAGGTGGGTGTGCATTCCAAAGTTAGCAGTAGTGGTTGAGCAGCTCGAGCAGATCCTGACCGTGCAGATGACCTGCAAATCCCAACTTGGGCGTGCTGGGCTCCGAGACATCAAGCCCAGTCTACCGGCCACGAGGCGGATACAGCCACGAAGAGTAGCCGTATTTGATCATGCAGCGAGAGTTGAGAATATGCGAGGCCTCCCGGTGATTTGAAATTGACTTCGATGTGCTCAAAGCAGTCCACATCCAGAACGAGATGTTCTCTGAATAGCGTCTCATGATCCGACTTTCAATGCCGAAATAGCAAGGCATCGTGCAGGGATTTGACTCCGTTGAGATCCTGACAGTAAGTCTTTTGATCGGACGCGTCTCGCTTCAAGTCTGTCCGTAAGGATATCCATTTGGTTGTAGTCCGCGCAACCAGCAGATGGGGGCTGTCACCGGATGACAGGCAGCATGAAGGAAGATTGGGAAGACGAAGAGGAGGTAGACGGCGGAAGGTCTAGTGACAATGGCGTGTGTGCTCCTATTCTCCAGCCGGGTTGGCCATTGCTGCTGTCTAATCGTCCACGGAAGTGATAGCAGCTTCCTCGGAATGGATACATCGACACCCGGAAGAGCTAAGATGCGTCAAGCTTCTGTGCCCGGTGCTTGTTCCTTGCGGGGAAGGACCAGTATCAGCAAGCCACGCTCAACTTGGTAAAGATAGCATACTCGTACGTGCTTACCTGCTCAGATCACTCGCGTCATGCACTGACCAGATAGAGATTCTCACACAACGTCTTGCATACGAGGAGACGGCCTATTGAAACTGATCGGTCGGCAGGACCCCCAGATCTCGCGAAAAGGGCAACATCAGCCACAGTACTCCGTACTCCGTATGAGGCTTCACCGAGGCACCTTGGCCGTCAAGGCTGCCGGGCGAGGCTATGGCGTGGTACGAGGTAGTTACCAGAAGGGAAAGAAGGGACTCAAAATATAAAAATAGGGCGCGCCAGAGCCAAACCACCTGCCAAGTGATTGGTGCGGCGGTGGCCCAATTGCGGAGGCTCGTTTAACCAAGCTTCACCGCCGAGAGGGCTTGCCCAGAATAAGCTCATTTTAGCGTGCGCTCTTTCATCCTGCAGCTCCCTTTCTCCCGTATTATTTTGAGCTGCGCTGTTTGTCATCCGCGTCCCAATCGACCTCCATCAGCACTAGACCTCTACCGTCCGTGGCAATCACCACCATCCCTCGATCTGTGCAAGCGCTGACCGCTTGAACCACGAGAAAGTTCCCGACTCGGCTAACGTGGCCAGTTGAGGCGGTCATTTGCAGGCAGCCTTCTGCCACTGTACACGTGGTGGTCGTACCCGCTGTGAAACGATCACGACAGGTCGCTGTCCAGCCCGCCCGATCTCGCTGCCGGTAAAAAGATTGAGGACATGCTGGACCAGCCGTGCGAGGCGTCATGGGGTCGGTATTGGTCTTTCTGCCGCTTGCCATCCTACAGCAAAGGATGTCCACACGCACAGGGTACGAGTCTAGTCGGTGAGCAATAGGCGGAGGGGCGGAGGGAGTGTTTCCGAGAGTCAAATCACCGCATCGCCGGCGAGAGAGGACGAGCATGGCCAGCGCGGACGCGATCTCGCAAGCTCGCAATCTCCTTGTGTATTCCTTTCGCTGTTGGCGTGGCATCTCAGCCTCAGGCCCGGTCCAAATCTTAGCTCTCACTCAAGCTTTGTCTGGATGCTTAGCTTCGCCCCCAATGGTGGATGCTGGCAACCGAGGGGTATAGCGCTGTGTGCCATTTGGTCTATATAATTCAGCTACAGGTCGCTTGGATTAGGTCTTACTCCATCATACAACACAACGGTCCACTCTTTCACACAGTCCTGCTACATTAACAAGCTCAGCGCCCATCTTCTCTCACTCGTTCACAATCAACCCAATTCAGAGGATACACGCTTGTCTTTCCTTTCCTGTTCAAGACACATTCACTCACTTAGCACGTACCGCACAACATAGTCATAATGTATTCGAAGCTGGCACCCATCTTCGGCACTTTGGCCATTGCCTCGCTCGTTTCCGCCGTCCCCGTCGAGAAGCGCGACATCTACTTCGGCAACCGGGGTGGACACAGCCAGAACTGGGGCAGCTCCGGTTCGGCCTCTGCCTCTGCTCCTGCCAACGGCTACTACACCCCCTCGGCCAGCGCCAGCGGGGGTGGCGCTCCGTCACAGACATACGGCGGTCAGCCACCGTCGGGCTCTTCGTCCGGTGGCTCTGGCGACGGCAGCACCAGCATCTTCAAGTTCCCCACGTCCGATGGCTTCCCTGACATCCAGAACCCGTCAGATGCCTTGACCGCCATTGAGCAGGCAGCGCATGGTCTCCTGCCCAACGGACCACCACCGCCAAGCGCTCCCGCGGCCGACGATCTCACCTCGCTGAGACTCATCGCCTTCAACGAGCTCTTCGAAGTCGCCTTCTTCACGGAACTGCTGTTCAACGTCACCCACAACGTGGCCGGCTACGAGTACCAAGATCAAGGTGAACGCCAGAACATCATCGACGCCATCACCGCCGTGATTGCCCAAGAGAAGGAGCACCTCTTGAACGCCAATGGCGCGCTTGCCCACTTCAACGCCGGCCCGATCGAACCCTGCTTGTACCAGTCGCCGGTGTCGGATCTCAAGTCGGCCATCAGTGTCGCCCGCACCTTCACCGACGTCGTCCTCGGCACGCTCGGCGATGTCCAAACCCACTTCGGACAGAACGGTGACGCGGGCCTCATCCGTGGCGTCGCGGCCGTCATCGGCCAAGAAGGCGAGCAGAACGGCTTCTACCGCAGCCTGCTCGGGCTGATCCCCTCGGCCGCGCCCTTCCTGACGGCCTCGACCCGCGAATTCGCTTTCTCGGCCTTGAACCAGGCCTTCGTCGTGCCCGGCTCGTGCCCCAACGCCAACACCATTGACCTGCCCATCTTTGGCGCCCTCAGCCCCAACCCCCAGTTCCTCGAGCCCAAGGACCAGGACGTCACCTTCTCCTTCTCCGCCACGGGCGACTACTCCAAGTACGCGCAGAGCTACAAGAGCTTGAGCCTCGTGTTCATCAACCAGCAGAACGTGCCCGTCGTGGCCACCATCAACAGCGCCTCCATCGACCACAGCGGCACCGTCACCATCTCGGCCAAGTTCCCCTTCAGCCAGTTCCTGATGAACGGGCTGACCATCGCCGCCGTGGTCGAGGGCTCCGGTCCCTTCAACAGCATCACCGATGTGGCTGCCGCCACCAAGTTCGGCCCTGGTCTGATCGAGGTCAACTAAGCCTGTGCAATCGCTACTGGGACTGCCTTGGATGGATGGACTGATAGATGCTCAACATCAGCATTTCTGTGACGGGTTTATGAAACACACAAGAGACGGTACGACGAAGGATTTGTCTTGCGGCCAAAAGCTTGTAGTTCGGGGCGTGTAGTAGTTGGCTTCTCGCCGCTGGTAATCGTCGGAGTTTTGGTGTTTGGTTCTGGCATGATTCTGGGTCTGATTGGCGCCTATTTTGCCGACATTGGCGGCCTCTCTCGTGAGAGAAGAGATAGATACGTAACTCGTATTTGATGACGTCTTCTCCCACTGTTGATGTTTCGCTTCTGCTCGGACTGGTGTGATTGTCCTTGATTTCGTTTTCCCAAGTATGGCGTGCCCCAAGGCGAACCGCCGAACCATGAGAAATGTAGACTAAGAGGTGCATTGAAGATGATAATGCCCGAAAATCAGTACACGACCAGCTTCATCACATCGACGGTCCGAAGAAGCCCAGTCTACTCGCTCGCCCACTGTACTGCACCCTAGGTGGACACGTGGCAATCCCATCCTCGACGTCGGCACACGTCGTCCTCCACAATCGCTCCAACCCCTCCGCCAGCTGTACAGAGGGCGTTATCCGGGACCTGGATGCCCGTGGTCACGGGCCCTTATGGCACATGGTCTCCTGCGTGTTGGTAGAGTAAGCGAAGAACTTCACAAAAAGAGGTCTAGCTGGACAACGGGCAGAGGGAGCGGGCAGATGGCTGGAAGCCGTAAGGCATGCGCACGATGGTGGTCGCGGCCCGGCGGAGAACCTTTCCTGTCGTTGTCCTAACGGAGCCAGGGTGCATGTGTAAGAGTACCGTCGCGAGGTCGTATGGTGGCAGTCTGCGATCGAAATTGCGCAGCTCGGTGGCTTGTTGCCCGGTGGCGGCAACGGCGTCGTTCAGCACGGAGGCCATGGGGCTGAAATCGATCGATAGTGCTGGGGACAGGGATTTCGCGTTGTCCGATGTACTTGCAATCTTACACCGTGGCTGGTTTGCGGGAGCATCGTCCAATTGTAACAAGGTCCTTGGAGGTGGAATCTTCACCCGACACAGCTTTGTAATTCACCTCGCAGTAACTGAGGACGTCGATCGGTATCTCTGAGGGGAGGAGAGGATGCCGCAGACATAGCTGGAAGTGGACGTTCTCGCTGTCGCTGCCTCAAGGGTTTCCTGACTGCCGGATGAAGCTGCAGTTTTCGCAGTCTCCGCATCTGGCACGCTTCATCGAGCACAGTAGCGCATTGTGGTTCTCGTCTATATTGTCTTTGCTTTGTTGCATCCGCAGCCGAATCTCGTCGATGGTGCCCACCTCCATCATAGGCTGGTTCCGCTCGAACCGACACACGTCCGACTGGGGCAGGCACAATCTCTGCCTTATTTCTCGTGACTGCTGTCTTGTTCCGGGGGGTAGTGGTCCGTATGCGATTAAGTGCGTGGTGAGTGTTTCGATGTCCATGCAGATAGAATGGCGGACGGGAGAATGCAGGCGAGCTGGCAGTGAAGAGTGTCATGAGCGAGAGCCCATCGCCACTGTCTATATTGACTAAGCATGGATACACGTGATGTGGGTGCGGTGCAGATCACGATCCATTCACCATTTTCTCACCTTTCCTTCAGCCCCTCACCAAATACCCCGCTCAAACCCAACAGCGCCGTCGATGCCGAACACCCCCGGTTTCCCCCGAAAGCGGCAGCCATTAGCATTACTCCCCGCGACAAGAGCTTGTACAGAGAAACCCGTGTCTTGCGTTGCACATGATCAATAGGTAGCAGGAAAAGGCAGGGAGATCTTGATAATGGAACCGGTCGAGAAACGCCGCTTGCAGATTGCCTGCCGGCGCAATATGTCGGAGCAATCAGAAGGAGATTTTGTCACCCGTAATTTGACGCCACTTCTCGTAACGGTCATGAGTTCATCATGAGCCCTGCGTCATCAAGCCTTGCAAGAAGGATGAGCGAAGGAGGAGCGAGAGTGGCGGCAAAGAGCGAAAAGGCTGGGTGAGGAAACAGAACCAGCGGGAATGATCTGACACCGCACATTACTGCATGGACAAGATGCATCTCTCACTCCAGGCCCTGGAAAAGATCGACAAATAGGTTGCCTCGGTTTGGGCTTCGTAATGTGTACTTGGCGGCAGGGCGCATGATCAGCTGCAGTAAAGCCAGGGACGAGGCCTTGTTGCCCAGGTTGACATGCCGCAGACGGGAGGGTTTGCCTGAAAGGATCACCCTGCTCCGAACAACAGCAGACGACACGTCCTCGTGGTCCGAACGCTAGAAAGAAGCTCAGGTATCCGAGGTGCGGGTGCTGACATGCAGCAAATGTTGAGGTCGAAGCCCTCATGCGGCTGGGGCTGCAGCGGTTGTTTCAGGACACGAGATGTCTACGAGGATGAGGCAGGGATGTTGTTTCACTAGCACCGCGAGCACAAGCCTTCAAGAATTTTGCTGTCCACACCATCCCCGGGTTTCTGGCACAGTAGGATGACATTGCGGGGTGTCGACAGCAGACCGTTGAAATGCCTCACGCGAGCTCAACTTAATCAGTGGGCGTGGTGGGAATAAAATTGAGATTGAAAAGCTTATGACGGTTCACGAGCTGGGGGAGCCAAAAGCCTCTTGAAGGCGAGAGTCAGATCCCTGAGAAGCTCAGGTGTCAATCAGTACCTGCTTTACGAGTACTGTGAAAGGCTGCTGGCTGCTGGCTGCAAAGATCGTCCCTCGTATTCTTCCAAAAAATTAATTGTCTTGATGCAGCCTTTTTGGATAAAGGTACGCAGCGTTGCTACCGTGGACGGCTGCTTCTCGCCCGCGACTCAAGCATCGCTCACCGGTCACTCAGCAGCTCACCCACCACTCGGCACCTGCTCGCAACGATGCCTCTTGCCCCAACCCCGAAACAAGCGGAGAGGGGCACCGAGGGCACTAAGCGGGGCCGACGGTGCCGCGTTTCAGGAACAGCCAGGGGAACCAATGGCGTCGCACCGAAGCCTCACAAAGTCTGTCATTTTTTTTCTTTGGCTTTTTCTTGCAGCAAAACTAATGCAGGCACCTTCGAGAGAGCGACCGCTCACGAGGGATTCCAGCTCAACCGACCCACCTTCAGAGGCGAATGCAGAAGCCGTGCACAGTAATCGGGCGCCGCGGTCAGGGCAAGAAATTCACTGTCGTCCACTGTGCATGCGATGCGCACTTGACGAGGCACCTCGACTATGCAGCTTCTACCGGAGTCCGCTGACGCACTTCGATGATGTGGCAAGATGAACAGAATGAGCAGAAGAGCAGAAAGAGAAAGGCGCAGGATATGAAAGTGTACAAGACCGTTCCACTCGCCCTCACCTCTCCAGCTGCTCAACTCATCCTTCAAGCATTGTGTTCAACTTCTTTTCGAGTTTCGGGTACCAGTGTCGTTGCGCATCTTCTCTTTTCTCTTGAATCTTTGTCAGTCTCTTCAGCAAGCACTCATTCGTCTTCAGTCTAGTTGCGCTGGCGCAATTCCGTCCTTTCGCTCGCTTCTTCCTCGACTAATATGAAACACTGCCACTAGCCACCAGATCAGCAACTCATGGACCCGCGTCACGGCAATTCCCTCTCGCCCGCCTGGCCTTTACCGGATGCGTTTCCCTCGACTGGTTACAACTTCACGGTGCCTGCGTCTCAGCCTCTGGAGCTCGCCGGCCTTAATCCTTACGCTCTTCCACATGCAAATCAACAAGTCCATTCGATTGAGCCGAACGTCAGGGATGCGGTCCACCTTCTGGCCACCTTCGGCCTTAGTCAGAGGCAGATCCGCAAACTTCGGAAACCACAGTATCGTACCGCGCTTTCCTGCCTTGCGCAGATAGGCGAGGATGACATTGACATGGCCTATATCGCGATTTTTTCAGAGCGGATGAGACCGACATCGGATCCGGTGTCCGCTCACCATCTCTCTGCCGTGCCCAGCCTCGTTTCAGACCAAACCAGTCTCAGGGCGTCTATGGCTACGGATTTCAGCATCCCCATGTCCGATAGTAGTGCCCATGGATCTGGACATGTCCCGAATCTGACCTATGGAACGGCCCAGTTTGGAGCAATCCCGGACGAAGCGAACATGGCCACGACAAAAAGCCTCCATGATAGTCAAACACCCTTCTTCGGTGTCTCTGACCACGACAAGATGGAGTACGAACCGGCTCCTCAGCATTTGGATCCTGTAACAATACCTCGACAACAACCGCGCCCTCAGGTCCTTTCGCCTAGACCAGATACTGCGGTGACACCATCTTCCGCGGCCGGAGAACGGAATCGCTCGAAACTTGATCCTGCGAATCACTCATTCTTCATTTCCAGCCACGACCGTCAACGCAATCGGCCTCCCCAACCCAGGTTTCCGTGTCCCGAACGTGGCTGTCGCAAAGATTTCTCCTCTACCAGGGAGTTTGCGAAGCATCTCTGCGGAGACCACGACAAGAATGTCATTTTCCACTGCTTGCATTGTCAACACGTTACTTTCCAGACAGGCCGTGCTGAAATGTGGACGAGACATCATAAACTGCGACACGCTTCATGTTTAACAGAGGGCAGATGCGTCCAAGAGACGCGTGGGCCAGAGAGGAAATATTGGGGCTGCGGGCTGTGCCTGGAGGTTTTTACCGACGCAAAATCGTACGCTTCTCATTATGCCGACCACTTCAAGAACAACAGGTCTCTAGAACAGAGCGACGTTAGCTCGTCCACCACGATTCAGAGCTTGCTCATGCAGGACGCCACCCACGAGAGGTGGCAGAATCGCAATGCCAGGAGTGTTGGCTATGACGGCTTGACGTATCATCGTTCATGGGACCGCGTTGACATGTCAGACATCAGAGACGCTCTGGAGTACGGCAGTTTCGAAGGAGCCAGCATTTCCGAACCAGATGTTGCTGAACGCCTTCTTGACGAGATCGAAAAACGGGCAATAATGCAGCCGAGTGGCACGCATCATCCTTATCCCGTCATTGAGATGTCCAATGCCTCTCTGGGAGGTGCCGGGCTTCTGCCAACCACGCGACTTTACGAGTGAAGTGTCGACATGCTCTGAAACATGCATCGCTGGAAGGACTCTTCCAGTATTGAGATCCCCTGCCGCAGCTGAGGTGGGCTTCTTCGTTATGGCGCTTTAACATCAACACACGACGACCATGCCACGACCCCATCGTCTAATGTCGGATGGAGTCACACTCGTGGTTCAATCATGTCCGACTACTACAACCATCCGATTCCAATCCCGACCCCCTTTGACCAGATGTTCCGACCATTCGTTCAACCAAATTTCACCATCATCCCATTTGTCTGTAATACCATGTTTCCAACCACAGCTATACCACAATACCCAATCATGTATTTCAACCACAGCTATACCACAATACCCAATCATGTATCTCAACCACGCCGAGAGACGAGCAATCCAGTTATCATGTTATCGACCCAAGACGACGTTACGAGTTCCAGACACCCTCCAGATATCCCTACTGTCATCATGTACTATCTATTATATATATCCATTCTATATATGTATTATGTATTATGTATTGAGTATTGTGTATCGTGTATTGCATAGCATATATCATTCTCAGCGGCATAACATCCGAGCCACAACAGTGCAACGGACCTGGATGAACTGTCTTGCTGTATGCAGTAGCGTTCCCCCTTTTTCACAGGCACGTCGTCTCTACGATTCATTTAGAGGCCCGGTGCACCAGCCCAACCCGCCTTGCACTCTATCCGGGATACAAGTGAGAACCAAGAATCGAGAACCCAAGATATAGCAGACTAGAGCGCAATACAGTATCCGCACAGCAGAGGTCCACATGGAAGCATCCGGCCAGGAGAACAATCCAATCCCGTCCAGTCCACTCTGAACCGCTGAACTCTCATCACTAAGACAGACACCACCCTTTCTGGGATGACGAAGGAAATAGTCTCTTTCGTCTGGATTATTCGTCTACATCTGTCACGCAGACCCTGGCGACCTTTAAACCCACAGGGCATACGTCGGTCTGTCCGCGGCTAGGTCTCTTCGTCCACGGACGAAACAGCCAGAGTTGCATCGTCACGATGTGATACTGTACTGTACCACTCACTATCTTGCCCTCTCGTTCTCATTCTTCGTCATGGCCCCGCGAAAACAAGGTCCCTCTCAACCTTGGCCAACCGTTTGATCCCCACAAAGTAAGCCTCCTTGCTTTGAGCTCTCGAACTCTCGGGCTTCTCACGATGGACCTTCTGGAACATGGCTTTCAGGGATTTTTCCAACGCCTTGTCCTCGGCACCTTGGTAGAACTTGCACACAAAGTGCCCACCGACTTTGAGCGTGTCGTAGCTGAACTTCAGTGCCGCGCGACAGAGGTCCTAAACGATGGAGGGGGTTCAGCATATGACCTAATCTAGGGGCCCACGTAGAGTGATTGGTGGCCCTTTGAGACAGAGGGAAGGATGGACTGATGATGGATGGGGTGGCTTGCACATTCATGAAAACTTACCATACTTCCGGCGTGGTCGCGGAACGCGTTCCCACTGGTATTCATCAACCTGTGATACGGGTTACTGATGCTCTTCTTGTACAGGCCGTCAAGCGGGTCCCAGGGTTCGCACATGTCGCTCAACACCACGTCGGCACACTTGTCCGCATGTGAATGCTCGGCGTCGGCGTCGGGCTCTTCATCTACCAGCAGTGTCTTCTCGACGTGGCTCTCTCGCTCGAGATAGCCCGTTGCTTCCTCCTCTAGCGTGGCTTGATCGATGGATTCACCGTGGGAGGAGGAGGAGGACGACGTATCGAGGAGAGACGGCCGTCGGAGCCGACCGCGATCCGGATCCCGAAGAAAGGCCTTGATCTCTCCTTGAATGTCTGGCGAGAGGAAGTCGCCCTGGATCGTGGACACGCCTTTGGGGGGCTGCACGGGCAGGAGGTCCACGCCGAGCACTCGCCCGCGCGGTTTCGTCAGGTCGATGGCTACCTTGGACGCCCCACACGTGTCAGTCTCAATATAGCCGTATCAGTGATAATATGGTCTCTCCGCTCAACGTTTCAAGCTTCCTTCATGTCTTGTTTTTCTTTTCCACGCCACACATCCTCACAATGAACCCCAAGTGCTCTTTCGTGGCGGACATGGACATGGGCATGGGTATGGGGACGCATATGTACCTGGCTCCAGCTCCCCGGCGCAAAGCCCAGATCCACCACCGTCATGCCCGGCCTGAACAGCCGGTACCGCTCATTGATCTGCAGCAGTTTGAATGCGGCTCTGCTTTTCAGGCCCTGGACCTTGGCCGCTCTGGCGAAATGGTCGCCCTTTTGCCGCTCAGTCCAGCGTCTCGTACTCGAGGACGCGCTCCGCCGCAGGGGAACTGGCCGACATGTCGAGCGTGAGGATGCTGAGTGTGAGGTGGAAGGAGATGATATACGACCAGCAGGTGATGAGGTACAGTTTCGCCAGGGGAGACATCTCGTATGGGTAGAGAACTGACTTGAGTGCGCCGCGGTGGGAGGAAAAGTTGTATGATAGACCCCAGCTGAAGAGCGGAGTAGATGTCGTGGGTTACATGATTGCATAGCACGCTCCTTGCGAAGTATGGAGCAGCGTGTTATACGAGGCGAAGCTTTGTTGGCGACGGGTGCGCAGGCTGATTTCGACAAAGTATTGCAAGTCGATCATCGGCAAATGGCTTCATTATTTGGGTCTTCAAACTCCGGAAGCAGCGTCATACACTTACCTCATCGGGGCTCGGATCCCCGCCGCTTTTTGTCCAGACAAGCAAGGGGAACGAGGTGGCAAGTATGAGTATAGCGCTCAACTACTATGATATACTCTAGTCTACACAAGATATGTGTCTCTACACAGGCCAGCTAATACAATGGTATACACCTGCTTTCCCCTCGTGTGATCTCGGTTTGGAACAACAGAGGTTTTGGTTCCGTGGGCGAAACACTGTCATTCCACAACATCCCATCTGAGCTTCTGCTCCGTCCTCTCTCAGCGTACGACATTTTCCTCAGCGTCTGGCAAACTCTGTTCGTCACCGAGCCTAGGGTCTCTGAGACACATCGAAAACCCGATCAAGAGCGTACAAATGCAGATTCCTGTGATGCAAAGCAACCTCTGCGCATGTTGGTACGACTCGATGATCGCCGTTCTGACAGGCGTACCGGCCGGATACAAACTGGCCATTGTAAAGGGGTCGGCGTAGGTTGAAGAAGCGAGTGTGGCATTGCCGAACGGAGCGAGATTCTCCTCGAGACGTTGAGGCAGAACATTTGTCCAGATGGTCCCCGAAATCGCACCGCCCAGGGCTGAGCCGATATTGTAAGTCGCCAGATAGAGTCCAGTGATGACGGCAACATGTTCATGTTTGGTGGCCGCTTGGATAGATGCTTGAGCTGGGTATGGAAACATACCTCCAGCGATGCCGAGCAGTACTTGGGCGCCAATTACTCCTGCTTGTGAGGACGAGGTCGTGGAACCACGGTAGTGAATCAAGAGGCCAAAAGCGACCAGGAAGAGACAAGTTCCCGCCACAATGAACCACTTCAGTCGTCGCACCTTGTAGACCACCATGCCCAACAGAAAGCCCGAAACCACCGAGCAGAAGCTGTACAAGGAAGAGATTCTTGTGGCGCCCATGATGCTGAAGTCAAACGCAACGATCAGAACAGTGTAGAGGTAGTCTCCTTGCATGTACCATGCAAAGTTCAGGCAACACGCAATTCCCAAGGCGCCCCAGACACCACGGTCTTTCAGGAGATGGAAGGGCACAAGCGGACGCGGTGCTCTCATCTCCCAGAACACGAAGGCTGGAACGCACAAGATGCCGATCACAAGAGGAGCAATGACGTGTGCACTGTTCCAGGAAGAAGTGTTGCCACCGGCGATGGTCAGGGGCACCAGGATCAGGGCAAAGACTGCTATCAGCAGGATGATTCCCGGGATATCCAGTGCCCAGAAGAGCTCGACTGACAGTCTTCTTGCGCCCCACATCTGGTAAGGTGTCTTGTACTTCTCCAACACGCCAGCTTTGCGCGCACGTCGGCCACTAAACCACAGGGCAAGCATGAGTGGGAGGGAGCAAACTGGATAGATGATGCACCACATGCCGATGCCCCACTTCCACGTCGTCGCGCCCAGAACTGCCGCAGTGACATTGCCACTGATCCATGTGTTGATTATAAATGGAGTCGCGGGGATATAGCTGAAGAAAAGCCGAGCACGGAGGGAGGTGATGTCAGCAACGATCACCTCGACGAGCAGTATAACGCATGTATAGCCGATCTGGTAAAGAACTGCACCCCCAAGGAAGGTGTTGATGTTGTTCGCGGACGCTTCGATGATAGTTCCAAGGACGTAGAAGACCACACTGACAAAAACCAGTTCCAGACGACCGAAGACATCGGCAATCTTGGCCGCCGTCGGCTGCGCAGCCGCTGCAATGACTGCTCGGAGCGTTGTTACCGTGGCGAGCAGGGAATGATGTCCCATGGAAGCAGTGGCCGTGGCCTGATAGGTATACCGAATGGTGCCGTCCAATCCATACGCATAGGCGATAAGGAAGACTCCAATGAAGAGAAACAAGCGGTCCTTTCTGGTAAGGACTTCGTTGATGGCTTCAATCCTGACCACACCAGGAGACTTCTCTGCTTCCACGATGGATTGGCGACGCTCGGAAGGCCGCTGAGGAGCGTAGTCGGGACTGCCATGATCTGCAATCTTTGGTTCACTTGTGAAATCATGAGCCTTGCCGTGCGAGTCCTCGGACATTGAGTTTCGAAATCCATGTGCAGCCATGGCTGGGTAACTACGGTGCACTTTCCAGGATACAGAGCTCGTAAGAAGGAAGAAGACCTCTACGGACGAAAGCGAGGACACCAGCCGCTATTGTAGTCCACAGAGGTGACCCACTCTTAACGCTGACTCGGAGCTGCCGTGCGAGTGACTTTCAGGTCCAACTTTTTGCAAGGTAGCAGCAGGGCTGAAATAATGCGTATGAATAGCGACTAGGAGGCCACTGACGGATAATCGTCGTCAATGGCGACCTCCCTCGATAGCATGATGCCACCCTACGGCCTTGGGCGACGCGATTGTGGGGGTTGCGGCATGGCGAAAAGCTGCCCATTGGGTAGTAGGTGGATAGCATAATCTTATCAGATGAAGAATTTTTCATCAAAAGCGGGGGCGATGACGGGTGACGGGGAGCCGAAGTGCCACAAGCACGGATGCCAAGTGATGGTCGATGAATGATCTGAACTCCTGAACTCGTTGCCTTATGTTCCGTAGTCGCGATGTCGGTGCATCGAGATTCGAGGGGACGAAGCCGGGAAGACACAGGCGGCTGGTGTCCAGGAATGGGGCAGCTTGCTAGCTTGGAGGAGCCTGCAGGGCCATGGAACCCGTCGATCCTTGACAAAAGCTGGCATCTAATCGCGCATGAATGATCTAATCAGATGTCGGCTGGGCTTGCCCTGCTAGCACTCTTTCGGCGTTGCTTTCCGCTAGCCGGCAAGAAGACGCCGAGGATGTCGCGATTGCTGCTCTGCGACCAACAGTTAGTCGACCGCTTGTTCAGGCTGTTAGTCGTGTGTGTTGAATCTAAGAGTCAGCTGTCCTGTCCTGCCAAGGGAGACGCTACTCGTTATCACTCATAGTCAACGTGCTGCCAAGTGCAGGCCGGCCACCATGCTGGCAGAATTCAAGGTGCTCCGAAACCGGCCACTCTACAGCTTGATGTTCGTCGACGGTGTTTGTTCGCCTCGTTCTTGGCGTCTCGTGCTAGTGGATCTCGCAGGCCTTTGCGAATTACATGGCCTGCTCAAGTATCCGGGCGCCTCGGATCGCGGTTGCTATATGCCAGGGAAGGCATTCGCGATTGGGCTCCACGCAGCCTCGACTAGCTCCAAGGGTTACAAGGCCACGATATTGTCTGATGACATCGTCCAGTAAATCGTCCGGCATGATCTCGTTAGGCTTGTTGGAAGTTGGGGCTATCGATGTGACGAGACTGATCTCAATCATGTTATATCCATCCTCGCTTCTATACCCTCGGCGTTTCATGAGGAATCCTGTGACTTGAGAGGGACGGAGCTCTGTCATACTCCTGGACTGATTGATGCCATATGGAAGAATGATCCCCCAGCTATCTTCAGATGGATCGACTATTGTAAGATCGCTCTCGGCACTTGGGTCGAAACCGGGATCAGGAGGAGTCGAAGCATTCATGAGCGAGCTGCCACCCGGCGTGGGCGTAGCTGGGACAGCCTGGTCTGGAGACGTCATGCTGGCTTGTGGCGTCGAGACAGGTGTCCCATATTGATTGTGCGAACCAGCCGGGGGAGCTTTCCCGTGCGCTGGTGGTGAAAACACTGCCAGTTCTGGCTGAAGCTGGATGGAAAAGAGCAAGAACAGGCATTGTTTCTGAGGTGCAGGGGATTGGTCGACAACCTGATGCCACTCCAGTATCTCTGCTGGTTCATAGTAGCCGTGCCGTACAATAGCCAGTCGCCATGCTCCGCGGACTTTGCTCATGAGGTCATGAGACACCTCCCACATCTCTTTCAGTATCTCGTGTCTAGGCCTCTTTCTGCCCGACACGCGCACGTGAGAACAATAAGACATACTAAGCGCGATGTGGCCCAGCTCATCTGTCCAAACTGCGACAAGCCACTTCTTGTCCAGACTCATGGAGTATGCCAGGTGGAGACAAGGACCATTCTTCTCCAGGGGCGAGACATATGTGGGTGACAATTGTAAGCGCACGGTGTTTTCTGACCTGGAGAGGACAACAGCCGATCCACAAGCAGATGGATGTCCCGTAGGACCCAGGGGTGGAAGCCGGTTGTAGACCTCGACGGCCAGCTTGAGGTAAGCGGTCTGTGGGTGAATGACCAGTGTCTCCGGGTTCGCAATGAAACTCTGTGGGATGATCTGCAATTGGAGGTCCGAAACGCACAGACTATTGGTGCGAGCTTTTGAAAACGCCTCGAAGAGGTTGTAAAATGCAATACACATCTCTAGATATGCCGTCGGACTGTCGCTCCTACTAACCATGTAGACAACGACGGTGCCAGTTATGCCTGTCGTCGCCGCCAGAGCGCTTCCGACCATGGCCGTGCATTGAATCAGACTGCGTTCTCCTGGATCCTCTGGGTTCCAGCATATCAATCCGTCATCTGTAACGCCAGGGAGGTGTCCGATAGTATGAGTCCCAAGATCACAAGTGGTGTAAGAATCCGAAAGTCTCTGTAACAGGTTAAGACTTCCGTCTCTGATATTTGCTGGGCGTGGGTGTATGCAAAAAGCGGTAATATGTTTCTGGCCGTTTGCGGGCTGAAGATCAAGGGTATCCCAGAAATTCATTATGGATATATTTGCGGTGAGAGGCCTTTCGATACGTCTTAGACATATTTGACTCGGCCTGATCTTGGTCACACGCCCTTGTAGCCTTGCGCTGCTGTGTTCGGCTTTGAGATTGACGAGTTGAAACAAATTTGACGGGCCTGCAGAAGTATTGATTCCGCTCAAATCAACATTCGTCTCGATACAACCGTCGAAAATATTCCGCATGTCGCCCTGATATTTTTCGTGAGCAAGCAGAGATGTCTGGGACATTTGATCGACCAACACTTGGGCCACGTGCTGGGATTTCTGCGAGGTAAGGGGGGGAGTTTGACGAGCATCTCCATGCCCCAGCTCGAAATCAGTTACCGTGGGAGGTTCCACCAGGCCCGGTTTCAGAAGACCTAGAAGCTGTTGGACTTCTTGTTGAATTGTCGTCTTGTCAAGCTCTTTCTGGTGGCTGTTGGTGTCTTGCGTACCCGGATCGTATTCGGTCCATTGTCGGAAAAGTGGAGGCAGTACGTTGGCCGAGACATTGGCCTTGGGCGACTGACTGGAACTGGTCATGGAGCTATCACTCTCAGATGGGCTGGAAGGTCTTTCGAACATCGAGCTGGATTTGGGCCGCCTTGTTGACCTCGAAACAACTGGCAACGGATTAAACCAATAGTCCCCTTCTGCATCGTATCTGCTATCGTGTATGGGGATCGAATGGAGGGCCTTGGGACCGTCATAAATCGATGAACGCCGCCGAGTGTTGGTGGTCGAAGTAGTGCTCTTACCCTGCTCGCTTCTCCACAATGGAGGTGCTGGCTTGGGAGGACTTTGAGTTCTCTTATTATCATCTAGCGACATGACAGTGTCCTTCACGGCAGTCTGGCCTGAAGGCATCTGCGGCTGAGCACCTGTCGGTATATGTGGCGAACCATCCACGGTGAATATCTCATTCTTCACGGGATCAAGTGAATCTGAGAGCTGGCGTCCAGCAGTCTTCGCATCGCTGGGATCGACTTGCTCTTGTCTGGGATCGCCACGGCTCGTTGAGCCTTCCTTTCGACTGTGGCTCGCGCTACGCGACTGTTTAGGTTGGACACCTGGGCCATCGAAGAAGTCCCAATTAGGCTCGTCACCGTTTGCTTCCTGGCCGAAGTTGTCGTCCGGCATCTCTTCAAAAAGGTCTTCGTCATAATATCCGGACATCCCAGTGGTTGGTGGCACATCATCAAAGTCTGGCATCTCCTCATCTCTTTGCTGGGCCAATTCAGCAGAGCCGCCGAGCAGATTCGCTGGAGTCATCACAACCCCATCGACAGAGGAGATGCCTGGGGTCGGATGGGTTATACCCACATCAGGTGGGGTGGGATATATTGTTTGACTAGCGGGGAATGTAGGAGGTCCAAATGGTTGGAAGTGTTCGGGATCGTCGAATGTGCCGTCGTCGGCAAACAACGGTTCATCCTCCTCATCCTCCTTCAAGACCTGGCGTCCAGTTTCGCTTTTGGATGGGGCGCTACCGATGCCGAGAATCCAGTCTCCTACAAATTGCATGGGGTCGTCGTCAACTTCGGTGATGCCCGTTTGTGCCGATGAGCCCCCCTCAAGGACAAAACAGAGGTTTGCGGGCCAAAAGATTGATCTCCAGGTGATCGGGTCGCCGAGGCCAACTTCTTCATTAGCAACTTCTGCTTGATTGCCATTCGAGCTGTGGCCAAGCTCTTCGACAGGCACTTCAGCCTCAACCCAGGGCACATCTGATGCTTTGATAGCAATATCCATATGCTCTCTCAACCACGAGGGGAGTAGGTCCCTCCACATTTCCCTTCGAGCATCGGAGACCCGAGCCTCGCCGCTGTTTTTTTCAGCCAGGTCACCATTCATATCTCTCTGGGAAGCGAGTTTTGATCGCGACACTCGTGCAATGCGCCCAACTGGTGCAAGGTAGACGGCTCTGAAGTCCGACTCGCGTGCTTCCCCATCGGTTCCGGCAAGACAATGATGGAGGGGCAAGAACGAGAATGTGCTGTCTTTCGCAATGGTCAAGACGATATGTCCGTTCAAGACCACCTGCAAGTCTATGCGATAGAGCACCCATGGTCTTCTTTCTGCAAAATTGTCGTGCTCGGTTGCAGGTGGAGCAGTCTCGACCAAGTAGAGATTGGAGCCAATCGGCTGAAGGGCAGTATTGCCAACAGGTATGAGCTTGACACTAGAGACGATGGCGGTAATAAACAACCGGTACAGACGGGCTTGTTCTGGTTTCATCAAATCTGGTAAGCGAGCAGCAGTCTTGTACGCAATGGTACAGCTGTTGCTTCGAAGAACGAAACCAAACTTCATCAGCAAGGCCTTCTGATCCTTTGGAGCCGTGATATCGACCTTCTTGTAGAAGGTGAACAGCTGTCGGGCTTCGACATCGAGGGCAGCAAGAATGGAGTTCTCTCTAAACTGGCGTTCAGTGGCGCGAAGCCTGGCCAGGATATTCTCAGGTGCGGCGACAAATGCTGAGGGGTCTTGGGTCGGTGGGTTGGCTGCTGTGCATACAATGTAGGCTATTTCACCAAAGTCGTTCTGTCTTGATATTAGCTCTGGGCTGGTGGGCAACGCCTCCACCTACCAGAGTGTACGCATTAGTTTGACAATTACCCGGAAAGTCCAAGGTGGCATTCATTTCGTTAGCCGTTCGGGGGAACGAGTATCAAATGTCGACAGCAGCGCGACAATATGGGATGTTGGGCTTTGAGGTGCATTGCACAAGCGAGCTCGAGTTTCTAGGTGTTGTGGAGGTCCACTGCTGAGGCAGAAGCAATGCTGCCGCTACCGGCCTTGTTGAAGGAAGGGCAAAGCCGGAGGCCGTCGTGGGTACAGTGTGCGCCAAGCTGGAATAGATGTCGGCGTATTGATTGTGAAGACGGGTGGTAGAATAGAGTCAGTGAAGAGGCCAGCTCTGGTGTTGATGGAAGTTGATGATCGGATGGAGCGAGAGTGAGCGGAAAGAGAGCGAAGGCGAAGGCGGAACGTTGTCCACGTGACTCGCTCTCTCCGCAAAATTGCGGCAATCGATCCAGCAAAATCTTTTGAGTGCCACCAGGTAAGTATCGATTTTCCCGACACGCCCTTGATGACTTTTCTGTGTTCTGACAAAAGCAGGCTACTTGATCCGGCACCTGTCACCATGTTTGCACGATAGCCTGCCCGTCCTTGTCCAGCATGAGACTCACCAACGGTACCGTCCCCGTCTACACGGTTGCTGGGTCGTCAATAAATCGCAACCTCCCAGACTGGCTTTCCCAGCGACAGAAGCGCAAGAAGGACCCCGAGTATGCAAACCGTGTCGAACTGCTACAGGACTTCGAATTCGAAGAAGCGAGCCAATGTGTGCGCATCAGCGAAGATGGGGAATGGGTTATGAGTACCGGCACTTACAAGCCACAAATCCACACACACTATCTACCCAACCTTGCACTTTCCTGGGCGAGACACACGAATACTCTGAACAAGACCTTCATCTTCCTCTCTACCGACTACTCTAAGACTGCCCATCTGCAGGAAGATCGTTCACTAGAGTTTCACACCCCGGGCGGATGTCACGAGTCGCTACGAATTCCTCGCTATGGCCGCGACCTTGCATATGACAGAAGCAATACGGAGCTGCTGGTGCCTGCGGTTGGGGTCAACAAGAACGGGATGGGTGAAGTTTTCAGGTTTAATCTTGAGCTGGGCCGGTTTATGAGCGAGTTCGAAATCGATGTAGGTGGGGATGACCTGAATACAATCGGAGGCGGAGCGCTGCAAGGTGGCATTCAAGCTGGAAGTGTTAATGTGGCCGCAGTGGCAGAGGGAAGTCACAATCTGCTAGCATTTGGAACCTCACTGGGCACAGTGGAGTATTGGGACACTCGCTCAAGAGCGCCAGTAGCGACACTGGCTGTACCTTCAGACTTTGAAGGACGGCCCGAAGTCACGGCGCTCGACTATCATCGATCTGGCATCAGCGTGGCCGTTGGAACTTCCTCTGGGCTCATTTATCTTTACGATCTTCGGTCGTCGCTCCCCACTCTCAAGAAGGACCATGGCTATGGTTACCCTATTCAGTATGTGCAGTATTTAACCCAGGGCGTCAAAACTCGAGACTCGGTAACTGAACCCAAGATTGCGTCCGCGGACCGACGAATACTGAAGCTCTGGGACGAATCAGATGGGACGCCCTGGACGTCGGTAGAACCAGCTGTGGACATCAACTGCGTGGCTTGGTGTAAGGACAGCGGCATGTTTTTGACTGCTAATGAAGGCCGACAGCAACATGCTTTCTTCATTCCCCAGCTCGGACCAGCGCCAAAGTGGTGCTCCTTCCTGGACAACGTCGTTGAAGAAATGGCCGACGACCCCAACGACCCCTACGCTTTCACTAAAACCAAGGTCGGTGAGATCTACGACAATTATAAATTTCTCACCCCACCTCAGCTGCGCATGCTCAATCTGGATCACCTGGTCGGCAAGACAAACTTGCTTCGTCCTTACATGCACGGCTTCTTCGTCGCTCAAGGTCTGTATGAGGAAGCGAGGCTCATTGCAAATCCCACCAGCTGGGAAGAGGAAAGAGCCAAACGAGTCCAGGCGAAGATTGACAAAGAGCGGGAGAGCAGGATCCGGGGCAAGAAAAAGATTACGGCCAAGGTTAATCGCAAATTTCTGGAAAGGATCCTCGAGCGAGAAGAAAAGAACGACAGGCGGCGTGCCCAGCGTGTATTGGCCCAGGGTGGCGATGACATTGCTCCGACAGAAACAGCCGGCAATGTTGCAGCTCAGGGTGAAGACAAAGGTCTGTTCCCCGATGCTCGATTTGCGAGGATGTTTCAAGAAGAAGACTTCGCTGTGGACGAAACTTCGAGGGAGTTTCAGCAGCTCAATCCAAACTCCAAAGCGCCTGCTTCAAACCTGGACAGAGAGAATGGTCTCACAGCTGTGGAGGAAGAGGCCATTGACGAAGTACCTGGGTCCAGCGACGAAGAAGAGAAGGACGAAGACGATTTCTATGGCAGCCGTAATAAGTCGGGTACCCGAATATCGACTGCCGATTACAAACGTCGTCCGAATAAGAAGCAGAAGAAGAGAGATCAGATACAGATGCGTGTCACGTCGTCGGGAGCAGGGAGTGCTGCAAGGACGACTCATGACCGGTCCTTCGGGTCTCGGGCGGAGAATCTCCAGCCTGTCGAGCGAAAGCAACGTAGAGCAGGCTTTGGTGGAGCCGTGGGTGACAAGGTCATCACGTTCGAACCGACAAAGAAATCTAAAGGTCTGGACCAGTTGCACGGTGGCTCGCACCGCACGTCAAGAGGACAGGATCGAAGAAGTGCATCCGGAAACACGTTCAGAAAGATGTAAAGACCCTTGGCATTGCGCCCTCATCCCCTCGGCTGAGCGGCATCACGAGTTATCGCCGTGATCACATCCCCCGATTGCGCTACGGCGCCAAAGATACCGCCTTCCATCTTGACGGACTCAATGGTGGCATTATGCAGTTGCGGTGTTGCAGCTGCTGTCGCGTCTTCAAGTAGAAGACAGTCGAAGCCACGGTCATTGGCCTCACGCATGGTAGTGGAAACGCAGACGTCGGTGGTCACTCCGCACAACACCAGATTCCTGATGCCACGAATCTTCAAGAGAAGTTCAAAATCCGTGTGAGCAAAAGCTCCTCTGCCAGGCTTGTCGATGATTACTTCATCGGGACCTGGCTCTAATTCAGGGATAACGCCGTGTCCAGGTTCCCCTCGAACCAGGAATCTACCAAGCGGACCTCGATCGCCGATACCCAGTTGGCGCGGATTTTTGCGTGATCGGAATCGCTCACGACTTGATAACGTGGAAAGGTCAGGTCTATGTCCTACAAGACGGTCATTTTCTGGCAAGTGGCCCATGCTTGGTGCGTTGCTCCATACCTTCCCGCGTGAAGAAGACGGGAAACCCGGCTCCGCGCGCAGCGGAGAGCAGTGCCTGGATGGTTGGGATCAAGTTTCGAGCATCCTCGACATCATAGCCTTGACAGTCGAAATATCCTCCGACCTCGCAGACTGGCAGATCGTCAGCTCGCGTCGTCCGTAACGGAGATGAAGGTCTCCTACAATCCCGTTGCATATCAATGACGACAATTGCTGTTGTGGCAGGGCTGAAAGAAGCATCGTGGGGATAGTGGTAGGGCTCTGCTAGGATTGAGCGGTTTAGACTCGAGTGCATTGTTGCGTCTCCCATTGCTTGGATCGGTTGAGAAGATCGACATCGAAACCAGACCTTTTTGTACTCAACTTCTTCCTTTTCCTGTCTCTGCGTACCGGGTATATATCAATATGCGGCCAACTCCGATATCAGTCCAGAGTAAGAGGTGGTCTCGACGCCGACCCACGCCGTTGTCGTCCTCTGCTGACTCAGCCGCCCACCGCTTGGCTCGTAAACGGTACTGGGTTACAGTTCTGTTTGACAGGCACTCGCTTCGGGGCTTTTCTCTATCTCTAAATTCCTCCAGCGAAGCGCTGAGCGAAGATCACGAAAGGCATAGATGTATCTGTCCGACCCCAGTCTGTCCTGGCACAGATGCTCTCGGAAATTTCGCGAATTCTCGGTTAGCGGTGTATAGTAATTGGAACCGCTGCCCGCCGCTGATATCATTTGGCTGCAATAAATCTGGCCATCATTCCTACAATTGTGGATATCGTGATAGCTGCTTCCATTACCATTAATATTTGCATATCACGGATGATTCTGTCGATGCACGAGGGAACCAGCAAGGAACAAGCGTGTTCACTAGTGGCACCGGGTTGGGAAAGTGTAGCGGGTCAATCGGAGAATTACATCGAGACTAGCCCGGCTTGGCGCTATGCGTTGCCGGTGGCAGGGCAGGAACCCCGTGTTTGTAGTTGTGTCTCCTGCCAACCTTTTCCTGAACCACTGCCACCGAGGGAGCTGCCTCCCAGTGCAGACTCGGCCAGTGATACTAACTACAGCAGCAGCAGCATCGCCATCATCGCCATCATCTTGGATATCCGGCTACCGACACTTCGACAACAATCGCGACAACACCAACGTCACCGCCCCAAAACCGCGTCGCATCCCCGTCAGCCTATGGAGAACAGGTCAACAAGAAACATCAACCACCGTACAGCAGCACCCCAACACCGGCTTCGACTGTCACATATATAAATCGCAACGGCAACGCCAGGCGACGATATTGCTACGACGAAACTCACAAATTTCAACCAGCATGGCCCTCCTCGACGGGGTACCTTCTTCACCCCCTGGCGCAGGCACGTCCACGGAAGACGCACTCAAATACTACAAAGCACAATATGAACTGTTAGAATCCGAACTCGCAGACTTTCAAGCCTCTAGTAAAGAACTTGAGGCGGAATTAGAAAGAGATGTCGAAGCGACCGAAAAGCGCGAACGGCAGTGGAAGGACAAAGCTTCCAACCTGCAATATGAGATCGAGGAGTGGAAGACGAAATACAAGCAGTCGAAGATGGAAGCCTCGAACGCCCAGAATGCGCTGCAGAAGGAAATCACCCAGCTCCGCGAGACGAACCGGGAACTGAATCTGCGACTTCGTGACACCGAGGTCGCCAATGACGACTACGAGCGAAAGCAGCGAAATACGGAGTCCTCGCTGGAGGACATGGAACAGAAATACAATCAGACAATTGAGCGCAGCGTCATGCTCGAGGAAGAAATGCGTGCTGGAGAGCAGGAGAGAGAGGCACTCCGGATCGAAGCGCAGAGGCTGCGCGATGAATTGTCTGATCTAAGAATCGAGGCCGACATCACCAAAGAAAAGTTACAGAAAGCCACCGAACAGCTGGCACCACGAGAAAAACACTTGACCATCCAACCGATATCGTTATCGGCGTCTCCACGTTCAGAACTGTCTCCTACGACCACGACCGCCTCCTCACCGACTTTCGACACGCCCCCGGCGAAGTCATCCTTGTCAGACACGCCCACGCCACCCTCGCCACCATTTTCTGATAAGTCGGCAAAGTTATCCAAACCCTTTGCTGCGCCAGGAATCCCCAAAGCCAGGCAATCACTCACGGCCAGCGGAATTGCTTCACGGCCTTCCACAGCGGGTTCCGCTGCCTCCAGACCCGCCGGTCATGCTCGCGGCCCTTCCATTCCAGCCTTAGCCCGAACCGGACCGTCGGCATCATTCCGGCAGAGCCTGTCGAGACCGCCGAGCTCTCAGCAACGACCTTCAGGATTACCTCAATCAGCGTCAATTATCCACCTCAAAAACATGCAAGGAAAGCTCGCCGCGCTAACCGAACGAGCCCATGCCGCCAAGTCCAAGCTACCGGCCCCTGTTCGCACCCCTCCCAGGACTTCTCCCAGAAGTGGTTCCGCGCTTGGCAATCACATACCGGCCTCTGTCACTGTCCGCTCCCGGAAGAGGACAAACGGCAGTACCATTAGCGGCAATGATTCGATCCTTGACAAGGTGCAAGAAACGCCATCAGTGCCCAGGACAAGAACGAGTCGACCTTCACTCAACCAAGCACCTCCATCTCCAACACGCACCGAGACGTCGATGCCCAGACCGAAGACAAGTCGGCCATCACTGAATCAACAGCCACCGTCGCCAAGAAGAGGCGAGATGGCCGCCCCTCCACCGCGCCCAGCATCACGGACAAGCGGTTTCGCTTCATCTCGCCCGTCATTTGCACCCAGCCACTCTCGCCCGGGAAGCCGAGCTAGCGTCTCTGGCTTCCCACGAGCCCCTTTGGGGAGCGGCATCGGTGCTGGCTTTGCACCCAACGCGTCGACGGAGAGAGTTCGACCGCAAAGCAGCCTCAGTAGCTATGGCGGCTTGGACGGTGCCATGGACGAAGAAGACGAACCCAACGAGATTGAAGCTGGCATCACGCCGCTGCGGCGACGGGCGACCTTTGCGAGGGGACGCACTAGCGACGTTGGTAGTGCGATCCCGAGTCCCAGTAAACGATCAAGTATTGGTGGAGCGAGTAAGATGCTGAAACGGCAGAGCATTGGTGTGAATGGGATGGGGAATGCACAGGACTCTGGTATAGGCTTGACCAATGTACAGGAGAGTTATGACTTGAATGAGACGTTTTGACGTACGGGTGGCATTGGAACAGGATTAGCACCACCGCGCCGTGGCTTTGGTGGCGGGCCAAGAGCTTTCAAGAGCTTTGGAAAGGGGGTTGAATGTCGATACGCATTGGATCAGCTACAGTGCAGAACCGCGTGTATTCGGACTGGCGAACCTGCAGGCGTGACTAAGGAACGATACCCTCATTTAGCAATTTTCATGACATTGATACCCGCTTCGTAAAGCCGGCCGAGTGAGATTCGGGACCAAAGGGCATGCCTGCCTCCCTCATTTCTTGCCATTCAGCACGACCAGCTGCCCTTCCTTCCCATCGTCCACACGCCAGTCGGCCCCCGACTCAGGCACATCAAACCCCACGAACCCACTCCTCGTAGGCACGAACTGCCTCAGGGTGACGCCGGCCTCGCCCAAGACCCTCCGACTGGCGTCATCCATGTTATAGCTCTGGCTGTACACGACCTCCTTGACGCCGACCTGGGCGATCTTGACGCTGCAGGTCAAGCACGGACACGTGTCGCAGTAGAGCACGGCGCCGTCGCGGATGCGCTCGCGGCCGGCCTCGAGCAGCGCGTTCTCCTCGGCATGCAGGCACAGACAGGTGGCGAGGGCGACGCCGCCGCCGGACGCGCCGTTGCACCGCGGACAGCCGCCCTCGTTGCAGTTGGCCAGCCCGCGCGGCGTGCCGTTGTAGCCCGTCGAGATGATGCGGGCGTGGTGCACGAGCACGCATCCGACGCGGCGTTTCATGCAGTTCGACCGGCGCGAGGCCAGCGAGGCGAGCGTCATGAAGTATGCGTCCCATGTGGGCCGGAGGCGGGTCGGCGACGAGAGGTCCAGCGTGGCCAGGAAGGCGTGGTACGCGGGCTGTGTGGTGTGCGTGTTGAGGATCGAGAGGTGGGCGTGGGCCAACAGCGGGGCTAGTGCTGAGCGAGGACGGCAGCTTGGATCTGTGCCCCTGTCTGTGTCTGCGTCTGCGTCTGTGTGTCCCCGAGAATCTCTCGTGCCGTACAGTTGTAGGTCGTTGTAGTGGATGAAATCGGCGAGGGGCATGGGAGGGAGGTTGCGTTTTGTACAGCTATGGTCAGGCGTGAGTGGTTGAGTTAGCCACTTTTGGTCTTTGCTTTTATCTCCCTTATCGCCCCTTTGGACGGGGTGAGCGGCAGATGTCTCGGGGAGAGGCGGTTCGTATATTTAGGGTTATATGCGCTTGTGCTATTACTTCTGACATGGCGAGTCGCAAACGCTTTCCACCAGTCAGGTAGGAATAGTGGAGAGTAAAATGGCCAGCGAAGAGAGCAGGATAGACAACGCCAGGGACCATGAGCAGGAAACACATTGACAATAGAGCAGCGGCGAACCAAGGTAGAGAAATAGAGCGAGGACTCAAACGGGACGAGATATCCACACATACCGGTCACTGAACCGCTTGTACCTCACACCTACGGGTGCGTCGACGTTGATCAGCATAAAGAATGGTCTCCTGAGAAGTAACTCTAGGGTCTCTTCGTCGTAGATGTCGGTCAAGACCCAATGCTCGCGCCATCGTTTGGTCACGAAATCTAGCAAGGACTCGACGTCGGGGAATGAGAGGCCGCGGGTGCCAACCTGGTCGGTCACACTGGGGAGCAGCCGTAGGTGGTCTATAGTCGGCGGTGATGGTGACGATTGGAGGTTAGAGCGAGAAATCCGTGATGGGGTGGTGCCGTCGGATGAGCTCTGCAATGGTTGTAGCTGGGTCGGTGTGGGAAGATGCAGGCGGAGGAAGCCTGACTGTTGGACTAGATATTCGGCCGTGGTGTGTTTGCCGGCGCAGATGGAGCCGCAGATGCCGATTAACATTGTGCTGAAATGGGGTGTTCAATCTGGCGAAGAGCGGGAGTCGTCGGCGATGGGGGGGCACGATAGAGTTCGTCCCGTAGATCCAGAGCGCAAGCAAGGCTGTCGCGTCTGATACTGGATGTGCCTAGACCAATCAATATCGCCAGTGATGGTCGGCTTTCTTGTCTTGGTCCGAGATATAGTGTGGCTCGACAGCGACGTGATCAGACCACTACTTCGACGGTGCCTTGCCTTGCTCCCAGTCGCCTCAGGAATCAATCCTCCCAGTCGTTGGCGTCCTTCTCACCAGACGCGTAAAGTGGTCATCCGACGCGTCAAATGACGGTGGAATGACCAGGGTCCAGCGTGACTAATTAAGCGCGGGACCCTGTCACGTGTGTGATGCGTCTGGAGGCGAAGTGACGGACGCGGCGGGCGGAAGCCGGTGGCGCCTGATTCGAGCCGAGCTTCGTCTAGCCTCGAGGCACCCGCTGCACCCACTGCACCCACTGCGCCCCGGGAGCCCAGCCACTCACCCACCACTCACTCCGCTGCTCATGCACGTCGTCCATCCGGGACATACTCCGGAGTTCCAGGCCAACCTCAAACCAACTTTCTGAGCTTGACACATCATTCTTACGGCTGTCTGCTCCGTGGCGACACTCTCTTTGTTTGCAAACATTCCCTCCTCTACCGGCTTCAGACGTCGAACCGCTGATTACATCGGACACTCAGCGCAAGCACCGCCACTCCCAGGCACTGGGACGGGCTCCCAGCCATGCAATACGTCCCCTTCGCCTCAGACATCGAGATCCCATTCTACGCCTCCCTGGCATCCCACAAAATCAACCATGACAAACTCGATGACTCGGCCCGAAAACTCCTGGGTCTGTACGAGATCCGCCCGGCAGACAACAAGGAGCATTCCTGCCGGATGCAAGTCCACGCCAACGCCCTGACCAGCGACGAGGTGCCTGCCGGCTTCTATCGCGCCGAAGGCATCATCAGAAACTTCAACACGGTCGAGGAGTATCGCACCATCGACAAGTTGGCCATGATCCAGCAAGCGGGGAAGACCATCTGGGACGCGATCAACGATGGGACCATCTATTCATGTCCGAGTTTGCTTGCTTGCTTTCTGGTGCTGAGCTTCGCCGATTTGAAAAAGTACAAGTTCAACTATTGGTTTGCGTTTCCCGCCCTGGTCATGGATCCGCCCTGGGTGCCTGTGCAGAGTACAGGGAGCGTGGCGAGTCCAGAGACGGGGATCCCGTTCAAGAAGCTAACGTCAATTGAGAGCACAACGCTGGTTGATAACGTCATGACCTGGAAATATGCCGTCGATGCAAGACAACACGGATTCTTCCTGGCCAAGAAAGTACGTGACAAGCCTGTCCTGGAGAGGGATCTTGGCGACGATGAGGATGCTCGTCCTACTTCACCACGAACGCCGCTCACCCCGACCTCGAGCCTTGGCTACAACTGGCAAATCAGCTCGCTGTCGAGCTATGAGACCGGCTTCTTCGACAACACGGATCCCGAAGACACTTTCGTCTGCTTCGCCGATCCCTCAAACTATAGCGAACCCGGCCCCGTGGCCCCGGGTTGGATGCTCCGCAACTTGCTTGTCCTGGTCCGACAAAGGTGGAAACTCGACAAAGTCCAAATCCTCTGCTATCGAGAGACCCAAATGCGCCGAGACGCAGCACGTAGTGTGATTTTCAACATGGAGGTCTCTTCAAAAGCAAAATCCGCCGGGTCCGCAGCGCAGACCGACTATTCCCAAACCATGCCTAAAGTCGTAGGCTGGGAGCGCAACGCCGCCAACAAACTCACCGGTCGCACCGCCGACCTCACCAGCTACATGGACCCGACGAAACTGGCCGACTCGTCCGTCGACCTCAACCTGAAACTCATGAAATGGCGCATCTCCCCTAATCTCGACCTGGACAAAATCAAACAAACAAAATGTTTACTGCTCGGAGCAGGGACACTGGGCTCGTATGTGTCGAGAAACCTGATGGGCTGGGGTGTGAGACACATCACGTTCGTGGATAACGGGAGTGTGAGCTTCAGTAACCCCGTCCGCCAACCGCTGTTTACATTCAACGACTGCCTGGAGGGAGGGAAGAAAAAGGCCCTGGCGGCAGCGGAGGCGTTGAAGACGATATACCCCGGCGTGCGATCCGCAGGACATGTCTTGAGCGTGCCCATGGCAGGCCATCCGATCACAGACTACGAGAAGACGAAGGCCGAGTACGAGCAGTTGAAGAAACTGGTTGACGAACACGATGTGATTTTCTTGCTTATGGACACACGGGAGTCGAGATGGCTGCCGACTGTGATGGGGAAAGCAGGCGGGAAGATCGTCATGAATGCAGCCCTCGGATTCGACACGTACGTGGTCATGAGGCACGGCGTGAAACTCTCGGCCCCCAGCCACGACGTCGATCGCCTCAAGGAGGGCGAGGTTGAAACCGAGACCGAGACAGGAACGGGGACCGGTGCGCAAGATTACCAAGCACAGCAGCACGGCTTGGAGGGCGAAGAGCTGGGCTGCTACTTCTGCAACGACGTCGTCGCTCCCGCCGACTCGATGAAAGACCTCACCCTGGATCAGCAATGCACCGTCACCAGGCCGGGCATTGCGGCCATCGCGTCCGCCTTGCTGGTCGAGCTCCTCGTCTCCATCCTGCAACACCCTCTCGGCCCCGCCGCGCCGGCCACGACTTCGTCGCAAGAACGCGGTGAGCATCCGCTCGGCATCATCCCCCACCAAATCCGAGGCTTCCTCGCCAACTTTACGAATCTCAACATTACGGGCCAGAGTTACGATTGCTGTAGCGCGTGCTCGGATAAGATCCTCGCCGCGTATGAGAAGGACGGGTGGGAGTTCGTGGCCAAGGCGATGAACGAGAAGGGCTACGTCGAGGAGATTAGCGGGTTAGCAGAGGTGCAGAGGCTGGCCGAGGAGGCAATGAAACGAGACATTGACTTTAGCGAGGAGGACGAGGAGGGGGGAGCAGAGGATGAGGAGGGCGAGTTGGTTTGACTCACGTAGGGGAGAGAAAGTGGTAGCAGCCTACCGTCGTCCGCTAAGCAATAGAGCAGGGAATTTCAGATGTATCATTCATCCGCCATTGATTCCTTCGCACGAAACGCTGCACTCGACGCTAGATGTGCACGAAGTATGTACTGTAATGAACTGTTCTTTATGCAGTAGAAGTAAGTGTCCCCCCGCCCCTTCTCGTACGCTGCAGAGAACGACAATGCTCGCGGGTTGAACCCCGATCACTACCAGGAGGTCTTGGGCTTGTCCCCATTCTCGGCGTTCAGCTCGCTGGACTCGACCTGATCTGCCCATGTTCCTCCACCGCCAGCTGAATCCCACCGGCGCGGGCTTGGTTTATGAGTCTCCTTTGCAGGTGGCTTAGTGTCCGTGTCCAAGTTTGTGTTTGTGCTTGTGTCTGTGTGCTGTTTCTGCGGTTGCGGTTGCGGTGGTTTGGACGCCGAGCCCGAGCCCGAGCCCGCGCCAGAAGGGAGAGCGGGAAATTCAGCTTCGGCGGAGGTATTGGGCTGCTGCTGATGATGATCCCACGACGGGCCGGAGCCACCGCCGCCTCTGTCTCTGCCTCCGCCGCGCCCTCGTCCTCTGCTGCCGCCGCCACCTCTCCCTCTTCCCCTTGCTCTTGACCGATCATCATCACGCCACTCATACTGCCTGAGATCATCGTCGTCGTGGTTGTCCTCCGCCGCCGCCGCTGTAAACCCCCGTCCGCCGCCGCCGCCGCCGCCGCCGTACTCAGTATACCCACCACCTCCTCCTCCGCGTGGGCCTCTACGTCCGCCCCGTCCGCCTCGTGCGTTAAACCCCTCGGCATTATTCTTATTCATCATCGTCGTCGTCATCGTCATCGTCACATCCTCTTTATCTCGATCCCACTCCCGGCCCTCCCTGTTCCCCAGCTTTCTCAGCCGGTTCTTCTCGCGCTCCCCTTCCATGACGCGCCGCTCTTTGCGCTCGACGGCCCTCTTCTCCGTCGCCATGCGTTCTCTCTCCTGGAAACTCGCGGCGTCGGCTTGCGCGCGCGCATGCGCGGCCGCCACGGTCTGTGAGCGTTCTTTGGCGGCCGCGAGTTTCGCGCTGAGTTCTTCTTCGGTGAGTTTCGGCCGCGCGATACCGCCTGTCAGTGTGCGATCGCCGCGGACGGCGGGAGTTTTGGTGTTGGGTTGTTGTGCAACCGCGGCCTCATCTGCTGCTGCGGACTGCTGAGGCCGTGCCGTAGGTTCAGTCTCTATCGTCATCTCTGGCTGTGCGGGCTCTTGAGGTCGCACCGTTACTTTCCCCGCCTTACTCGCCGCTGCTGTTGCTGCTGCTGCTCGTGTGGTCGATCTATCAGAGTCTACTGTTTTCGGTGTTGCCCACTTCGAATCTTCCAACCCAGCAGCCGCAGCAGTGGTGGGGGTGGTGGTGGTGGGTGGTGGCTTCCTGGGTCCTCCACCACCACCACCGCCGCCGCCTCCCGCCCGTCCGGCTTGTTGTCCGACACCTCGTCCTCTTGGTTTCTGCCTGTAGCCCGAACTGGGAGCATCATTCGCGAATGAGGTTACGGCGGGCGGATTTGCGGCTTGCAGAGCAGGAACAGCTGCAGCGACGGCTTCTATCGGGGGAGGCACCAACGCAGGCTCAAGTGAGACCTGGTCGAGCTGGGTAGCGACGGTGTCCGGCGAGGGGGGGTTCTCAATGGGGATGATTTCGTCGTCGAAAAGGTCGTCGTCGCCGCGGGATTGGGAAAAGTCCTCCATCCTGTACACGCGCAGCCAGGGACGCTCTCGAAGACGAACAATACAAGGGCGTATACCTGACTTGACTCAAGGCCAACCTCACTCAAGATTTACCTGGCAAAACGAATGCGGTTGGTCTGTTACTCGTACTCGTACTGATGCTCGTCGAGCAAGCTCACGTCAAGTTCGATGTCAATTTCTCCAATATCGTTGAATTTCTTGAATGCGGAGGAGCGCCGGATAAACAAACACCGCCGTGATCCGGCCGTCCTTCTGCACGGCTGCTAATTCGAAGCCGAGCTTCTTCTCTTCTACTGTAGCCCATCTTCTGGAGCGATATCGTCAAGGCAAACCAGTCTCTATCGAACCCGGAAGATGACTGTCAAAGAAAGGAGAATCCAACTTTCGGAAAGAGGAAATCTTAATTGTACTAGAAGGCTTGGAATATAGATCCCCAGCCCCCTACTCCGTACTTCATGCATCTCTATATTGCTTTTCTTTTCTTTTCTGCCACACTGGCCCGTCTTGTTGGTACAGTGCGCCGTCCTCAAAATCCCCATGGGTGCCCCAGCTATGCAACATGGACATAGGTGCATTCATCAGAACGGGGGCAACCAGAAGGGGTATCCTCCATTCTTGATCCTGAAAACGCTCATCAAGAAGCTGTACATGCCGAAGAGGACGGCCGCCCAAATGATGACCGCGGCCTGTTGAGTCTTGGGATCCCTGATGCGTGGGACGCGGAGAGCGAGATTGATTGCCGCAAAGGCCAGCAGCGCATCTGTAGGTAAATATGTTAGCAAAATCCCAGCCGTGAATGAAGATCGACAGGGGCGAAAACGACGGGCTGTCCTGGTTATCACTCACACATGCCCGCAACAATCTGCGTCTCCATGCCATACTGGTTCTGGAAGCCGCCGGCGAAATAACTGATCCCGCCACGTCCGTTGCCCGCCACGTACGGCACCTTGCGGATGTGGTTGAACATGTGCCCGCTCGTGAACAGCAAGATCATGATCAGGCTGAGGCCCGCCCACAGGTTGCGGTTCTGCACGATCGGCATGATGTACGGGTACGCCACCGTGAGGAAGGTGAAGACGCCCAACAGGACCGTAATGCTAACGCCGATTCTCGCATAGTTGATGGGCCGCACGATCGAGGGGTAGTCCTGGCCGGGGGGGAGATGTCGCAACAGCCAGCCGTGGACGGCTTCGGCGGATTGTGGACCCAGGAAATCCAGACGCGCAGGTTGGCCTTCGGGTTTGGCGTGCGCGCCCACCGTGGGAGGGAACAGGAGTAGCACAGGTGCAGTTTGCAGTTGGAGCTTTGGAGAATCATGTTAGCCCCGCCTCCAAAGTGGCTTGATTGCGCGAACCTTCATGAACACGTTTCTCCCCTGGTCGAAATCCAAGGTACTGAACAAGATCCTGTTCTGCCCGCTGCGGTCCCCTTTCTGCCAGCTGCGTCCCAGGATGGTCCATTCTTGGTCGAACTCTCGACAGATCCCACATGCGTATTTTGCGTCCCGGGCGGTAAGAAGCACGGCGAGGGAGTAGTCCCGCGGCGAGGCCGTCAAATCGCTGTAGCTCGTCTCATCGCTTTCAAATGGCGCCGAATGGGTCTTGTAGGTGTCGAACTTGCTCGTCGTTGCTGCCTTTTTGGCTGAGACAATAGCGGTGAGCGAGAATGCCGTCAGGGCGAGGAGCCTCAGAAACCGCATCTTGGCTTCTAGTGCACGCTGATCGTGAGTGGCAGTCAATGGTGAGCTTCGCAACAGGTGTTCAGTCTTGGATGGAACTCGGGAAAGTTGCCACTTTCCAGTCAGCCAATCATAGGCTTCAATATTCGGCGATGACCCACGATGTGAACAGAATATCAAGCAGTCTCGCAGTTACATCTCAACGGTCCTTTCGGCGCAGGCGAGTCTAGAAGCCAGGTTGGCTGATCTATGAGTCTTTATTCGGTCCAGTGGTGGACTCGGACAATGGGCCCATGGCAATACATCGTACTTCGCCAAAGGGACAGACCACCAAATACGCGGTGCGATTCGTGTCAGTCAGGCATTTGTGCGCAGCATGACCTTCTCAACCGTCGCTCACAAATGGAACCTCCATCTCGAATCATCATCTCCAAGCCACGGCCCCTCAGGATCAACATCCCCTGACTCCTTAGCGTCGCGTCTCGCATTCTCCCTCTTGAGCACCAGATATAACGTGGTCACCACCGCCAGGTTCGCCACCATGTACCCCAACGCGAACGAATGCCCGAGGAAATATCGCGGCGCCGTCTCCGTGCGGTAGAGCTGCGTTCCTAGCACGGCGCCCAGGTTCCCAATACTAATCTGCATGGCGTTGGCCACGGCGCGTTTCGTCTGTCCGCTGACGTTGTTGGCTGGCCAGCTCAGCACCAGCGCCACGGACGGGTAGATCCCGCTGGCCGCGAAGATGATGCCCACGTACGACACGCCGGGTCGGGGATCGCTGAGCAGGAGAATATATCCGAGGATGGCGAGCGAGGAGGACGCGAGGATCAAAGGCGCGCGGACGCGGTATCTCTCGGAGAGGATCGCTGATGTGACTGTTAGGCAGAACGCAATGGCGTAGGGTGGAATGGTCATCAGTTGCGCAGTTGCGGACGTATAGCCTAGGGATTTGATGATGGAGGGGAGGAAGAGCGAGAGCGTGTACAGGGGGAGCGAAAGGCTGTGGAATCCCAACGCGTACAGCCAACATTTGACGTCGGTGAAGGCTTTCTTGACATTAGCCCAGTCGAGCTTTTCGTGCTGCGTGGCATCGCTGTCGAGCCTGAGGCGGTTCTGGATGTATTCCCGCTCATCCTCGTTGAGGAACTTCGCCGTGTCGGGGTAGTTGTGGATGAAGAAGTAGGAGCCCGCGGACACCACGATGGTGAGGAGTCCCTCCTTCAGAGCGGTCAGCATGATATGTCCTTCTAGGGTGACGGTGCTTACTAGGATGAAGATCCATCGCCAGCCGTTGTAACCGCCGACGCCTCTCATCTTCGCAATGCCAAAGGCCAGAATACCGCCGAATGCTCCCGCTAACGAAGCGGCGCTGAAGAACAGTGCAACTCGAAATTGCCTTTCATTGCGCTTGTACCACATCGACAGGTAGAACACGATGCCTGTTGACTATGTTGGCTCGAGGCAACAACCATGGGTGCACGCAACATACCTGGAAAGAGCCCCGATTCAGTGACGCCGAGGAAGAATCGAACAACATAAAACCCGGCTTTCGATTGGGTGACGCCCATTAACGTCGCCACAATGCCCCACGCGAGGGTGAGGGTCGGCAGCCAAAGCCTCGGGGTCCAGACCTTCAAAATGAGATTGCAGGGCACTTCAAAGAGGACATATCCAATGAAGTACAATGTCAGGCCGGTGAGGTATTCATTACCGGACATGTGTATATCAGTGGTCAAGCCCTCGATTCGCGCATTGCCGACATTGGATCGGTCGAGGAATGATAGAAGATACAATATCGTCAAGGCGGGAAGGAGGGTGAGGTCGAGCTTCCGCACAAGAGATCGCTCGTTGATTCCTTCCGGAACATGTTCATTGGCAGTATTCAGTTCGGCCTCTCCGCTGCCACTGTCGGAGTTGCTGTTCGGCTGCTTCTCGATGGAAGCCATGTCGCACTATGGCTTCCTCCAGCCCAGCTATCCAGAGAAATAGATTTGTCTCTGACAGGAGGCGGTCGCAACAGCGGTAGATCTTGCACAGCCAACGAAGATGCTGCGGCGGTCATGATGGATATAAAAGCATGCTGATGTATCCATTTCTTGCATTGCGACATCATAGCCTGACGGCCGGCAACGATCATCTCTCATGGGCCGCCGAGTCGGAGCGTTGACGATGGATCGGTCGCAGGGCCAGTTGTATTGTAGTATCATGGTGGTGTAAAACACATGGTAGATGGCGTGCTTGAGCCATCTCAAAAAGGAAGCTGGGTAAGAGAACGGCGGCCGCTTATTAGTCCATACGCTTTGAAAACCCCCCAGGACACCCACCCAGTTGCCCACGGGATGCCGGCAGTCAATCCGTTATCTTCTGTGTTCATTCAATTATTCTTGTGTGTTATTCTAAGAAGCCTTCATGACATCTCAACACAGTTCGCCCAGCATCGGGGCATGCAGGAACGGTGTTTGGCTTACATCAGACGACTCGCTCCGCCTGGTATTTTGGTGGCTCCTTGTCCCATTGGACATGTCTGCACAAAGTCTCGTCGAACCACAGGGGCAGGTGAGGTTCCAGAAATTCTGTGGTATTGTCAGGACTTACAGCGGTATGGATCATGGCCCTCCCTCTGACGGCAACCATGTGGAACACGGACATAGCCTGGCGCCCAACTTACCATAGAAGACGAACTGCTGGAGTATTTTCTGGACGTGAGGCCATTCGGTCAGCCCCAGTATGTCAGCCTGCTCCGCAAACGTTTTTGAGAACCACGTCCTCGGCCGAGTCAGGCCTCTGGTCTTCAGGTTGATACGCCATTCGAATCTGGCACCGTAGAAGCACACCCAAAGCAGTGCTTCCCGATAGTGTTTGAGAACATCCACTGAGGCTGTGTCCAGGACCTGTCTCATTGTCCCTTCGAGATGATTGATGGTGATGATGTGGTGGCTGCTCCGGTGGTCGCACCCGTAGACTGTTGCCTCGAAAATCCCACGACGCAATACATGTAGAGTTGTCAAAGCCAGCGCGGCTTCTACGAGCCGCGACGATTCCTCCACGTCGGCCACTCTACCAGCGATCAAGTTGATGTATACGTTGATCAAGACGCCGGAGTCGTACTGGGAGTATGTTGTAAAGATGGTGTAGACGGCATCTGTACGGTCGAGGTCTGCGGGATCATTCAGATTGACCTTCGTCGAACGGTAGACCAGATATTGACGAAGACGAATCGCCGCCTGCCGTGTGGCCGGTAGTGCAATGCTCTCGTGAAGGGCTTGGTATTCTGGAGGTAAGGAGGGCGTATTCTTCTGAAGAGTCTCCGCCCAGAACCGGCGAATCTGTCCGTGAACCCAGTCCTCGTAGTCAAAGAATGTGTTCCGCATTTGTGCTATCGCCAGTTCCACGTCGTTGTTCATGCAAGTCATGAATAGCGTCCGAACGTGCAGATCGGGCAGCTCGATTCTGTCAACCAGACGCTGGATGATGCCTGCATGGATTTTGGCTGCTGTATTGTCGCCTTCTTTACACGCCGCGCGGAACAGGGACACAATTTGCGAGATCATTGATATATCCGGTGGGGCGTCGAGTGACATGTTTTCGATGTGCTGCTTCAGGATCTTCATGCTCTTGGTCCGCATCTGGACGGCCAGCATGTTCAGCTCACGGGCCGTGTCCGGTGCAGAGAACTTCGCCAGGACTGGCATGTAGCTGGAGCACCATGATAGAGCACGTCCCTCTTCTGACAGCTCCTCTTTCATTGTATTCCATACTTTCGTGACTGCGCGACGCCCAAACACGTGGAACCCTTCTCCGATCGTGGTAAGGTGAGGGGCTCCAGGCACAGACTCTTTAAACCTCATATAGGACGTCACGTAGACTCCCGGTAGGTAAGCATCTCTGATAAAGGTGATGAGATTGTTGATTTGTGGCGTGATAGGCAGCCCTTGCGAATTGAACGGGTCCGAATTGCCATCTCGAAGGATCTCGAGTAGACTCAATCGGTGTCGAGATGTTGTGGATGGTTGGCTTGATTCTGGAGGGTCCCACGGCTGGTCGACGGATGCGTAACCGGTTTGGCTGTATTCGTGTCGTTCTATAGAATCGACACCCTGTTGTGTACCGGCTGCGACCCCTACGCAGCACCTGGTCATCGATCTGGCATGGCCGCAGAGTGATGAAAATGACCTGCCTTTACTTCGAGCCCGCAAAGTTTCCTCTTGCTCCTTCTTCCTCTGCTTGCGTCTCGCGTCTATTATCCCCAGGAAATGAGCATCATCGACGGGCTCGACGCTGGGACAGAAATCGCGGACCACGGCGGAAGAAAGCAATGACCAGAGCTTGTTGCAAATGGGACTACTTACGAGACCATCTTGCAGCGTGCGACTTCTGGTTCGCGATCTCAAGTTCCTTCTCGACTTGTGTGGAATTTTCGCTAAATTGTGGCACGAACCTCACCGTCGGATGTCGTTGAGGACGCATTGCCTGGGCTTCATCTTAACCACTTGGCGAACTCCAAACAAGATAATCAGACATATTCTCAAGAAAAGAGTCAGGATTTGACCTCGTCCCCAAATTAGAAGAATTGGTGACGCATATGTTGTTAAGTCCACCAGAGACTACGGGGTGATGAGTTAATATGCTTGCATGGAACGTGCAGACCAGAAAGAGATAGAGGCGCATGAGGCGCAGAAAACAAGCACGCTCTCAGCTCTCGAACTGGGCGACTTGTCAGGAGATAGAGGCAACATGACGGTGTTCCCGAGTCCACACTGGAGCTTGCAATGTCAGTAGTCGCTAAGTGCCCAAGCCTATCACGCGATTGGGAAGGACAAATGCCTTTACTCAGCGTCGAGCGCAGACGAAGGAGGTGAAGGCTTGAAGCCAATGCCTGGGACTTAGGTAATCTGCATTTGATAAGAGACTCACCCAAGCCTCACAGCGAATGATCAATGCCTGCGAAAGGGAATGTACTGTACACGGCACACAGAATGGCGTCTGGGAATAGCCAGCCACTTTTCCAAACTACAAGCACTAAGCTTCTGAAGCGTTGTTTGGGTATCAAAATTAGAGTCGTCCAGGAAGAGCTCCGAGATTCATTAACACTCCCAGTGTACGCATACTCAAAGACCGGCATACACGGGTTGCCTCTTGTATCCGCAGAGACTGTATCGATGGCAGACCAAGCGAGCAGTCAGGGATGGAGTAAGCCGTCGTGGCAAGTGCGTCGATATATCTGGCTAAAGCTACTGCGACAGCGTCCAAGGTCGCGCACAGGGGATTCGGAATGATAAACATGTTGACTGAGTGGGATTCAAGCCTTGCAAGACGGGCTGCTACTTTCTCGCTTGCAAGCGGCCTCGCCAGCTACTGTACTTTCAGGCTTCCTGCTCCCTTCGCTTCTCCAGCCGGGCTCTTACTTCATCATTGACCCGCACAATCGCCTCCCTTGCACCATCCCATTTCTTCCGCCCGCCGGGTCGACTGCTTTCAAACAGTCGATAGAAGTGGGGCGAGTATATCCCGTGGACAAGCAAGTTATAGAACCGCCGATCATGCCACCAAAGGTTCCACGAATCCGCAGTAAAGTAACCAAGGTGGTTGTCAATATTGCAGCCTCCCTTGTCCGTGACCCATGGAAGCCATTGCCCACTGCGAACACTCAGTCTGACGAATTTGCCCAAGGGGCTTCGCGCGCGAATGCTGCTAACCCACGTCAAATGCTCGGCGTACCACTGCTCCATATCCTGCTGCGACGGGAGCGAAGGTGTCTCCGGCCTGTTGGACCAGAGAGCCGCTATCGCCATAGAGGCGAGATCCGAAAGTAGGAATGCCGGGAAAATGATGATTGCAAGTCCAACGAACGCGAGACTGTCTGGGTAGTGCAGGGAGAATATGTTTTGGTACAGCCGCGGAGTGTCATTAACGTGCCCGCCAGGAACGGACGGGTCCAATGTCGGGTCGTATCTTCCCAGGATAGAGTAGTCAAGCGAGTAGCCGGTGCAGAAGATTATGCTGTCCACGGTGAGTGTGCTGCCGTCCTGCAGCTCAACCGTCCGGTCGCCTGTGACACATCTTGGCGCATGTGTTGAACTGATCGCGCCATCGCGCAATGCTGCAATGAGAGTGTCTGAGATGGTAGGGTTCTGATGAAGAAGGGAAGGCGACGGCTGCAAACGCCACTGGGGATCAAAGGTGCCGAACTCGTCGCGCTGTGTCTTGTTGACAAAGCCGTCCAGGAAAAGTATGGACAGCCACGGCGCCACCGAGTCCATCGCGTCCTTGACCTGGAACTGCCGATAACTGAGGCCGTGGTCTAGCGACTTTCCGTTCCTGAGATGTCTCGGCATGACAACAGCTCCGTGGCGATGGGAAAGATAGATTTCCCTGGCAATACCAATGAGTGATGTGGCTGTGTCCGCAGCCGAATTGCTCGCTCCTACAACCATCACACGTTTACCCCGGAAGAGTTTGGGATCCTTGAATGCTATTGAGTGTAGAATCTCGCCTTCGAACAGTTCTTGGCCTGGAAGATCTGGCATGATGGCTCTGTTGTGCGGCCCAGTGGCCATCACGACTTTATCGAACCTGAGCCTTTCAGGTTCCGCCGAGTTGGGTCCTGAGACAGTAACGTGCCAGCAGTTCTGCGTGTCATCGCGTTCGATGGACTCCACCCTTGTCGACAGGCGCAGGTGAGGTCTGAGTCCGAACGCGTCGACGTAATCATTCAGATACTTGTCGACTTGTGCAGAGCTGGGGTAAGAGTCCGTTTCCGGAGGAAATGCAAAATCTGTGAAACATGCCCGTTCCCTTGAGATATTGACTATTGTAATCGGCAGGGCAGTGACATTATGCTCCGCAGAATAATGCCAGATGCCGCCAATATAACTGTTTCGGTCGAATCCAGTGACTGTAAAGCCTTGCTCGAGCAGATTCTTGACGGCGTTGACACCCTGCGCCCCAAGACCAATAACCGCGACAGAGGGCTGCTGTGTATCAGCCATAGCGTCACGTTCCTATTCAACTCGTTTCCACAATGCACGAGCCCGCAACTGCTGCTGGTTCAACATCATGGATTCAGGTGGCCTCGGCGGCCTCGGCGGCCTCGGCGGCCTCCTAAATGGGTGCCTGGGGATGCTTTAAGCGTGCTTGGACACGGCATCGATATCGACTCTCGGCTCCGACATTCGACGATGCCAAGGATGCCTAGACCGATGTCGGATGCTCGTATCTTGATCGTTGAAGTGAGGTATTTGTCTCGCTTGTGAACTCAGACAGGTGGCCGGCCAACCAACCCCCGTCCGTGGCCAAAGGCGCCGAGCAGGAGACTAATTGACTTCAAAGCTATGTACTCGCAATCAAATTTCCTAGCCATTGCCCGTAGGCGCTTTCAACTTCAATGCATCTCTTGCCTCTGATCCACAGACATCTCCCATTGACGTCCTCAGCTTTCTCTGCAGTTGCGAGGTATGCGATTCCCCTGGCAACGTCCACTGGCTGGCTAGACTCGGTTGAGAAGGCATTGAGCACCTCGGGCGGCAAGTTGGCAGTCAAGCCGGTGTGCGTGAGCCATGGCGCAACCATTGAGATGGCGATGTTCTTGTCTTTGAGCTCTTGCCGTTGAGATGTGCTCCGCATCAGTCCGATAAGAGCATGTTTAGATGCTACATAAACGTCCTGATACACGACCGGCATGTGGGATGCCGCTGAGCCGGTTATCACGATTCTACCTCCTTTTCCTGCCGAGAAGTGGTGCACGGCCAATTTGATTCCATACAGCACCCCATAAAAGTTGACGTCCAAGACGGTCGTCGGTGGTTGTTTCAATCGGGAGTTGCCTTCACTGGCACCTTCTCGTGGTTCGGACTCAGATGCAAGATAGTTGGATATCACTTTCTCTTTTGCTGAGGGGTTTTCCGATGTGGCAAGCTCTGGGTCGATGCCAGCATTGAGACAAACTATTTCTGGAGGTCCATACGTGTGCTTTACCCAGTCGAACAAGGCAACCTGCTGGTCCCATTTGGTGACGTCGCACGCTCGAAAGTCGCAGCCATGGCCAACTTCCTCCGCGGCTGCCTCTAATCGGCTTGAGGCCAAGTCGACCAGAATGACTTTGGCGCCGTGCTGTGCGAAGAGCTGGGCGGCTGCAAATCCAATCCCTGAAGCAGCACCTGTGACCAAAACCACTTTTGAGTGGTGGAGTCGCTCTGTGAGCACTGAGGGAGGCGGCAAGGTCAATTCGGACATGACGAGTGGGAGCAGACTGGCAGGCAGATTCAATTGAAGATTCCGAGGCTATAAGGTGGGGAAGCCGTCAACCTAAATAGCTTTCATTCTGCTTGAAAATAGGCCAAGCTGTGACCAGCGTGCAAGGTGATACCGTCCACGCCAAATCAAGTCCGAGTCCATTCATCACAACTCCAGATACTTACTGTAGCCGAGCGGCGATCAGGGAGGACTTGTTTCTGTCCTGGCTAGAGATACATCCAGTCCGATTCGTGGAGTCAACATTTGAGGTCTGAATACAAGCCCGGATTGGTGCGAATCGTTCAGGCACTACATGTTTGTACGCATGTCAGCTCGGAGCTGGCGTTGCTGTTTTACCTCATCCGGGAGTAGGAGAGGAACGAAGTGATGAGCAGAAGAGGGGCGTGTGAAGCGATTGGCAGGTTTCTGTGAGAATATCCGCAATGGACAGACTGTCAATAAGGCTCCCAGCGTCCTGGCATAGCAAAGAGCTTCGCAAGTAGTTGAGGGATGGAACGCCTGAAAGCAAAGAGCGGCGACTTGTACGCAGCTGCAATGGGAAGCGCAGTCGCAATATTGCTTTTTTTCGTCGAAGTCACGTGACTTGAAACACTAATCCGCTTTGGGACAATCAATAAACACTGACAACGTGAAGCCTCGGTGCCTCGACTCTCATCAGCCCCTTCAAAGTGCGTGCATATCTGGCCGCAAGGTGCTTGACAACCATGGAAGCAGAATTATCCTACCTGAGCTCGAGTGAGATAGCGCAATCTATCAAAACCACCCAGCTTGAACTTGCCTACGAGCGCGCTTTGCGGCAAGCCGAGCGGATCTACGAAGAGGAGCAAGGGCGCGCACTCCGTGTTCAGCTGCTTCTACTCCAACATGAGAATGACGACCTTCAGCAACACGTTGAGGAGGAGGAAGAAGAGCATCAGCACATGGAAGATACCAACGAGGAGCTGCGAGCGCAGCTTGCCGAAGCCGAGGCAGGCCTGCAACAGACGCAAATGGACTTGAAAGCGCGCACCCGAGACCTGGAGCATCTGAGAACAGAAGTGGTTGCTCTGAACGCTACAAGTACCGACGCGACAAGATTGCTGGCTGAAAAACTGGCACTGGCAAGAGAGCTGAACATCATCAAACCAGAGCTGGAGCACCTGAGATCGCAATCGTTTATCAACCAGAAACTACTATCTGAGAAGCTGGCATTACAGCGCGAGGTCAGTGCTCTCCAGGTTGAGCTCGAGACCGAAAAGCGTGCTGTGCAGAGAATCAAGGCGAGAGAAGAGTCAAACTCTCGTGAAGATTCGACATTAATAGCCGAGATCGAAGGCTTGAGGAAGGAACTTACGAAGGCACAGCGTGACGTATTGAAGTATTCTGCTGCTCAAGAAGGAACCATGGCGGAGATGGAGAGCTTGAGGAAGGAATTGGCGGAGGCCCAGCGTGATGCATTGAAGCATGCTGTTCGTGACGACACAGCGTCCACAGCGGTTGAGAGCCTCAGAAAAGACCTTACCAAAGCACAGCGTGATGCGCAGAAGACAGAACGCGAGAGCAGGAAGAAGATAGCAGAATGGGAAAGCGAGAAAGAGGTGCTGGAGGCGAAACTGGATGCGTTCCGCAACAAGCTACGGTCGACAAAGGAGCAACTCCACGAGGCACAAGAGGAGATCGAGAAGTTACAAGCAGCCAAGATGGCTCAGTCGGCGGAATTGACGAAAGCCCGGATGACTGGTCAAGCTGCAGCATCGAATTCTAGAAAGAGAAACGTGGCCAGGTTCGATCCAGACATGACCATTGGCACGCCGGGCAACGGTGGGCCTGCTGCGAAGAAGCCTCGGATTTCAGTCAATGTGGGCGACAAGTCAACATTCTCGATTACACCCTTCCTAAACAGGACTCTGAGCATCCTACCCGAATCGCCAGACGATGAAGATGAGCCACAGGAGATGGCCCAGAAGCCGAGCAGCCAGCAAGTTGATGGAGCAGGCGGAGTAAGGAACCAGGCCTCCAAGAGCAGGGGCACAAAAGAAAAGCTGGACAAGGCAGCCACCACACGGAAACCACCTGCGGCTTCCACCAAAACCCGAGCCCCGAGGGCACTCAATGAGACGATGAATGCGAAAGCCAACACCACAACGGAGAAACCCCAGCTCGCAAAATTGGTGGGAGAGGGCCCCGACATGGAAAGCGACGAGGGCGGCATGAATCCGGAGGAGAATAGCGACAAGGAGAATAATGAGGACACCAGCGCTACAACCAGGGATTCAACCGAGCCCTCGAAGAAACCGAGACCTTCAGTCCAGAGAACGAATATTTTTGATGAACCTGACATGGCACCCGCACCAAAGATTAGGAGCCTGGGTGGAGGTGCTGGGTTAGGGCGCATCAACCTCAAAGCAAAGCCAGTGGGGAGAGGGAAGACGTTGGCTGAGTTCTCGCCCCTTAAGAGGGACCGCCGCGCTACGAGTATTCTTGAGTGATTCTCGATGCTGGAAAGCACGATGTGAGAGACCGCATGACTTAATTTATATGACGGCTGGTGAGCGTAGGTGCTCTTTTGCTTCCTCCGTTGTCCTGTACCTAGTTTGACACATGCTTCGGTGTGGAAAGAGTGTCCGGTTGAGCGCATACCCGTGGGTCTTCTTCCCGGGCAAGAGTAACGCCTACCAGATGCCTTCGATGTTAATGCCAAGATGAGTCACAACTGCCTTGCCTCACCCCGGCTGGGGCGAGCCGAGTGAGAGATCACCCGCGTCTCACCAGTCTTGGTGCCTAATTAACGCGCCTGGTTCCCCCAGCGGCGTTCGGACTGGGCGGGACTTGACAACTGAGTTACCTGGTTAGTGCTGGGCTCTTCTGGCCTCGGACCCGAGAATGTGAGGATATAGATGGATTGGACTGTTTACATAAGTATAACTGACCGTTCACGTATGTGACGGTTCATTTACCAGGTAGATGCGCCAAACTAAGAAAAAAAAGGTGAAAAGCGCATCAAAGGCCATAGGTGGTGACCATGGTAGCCTCCTAGGTATACAGGCACGACGGGTCAATACAACGCCCTGCGGGCCGCTTGCCTGCGATCGGAAATCACGTGCCTGCTAGAATAATGCAGCTGTCATAAAAAGGTTTGTCCGAATTCTGACCAACAAATGTAGTGCGGCTATAGCTCAGCTGGGAGAGCGTCGTATGTCCAAATCCATGCCTTTAACTGTAGACTAGGCTAACCCCTGACAGAGACTGAAGTTCAACTTCGGTTCCAGAATATCTGAAGGTCCTGTGTTCGATCCACAGTGGCCGCAACCTTTTTGCCTCTTTCTTTGTTTTCCCACATGCTTTGCAAGTCCGGATCCAGTCCTGCGACTACGGAGGTGTGCACTTCGAGGCTTTGCCGCATTCATTAACATGACGTCCCTATAGAGTCGCACATCAGCTCCGAGCAGCTTTTACCCGTCTTCAGGTGTCAAGACGAGGTGCTCTATAACCCATAAACACCGGTGTCCCAACTGTGGTGACAGCTTCTCAAAAGTTAGTGGATTGCTGCAGTACATCGAGACCGCGGCGTGCGGCGTGCGGCGTGCGGCGTAGATTACGATGCCATTCTAGAGGAATTGAGGAGGTACTTTAAGCAGTAGGTTCAAGCTTGCAGGGCCTGCTTGTTCAATTGTAGCAAGAAGGGAGAGACATCCCGTCCACGGACACCCGTCACTTGTTTGGCTCGTCAACGTGTCAAAGCGTTATCCGCCACCTACGAGCAAATCGGGGCAAACGGGATCCTACACCATCTCGACAGTTTGGTAAACTCGTACGGAGTACGGAGTACTCGCACTGTGTCCCTTGATCGATCGACGACAAGTGGCTGCACAGAAAAGTGGCTTGCGTCGTGTGGCTCGCTCGTGTCCCAGTGCCGATCATGACGTCGCGTCGCGTGGGGAAACTGGGCGACGACGAGAGATCGCGACGGCGACGACAAAGTCAACCAGTAACCAACACTTATCGTTCGCAAGGGTTATTTAGGGTGACAAGTTCTTTGGATCTACCAGTGAATCTCTCAGGCTCTAGGCTCTTTCTCTTTCGTCCAGCAAGCTTTCACCTACCCGATGTTATTTTGACAGAAGTCAATTAGCCGCAGGGACGACAGAGGTCGGTTGGCATTAACTGTGACTCTGCAAAGGCCCCTCTGTTGAGGAGCTTAGCTACATTGACACTGTCAGTCCGATTTCAGAGCGCACCTATACTCGACCTAACAGTAATGGCAGCATTGTAGGACAATAGCGCACCCCCTGACTACGATTCGGCCATGGCTACCCCTGCCCTCCCCGCAAGAGTCAAAACTGCGAATGATTCTGATGATGATGTGGTGAACGAAGGTGATCCATCAAGCACCGCAGGCTTGCTTATCGAGCGTCTGCAGGCATGGAAACACATGTGTGGCTATCTGGAGAACTACATCTCAGCAGTCGCGAAAGAACAGGCAGGATGGGCCAAGGAGCATGAAAAGACGGTTTTGAAGACACTGGCGAATCCTCTTCGCGAAGCTCATCACTTCGACTCTGCACTTGGTGGTGTTACCGGCCTGTTTGAAAACTTGCGAGCGAACACTCAAGCTCAGATCAGTTTACACACAGAGACCTCGAAGAACCTCACTGGATCCGTCCTGCCAATCCTCGAACGTCTGCACGCGGAAATCAAGAACAAGAACAAAGAGATCACAAATGGCGCCGGTAAAGGCTCAAAGGCGGTTGATGCAGCGCGTGGGAACTCGCAGAAGCATATCGAGTTGCTGGGCCAGCAGGCAGCTCACTTCGACTCGACCGGAGGCAAAGTGTCCGCGCACCATGACCCTTATGTTCTGAGGAGAGGAGTCCTTCACCGCCTGAATAAGCAAATGCTGGAGGAGAACAACAACAGACAGGATCTGGTTGCAGTTCAGAACTCCTTCTCCCAGTTCGAGGCACATGTTATCCAGACCGTTCAGACGGCGTTGAACTCGTACAATCAATTCATGAGTGGCCAGGCCGACCGACAGAAAGCCATGTTTGGTGATGTCGCTGCCACTGCGAGCAACATCCCCCTTGATTTTGAATGGAGCGGCTTCTTGAAGCGGAATCAGCATGTTTTGGTCAATCCCAACGCGCCCATGAGGACGATGAACGATGTGTCTTTCCCCAACGAGAAGCACCGGTCCACGAAACCGCTCGTAGAAGGAACTCTCGAGCGTAAATCACGCGGCATGGGTGCTCTTAAGGGATACAGCAGCGGCTACTACGCCGTCACCCCGGCAGGCTACTTGCACGAGTATAAAGACAACGAGAACTTCCACAAGGAACCCACGCCTGAGCATTCTCTATATCTGCCCGATTGCATCATTGGAGCTGTTGATGGTCAGAAATTCACCATCAAGGGTAAAGACTCGTCAGGCAGCAAATTTGGGCAGAAAATGGCCATCACCTCGGACTTTCAATTCAAAGCCCACACCAACTCGGATGCACAGCAATGGCACTCTGTCATTGCCAGCTTTGCCAATTCGGGCGGAAGTCTACCGACAAGTCCGGTTGAGAGTCGCAACATCACACCCATTGCTACCAGGATGGAAGAGCCTCAGACACAGGGGGTCACATCCGCTGGGCCAACACCAACCAGTGCGAAGACACCCACCAGCATTCAGCCGACGAGTGCCACGTCGGCTACAGCGCCAACGTCTGCTGGAGAAGCACCACACGCAGGGCCCAGTCCGAATGCGTTGGAAGGCGGGAAATTAGGCGAGAAGTAGGACTGCTCGAGGGACAAGCAAGCTTGAGCTTTTACGGCCGCTTTGCCTCTTGGATTGAGATACTATTTGCACTTTTCATCCGTTTAATCCTGGATACCCTTTTCTGCTACTAAGTACCTATCAATTCTACGTCATAGGTGACGAACTCGCCGCTCAGACTCCAGGTAGAGTGACCAGCGTCTTCTGCAGTAACAAATAAAACCAAACCATACCAAACCAAAGTAACAGCATACCTTGAAATCCACGTCCGTGCCCAGAATGTTAGAGAGCAAGGAGAGAGAACTGGATTCACGCTCCGCACCCCAGCCGAGCTGGACGTGCACGCTGAATATGTACTGTAGGTCCGTCTCGAACTATATCTGAGAATATGTACCTAGGTAAGAAGGATGGACGGGCAAACCTGGGGATATGGGTACCGTACGTATTACGGTACTCGTTCACCACAATACTGCCGCTACCGATTCTCCCGTCTTGTATACTCCGTATAATCTCTGACTTTCTCGGTCATGCTACCCGGTATCACGATAGGTAGACCACAGCACTCCCCCTACTGATTCTCCCGTCCTGAATATAATCCTGACTTTTCTCGTTCATTGCGGGACGTGAGTATACTGCTTGCTGGAGAGGGGACTGATTACAACCATGTACCGAGCCAGAGCGAACGACAGCAGTTGCGAGAGAAACTACTCCTTTTACTCAAGGCCATTCATTCATCTCTATCCAGCTGATTCAGTTTCTTCTCGACTCTACTATACTCTACTCTACTCTGCTTTACTCGACCTTTCGCTCCTTCTTGCCCTTCAAAGTATCCTTCAGCTTGACTAGCGCGTGCCTGAGTTTCTTGATCCCAGCGCCCAGTTTCCCCTCGGGCACTTCCTCGACGGCGACGAACCTCCGCACCAGGAGATTGTAGATACTCCCAAAGGCGAGGGCCATGACCGTGCTGGTCAGGATGATGACATTATACGGCATGGAGAAGTCGGGCGTCGGGAGCGGGAGCAGCAGGCTCGTCGTGCGGAGGTAGACGTCTCGCGTGTGACCGCCTGCTGGGTCGTGCAGGGCGGGTGTGAGAATGCGGATCACCGCGGCGGGGATGTTGAACCCGCGGTTCGCGTCGGGCGGGTATTCGGTGTAGCGGAGGATTGATTTCTCGAACGCATAAGTCAGGGAGATGGTCGTGAGGGGCGGTACGGTCACGAGGAGTTCGAGGTGGGTGGGTCGGTGGCGGTCGACCGCGGGGGAGTAGTACATGTCTTTTATGAGCTGTTTGGCGGCATCTGATGGGGTTGCAGAGAGGCTGGAGGAGGGATCGTTCGGCTTGGATACGATTTGCGCGGTGAGGGTGTGCATGTAGGGCCGCATGAACCAGGGGAGGGTCTCGAAGTAGACGAATGTGACGGCTTCCGAGGACGACGGGTTCGTGAAGATGGTGCGCATTCCGCCGTGAGCGGCGCCGTGGCCTGTCATGGTCCTCTCTGCTCGGAGGAGTTCGTGGCCGAGACGGTGAGTTTTGGAGAGGCGAGGTTGCTTAGGTGCTTCGAGGTCGAATTCTTCAAAGGGCATGATTGAGTAGCAGCGATGCTCATTCGGGCCGGGCTGCGACTTGACTTCGAAGCCACTGTGGCTGACGAGGACCATCCGGTCGTGTGGAACGTTGAGGCATATTGGTTGTGCGTCTTCCTCGTCGTCGTCGGTGAGCGGACACGTCCCCGCCATCGTGCGCCCGAAGATGTCCTTGAGGGACCAAGATGCTTCGTCCACCATGTCTCGCGGGTAGCAGGTGTCGTGGGAGTGGTAGGGTTTGGATTCATCGCAAACGAGCTGTTCTTGCGGGATCGGTCGTGGGATCGGATTATCCCGTGGCCGTTTGGATCGTTCGATGTCGAGAACCACGTCTATGGTCTGGGCAATTTCGAATTGACAGTCAGTGGCGCTGGCTGAGCACTTCGGGCGGACATCGATGGCCATGCTCTGCCACGAGGCGTCAAATACTTTGTGGCCGTCGAGAAGGCTCGATATTCCTGCCTTGCCCTTGCATGGCAATAGTTTCAAGAATGGGGTCAAGTTCTCCGTGCAGACCACTTCACCAGGAAGCACACCGTGCAAAAGATGAAGATTCTGGCTCGCATTGGAATAAGTCCCTGACGGTTGGAACGACAAGACCGGCTTGGTGGTCCTCGTCGAGTCAATGAAGTTTAACGAGGCGCAAAATAACCCCGACAAAGATTGTGCCAGCGTCGTCCACTTGGTAAATGCTTCATCCTCTGTATCCGCGTCGATCCAAGCCCAGAGCTCCACACCTGTACCGCCCTCTCTCGTGCCGTCCCATGGTCGGGCTCCCCAGGTCTCTGGGTCCCATCGCCCCGTTGTAAACCTCAGATGTAGTTCTTTTGTGTCTGCATGCCGCAACGCCTGTCCTAACGAGCGAGGGAAGTATCTGAAGTTCTGAGCCTCGTAGGCTGCGATACTCTCATTGCTGCGGAAGTCGAATGAGGCGAGGAGGGACCCGAGGGGCAAGGGGGTCAATGTGAGTCGTTCATAGTAGTCGGAGGCGGCGACCTTCAGAGCGAGCAACGCGATTGATATGAGAGCGAGCAGAGACCGGGACATACCGGCATTGTTATAACCGCAGTATCATCTCTTTTGTGTTGGTAATGGTGATGAGCGTGTGGTGGAAACGGGAGAAGAGGACACGCTGAAAGGTGGCTGATCTAATCTAATCTGCCACAGTTGATCGCGGCGCGTTTTCTCCTCCACCACTTCTTTCTCGCCATTTGCGGAGACAGTGACCTTTCTTTTCCAACTGCTCGACATCGTTCCAAGTTACTGTACTCGTCACACCTTGTAGGACTGCTTCCATCATGGCCGCAGAACAGCGCAAGCTGCTCGAGCAGCTCATGGGCGACCAGTTCATGGGCATGGGCTCATCGAGCAAGGCCGCAAACCTCACCCTCACCTCGCCTACCGTCTGCCGCTCATACCTGGTTGGCACCTGTCCCCACGACCTCTTCACCAACACAAAGCAAGATCTGGGTCCTTGTCCGAAAGCCCACCCCGAAAACCTGAAGATGGAATACGATGGGTTGTCACAGGCCGAGAAGCAGAAATACGGATTTGAATACGACTATATGCGCGACATGCAGAAATACATTGACGAATGTAACAGACGGATTGACCAAGCGCAAAGGAGACTAGAAAAGACCCCGGATGAGATTCGTCAGACGAACAACCTCCTCAAGCTCATCTCCGACCTGACCAAGACCATCAACACCGGTCTTCTCGAAGTGTCGTGTCTGGCAGAGATGGGCTCCGTGAGCCTGGCGTGCACCGAATTCCACAAAGTGCGCACCGCGAAGCTCGCGAAAGAACAAGCTGAGCGAGACTTGAAGTCTCTCTCCGACACCAGTGGTCCGTCGGGACATCAAAAACTACAAGTCTGTGACGTGTGTGGCGCCTATCTTTCAAGACTCGACAACGACAGAAGGCTGGCAGACCACTTCTATGGGAAGATGCACTTGGGTTATGCGCAGATGAGGAGGACGTTCGACACCTTGGCGAAGGATCTGAAGGGTCGGGGACCGCCGCCCGTACGTGCCGACGATGGTATGGGCCCCGGACAGGGAAGTCCGACTGGGCCAAGGGGCTATGATGATGGCTATGGCGATGGGGGCGGATGGGGAAGAGGTGGTGGAGGATATGGTCGTGGAGGAGGAGGGTACGGACGCGGTGGTGGAGGTTATGGACGTGGACGAGGACGGGGGAGGTGGTAGACCCATCGATCCTCTCTCACTCCAACGTGCGCATTCTCAACCGGCACAGTCACGCGCCAGAAACGGCGCACTATCTGGCATCTTTTATCCTCAACGCGTTCCTCCTCGTCTGGCATGCCTCAGATGGTGTTAAGAACGCCTCAACTCTGAGACCAGCACTGAAGGAGAAGGCATGATGACAGTTGACTCGACTGACGCAGATGGAGTTGATGTGATAAACGCGGCTTCATCGATGGGCGGACCGGGATAGGTGAATCGCATTCTGATGCGGATGGCGACGCCTCATCCTCAGCACACGGACGAGACCCACCGAATCGCACTCTCAAGGGACCAAGACGCTGATTCATGGACATACCATTTTCTCAGCCTCTAGCTCGTCCAGCTACACTCGCCAACCGACAAGCAAAGGGAAAGAGTGAGTTCAAAGATCCTTGGACCAAAAAGGATGAGGGAAGACAGCTGGAAGGAAGACACTAGCTCCCTGGCTGCGATGGTCTTGGTTTCTATCAAACAGACCAGCCCACAACGATACAGTGCAGGCGGAGAATCTGGCTCATGATGAAGGCCGGAGCACTAAATGAGCTGTTTCATGCAAATCCTGGCGTCAGTGCCCAGCATGCTCTCTGGCATTGTTACGAGTACGACTGACGGGTGCGGATCTACCTTTGATCGAGATGTGGAGGCCAGGGAGTTTGCGCAGCATAACGTAAAGTTGTACGACAAGGCCGGCAATCAGGAAAGAAAGAACAAGCTGCAGAGGTATGGCCCAGTATAGTGTGCCGGGGCGCCTGCATTAGGATCTATTCCATCCACATTCGTCAGGATTCCACCACGCGCGAGATCCCATGCCAAATGGCGGAGATATTCACAAGCAACGAATACTCGACTGAGCCAACAACAGCTCAGCGTTCTATTCCTCCTTAACCCCTCTCTACTATACCAGCAAACGTTTTCATCGTCGCCTGCCCACGCCAGCATCCGCGCCCCGTTCCGCCATGCTCACGATCTCGCCTACACCGCCCTCTTCGAGCTCATCCTCCAAACGCGTGACCTCCTCGCGGCAATCCCACCATCTCTCCTCCGCCAACTCAAATGCTTTCTTTCTGAGTTCTTTTATGGTCTGCTCCGCCGTGATGGCCGCCACCTGCGCCGCACCGCCGTAGGATTGTTTCTGGATGATTATGTTCTGCCAGTCTTGAGAAGTGCGGTTGAAGAATGTGGCGCGGGATTCAAAAGGACGGGGGAAGGGGAGGTTGTCCTGAGACGCGAGAGTGGAGGAGTCGGGTTCTTCGGCGACCGGTGAGGGAGGTGGATGGTCGCGCTCTGTTGACGGCGTGGAAGTCGACTTCGCGAGAGATGGTGTATCTGTCACGATAGACATGGCGTCTCCTTCGTCTTCCATATCTTCGTCTTCGTCGTAGTCTTCGTCTTCGTCATCGCCTTCTTCGTCCGAGTCCATATCCTCGTCACTTTCTTCGACCGTGACATTCCAGTTGATGGGTTCGACGTAGAAGAGCTCCTTTACGCCGTCGAGCTTCCCCAGATCGATGGCGTAGAGGTCGGAAAATGTGACTTCGACGTCTTTCTTCTCAAAGGTCCCACCGAAGATATAGAGCGTGTCGTCTTGGACTGTCAGTTGCGCGTTGAAGCGTGGATGAGGCATTTCATATCGGACGGGATATTCCTTCCGCAGCTTGTCGGGCTCGAGCTCGGGGTCGTCTTCGTTTCCAAGCGTGATGTCGCTGTCCTCTGTGGCGATTGAGCCTGTCGTCTCGAGTGCGGCGAGGTTGCGGAGGAGTTCTTCTTCGTCGGCCTTGCCGCGGTCCCGACCTCGAGATTGCTGCTGTGCTTGTTTCTTTGGCCCTCCTGCTTTCGGCCGTCTCAGGGCGAGGGGGAAGAATCGGTTGCGGTCAATGTTCCAGACGAACATTTCGTTGAAGAATTCGCTGTCGATGCCCTCCTCACTGGCTTCGACGTCGTGGACGCCCCCCACCAATACACCACGGCCTTTGTGGTAGGTCATTGTGGCGCCGGCACGGGGTGGGTTGGGTCTATTGGCGGGTTGTTTTCGTCGTTCCCAGCGGAGTGTCGGTGGTATACCGCTTGCTGCGTCGGGTGCGGGCGGTGTGATGCGCAAGAACCATGTGTCTTGATGGACCATCGGTTTGACGATGTTGCGGACTGCTCCTCCACTGGTCTTGCCGCCTTGCTTACCGCCGCCGCTGATTGTTGTCGCTTTAACGCGGGAGTAGCCTCCGTAGAGCACGGCGCCGGACTCGTGGGGGAGGAAGGTGAACGATGAGCGGGGATCAGGCCTTTGGCTTGTGCTTGTGTATTTCATTTCGTGCCATGTGTTCTCTTTCACGTCATAGACCCACGTGTCATTTAGGTACTTCGTCTGCTGGGATGTATCTTGAAACCCGCCGAAGAGGACAATGTAATTCTTGAAATAGGTCATGCGATGCCCGCTCCGAGCCGGTGGATTTCTTCCCTTGCCTCTCGGCTCCAGCTTCGTCCACTCTCGAGAGTCGGTGTCCAGGTGCCAAAAGTCGTGGTAATGGTAGAACTGATTCTGCTTTGGCGACGAGAACTCGCCGCCTGAGATGTACATCCCACCGGTATTTCCGCCTCGACAGGCTGCGTGACCGCTTCGGGGTAGAGGACTATTTCCAGAGACGATCTGGTGCCACTCACCTTTGTCGATGAGATAGACGATCAAATCATTGTAGAAGGATGCAACGGTGCCGTCGTGGTACTCACCCCCGAAAATGAAGAGTTCGTTCCTGTTTGACGGCGACGCCACCATCGTGCTGGACGACCTGGGTCCAGGAGGGCGGCAGGGCTGCTCCGTAACCTTGAGGAACTTTGCTTGTTCTTCGGCATAGGCAGCTAGCACGGCGTCAAGGTCAACCTCCTCGTCATCCGAATCGGCATTCAGAGCAGCCTGCTTTGCACTTTTCTTCTTCTCGGATTTCGTGGTTTTCTTGCTTTGTTTTGCGGCCTTCTGGGCCTTTTTCTCGGCCGCCTTCGCTTTCTTGTCCTTGGGCGCCATGGTATGACCTTACCGCCAGAATAGTCTCCTCCCCTCGTGAGCTCGAGGAGAAGCACTCACGAAGCCAACTTCAGCTTGTGACACTGTCCATATATGCGCCGAGTGACCCTGTCTATGGGAATCGGTAGAGATGCAGAGCTGACAATGCACTTCAGATGTACTCCGTAGTCAGGTACCGTCGCCGTCGCCCGGGCCATGCCACCGCTCATTGTGCTGCGAATGGCTCGACGGCTCTTGAAAATTTGGGTCACATGCTCAGGTGTTTTCTTGGCGTATTAGTCATCACATCGCAGACGCGTTCTTCTTCACGCGTCAGTGGGGCTTCTTGGTGTTCCGTCAACTTACTCGCACCACGAGGCTAGCCTGCGTGCCTGCGCCGCCGACAACACCACTCGTCCATGCCCTTATGCTACCGGTCCCTTGTCAAAGTGAGATGCAGCAAGATGCGACGGACCTATGACCAAGAACAACCTTAGCACCTGTCTTGCATGGCTGCTGCAGCATCCACACTCTTTTGGAAACTTGGATCATATCTCTGCTATCGTTGGCACGCCCGCTGCGTCGTACGATGAAGCTACTGCGACGGAAGCGGACAATGAGATGGCAAGACTGCAACTGGCGCCGCAGACGAATCACAGACCGAAACTGCATTCCCAACTGAACAATGTGCCGAATCCCTTACCAACTCCCACGCCTTCACGACCGTCAGAAGAACCGAAGCCGAGATCGACTCGTCCGAAGCAGACGCTGGCAACTCCGTCCGCGGCGCGACAAAATGCTACACTACGGACACCCGGAACGGCGTCGGGAAACCTCGGCTTCAGTGATGGTGTCCTCGATATTGATGAGATTGATCTTACTGGGGATGTCACAACTTCTTCCTTTGGCGAATTTGGTCCCCCGCTTAGGCTGTGGAGGGAAGACTCAGCTTCTCGCGTAGAACCGCTGCCCAAAAAGAATGGGAAAAAGAGGAAGAGCGACGAATATGAGTCAGATCTCCTTTCTCCACGATCCAGGCGGAAGACAACAAAGGTTTTGCAGAACGCGACTACAACGGTGTCCCCACTTCATGCTCGCCAGCCCGAGGGCTTGGAGAGGCACGCCCAGGAAGAAGTCAGCCTTACACAGACCACCATTCGCCAAAAGCCACCCCCGTTATCGGAAGCGGAAGATGAGTTTTCTGATTTCTCGGTCAATGACTTTGAGGAGACCCAAGACCAGCTGCCGATCAAACCCGGTGATGCTCAGCAAAGTCAGACATTGAGGAGGACTAATGTTATTCCCGATTCGGATGATGATGAGGAGGAGGCAGACGTACCTTTTGCTCCAAAGGTTGAGGCCGACCCAACGAGTCCAAACCCTTATTTGCTCGGCCATACCCATGGCCGTGGGGACGTTGTTAGGGATGTCAAGCATGCGCAAGAAGCCTTTCGATCGCCCAGGCGATCACAGCCTCCTAAATCCTCGCAGTCGCCTCGGAAGCCTGCGTCTCCCCGTCGCGGCGCGACATTGACCCACACAGTTACGTCAAATCAGGAACCAATGTTCAAAAGCAGTGCGGCCAGTACTTCCTCGAGCGAGAACCTTACAGCGGAGCAGAAGGACCTTGTTGCCAACTTTGCCAGCAATGGCCAAGAGCAGTTGCAAAGTTTACTGCAACGGCTCGAACGATCGAAGAAAGCCGTTGATGACAAAATCATGGACGAGATCTGTGAAGATGGCGGTGCATCTACTGAATCTAAAGAGAGGCTGAGAGCGATATTGGACAAGATCGCTTCAGCCGCGCGGCTACGAGACGAGTTCGATACTTTAGCGAAGCTCCGAAAGCAGCGAGAACAGATGGTAGTCCAACGCAACAAGCTTAGCAATTCCGGCCACAGCGTCAACCCAGATGATCCTGCAGATGTCTTGATGTCCTTGTGTTCAAAGATCTTCCAGGCAAAGCGGGACATCGACGCCCGAGAAGTATCCGTTTTCAGACTTCTTGACCAGATCGGGGTGCCTACTGCTGGCCACATGACAGCGCGTGTCAATGATTTCAGCGGCAGAATTCTCTCTCCCAGATCGATCGTGTCGGAGCAAAACGTGCTCGTAGCCTCGACGCAAAAAGGGTCCCAGTTGACCTCGAAACAATTGAAAGACGAGGATAGACAAGGTCTTTCTCACCTCTCTACTCAGTCAGTCCGTCAAACACCTGCTCCCAATCGATTCAATACGCCGCTCGTCAGCGTTAAGTCGCCGTGCCGGAGTCCATCTCCGCAATACACATCGAAGCGCCCAGCATTCGTGGAACAGGCAAGGACGCTTCAGTCGACTCTTAGGACCGCTCATTCTGCCGTGTCAGGGCATGCTTTCGCTTACAATGAGCCTGAATCGAGTGGCAGGGGGTTCTCAAGAACCATGGCTAGCCCCACACGAAACTATTCCTTCGAGGAAGACGACTTTGAGGACGATCTAGACGATGAGGAGATGTACCAAGCAGTCGAAGAATTCGAGCAGCATCTGTCGTCACGGACGGCTGAATCGTCAGAGATACCTAGCCGTGCTGCGCTTGCAGAAGTCAGCGACAATATTCGTAAGATATCTCCTAAGAAGAAACCATCTTTACAACAACCAAGCTCCTCGCATGCACTGATGCAACATCCGTGGTCGAAAGACGTGGCATCGGCCTTAAAGAGGAAGTTCCACTTGCACGGCTTCCGCCACAATCAGTTGGAAGCTATCAACGCAACTCTGGCCGGCAAAGACACATTTGTCCTAATGCCTACTGGAGGGGGCAAATCTCTTTGTTACCAGCTTCCTGCCGTCATAAAATCCGGGCGGACGCGCGGAGTTACTGTGGTGGTTTCCCCCTTGCTCAGTCTCATGCAAGACCAAGTGGACCACCTTCAAAAACTGCAGATCCAAGCACATCTTATCAACGGTAACAGTACTCCAGAGGCCCGCAACTGGGTTCGCCAAGCCTTGCAGGATCCCAATCCCGAAGAAGTATTGCAGCTTCTGTACGTGACTCCAGAGATGTTGGGCAAGAGTCAAGCCATGGTCTCCGCGTTCGAAGCTCTATATAGGCGAAAGCGACTCGCTCGAATTGTGATCGATGAGGCTCACTGTGTCAGCCAATGGGGACATGATTTCCGACCAGATTACAAAAGCCTGGGCGAAGTTCGCAAGCGGTTCCAGGAAGTACCTGTCATGGCCTTGACAGCAACAGCAACTGAAAACGTCAAAATCGATGTCATGCACAACCTTGGTATGAAGGACGCGGAGGTTCTCACGCAAAGCTTCAACAGACCTAACCTGACGTACGAGGTGAGGCCCAAGGGCAAAAACATTGAGGTCCTTCAGAGCATCGCGGACACCATCAAAAGCTCTTACAGGGGACAAGCAGGTGTTGTGTATTGCCTGTCGCGGGCAAATTGCGAGAAAGTGGCGCAGGATTTGAGCGACAAATTCCAAATTGAGGCGCAGCACTACCATGCCGGTATGCCATCGGAGGAGAGAATCGACATCCAGAAGAGGTGGCAAGCTGGAGAGTTCAAGGTGATCGTTGCTACGATTGCCTTTGGCATGGGGATTGACAAGTCGGACGTCAGATTTGTCATGCATCATTCTATGCCGAAAAGTTTGGAGGGCTACTACCAGGAGACGGGCCGAGCTGGTCGTGACGGCAAGAGATCCGGTTGCTACCTGTACTATGGCTACCGTGATTCAATGTTACTCAAGCAAATGATCAAGAACGGTGACGGCAGCGACGAGCAGAAGGAGCGCCAATACCAGCTTCTGCGAAACATGGTCCAGTTCTGCGAGAATCGGAGTGACTGCCGCCGGGTCCAAGTCCTGGGCTATTTCAACGAACATTTCAACCGCGCAGACTGCGAGAATGGTTGCGACAACTGCAACTCGACCAGCACGTTCGAGACACAAGACTTTTCTGAGCATGCACGGGCCGCCATCAGCATTGTGAGAGAGATATATCGCTCGAAGGTGACCGTCCTGCACTGTGTGGACATATACCGTGGGAGCCGCAACAAGAAGATCACACAGCTGGAGCATAACACGCTCGCTGAATACGGCAAAGGTGCCCACCTGGTCAGAGGAGACGTCGAGCGTTTGTTCCACAGACTTATCAGTGAGAAAGCCCTGACAGAGTATAACAAGGTCAACAAGGCTGGGTTTTCGACCCAATACATCAAACCCGGCCCCGCAGCTCGCGATTTCGAGGCAGGTCGGCGATCTCTGAAGATCCAGGTCCTGGCGTCACCGCACGAGAAAGCTAGAACCAGCGCACCACCACCCCAGAAAAGTCGCCAAAACGGGCAGGGTACCGGAGTCAAAGCCGCCGGGGACTACTATCCTACCTCGACAAACGTGTCGTCTCCTTTACAGCCTCGCACAAACCGAAAGCTTCCACGCCCCGTCGAGGACCCCAATTCTGACGACGAGGACTTCATTGTACACACAAGTGAGATGGAAGGCGAGGATGTGCCCGAGGACGAGGACGAGGACGCCTACGCCTTCGACGCCGACATTGCATTGGACCACTCTGGAACCCGGAAGACGAAGCTGGGCCCTCCCATCACATCGGAGACAAGCATGAGCCTGAGTTCTATCCATCAGCATATTCTTGATCACTTTATCGAGGACGCGCGAGCTCACATTAAGCGTATATCCATCGCAAAATCCCTCCGGCAAGTGCCTGTCACAGACCGTACCTTGCATCTGATCGGTATCGAATTCCCACAGGATGCGACGCAGCTGCAACGTATCAGCGGCATGAACGACGAGATCTTCAAGATGTTTGGGCCTGTCTTGCTTCGATTGATAAAGTCGGCATTCAATAACTACGAGGCGATGATGAGAGCGCAAGAAGGTCGACCTGATGACCCGAACCACCAAACAGTCATTGAGATAGCCGATGACGATGGTAGCGGCGACGAGCCCGAAACCGATGTGGACATGAACGATGTGGACGAGACGGAGAGTAGCCATTGTTTTAGCGTACCTGAGGGGGACAGCAGGTCGAGTGGACGGGGTAAGTGTGATCCACGCTTTGCCCGACAATAGTCGCTGACACATTGTAGCGCTTCCCCCTTCGTTTTCGGAGAACAAGTTTCGCAAGACAACAGCGAAGAAGGCTCCGTCTCGTTCGAGATCGGTTTCCTGGAATCGGAAGGGTTCTCGCGCCTGGCAGCGTGGTGGTAGTAGTAGTGGTGGTGGTGGCGGCGGCGGCAGCAGCGGCAACAGCAGCTCGAGAGCAAGGACGAGTGCTGCGAAAGGAAAGAAGGCCAGTGGTGGTGTTGCGAAGAAGGGAAAGGGCAACTCTAGCGCCCGTTCAAGCACCAGCAGTGCTGGGTCGTCGCGCTTCGTGCACAAGAACAACAAGACTGGATCGTCACAACGCAGCGCGGGTGGAAGCAAGATCAGCATGATGCCGACTTGACGAACAAGAAGAGTGCATGGTGATGGCGGCTTGAGTGCTGGCTCGACCGCAAGCATCCACAAAGCCGGTAGGTTAGCGATGCTCATTGCAGAGTGACTGCTCGCTCGTTGAATTACAGTCAATGGAATCTGAGATGGACGCGCCCCAGGAACGTTCTTTCCCAACCCAGCGGATTCTGTTCTCTGCGCCTTCTCATAAGAAATTCTCTCACGGCGCCTTCCTTTGTGCTTGAGCTGTTCTCAATCGTCAGTCAGATGTGGAAGAGCCATGGTTGACGTCCTGCGCAACTTCGACACCACCTCACGACACATGAGTTCCTTTTCACCCACGCTTCACTTTTTCGTTACTTGCCTCTGGCCACCCGTGCAGCTCCTCCACTTACTTCTCCACGCAGCCCACAACCAGGCATGCAACGCGCTGGTTTGACATGCCACTGGAAGAGATCAGTCCGAACATTCGAACAGATGCCGCACAAGATGGGCTCAAGCAGGCTGCGGCGGCAGCGACCTCCACCAATTCCCTGCGCTCAAGTGCCGTTCAGAGCATGCTGAGAAACACGACCGAGCTGGGAGATACAGGTCCATTCGCAATTCGCCCTTCACGAATCCCTCGCTCCGGTTCACGCCCGCAGCCGTCCAGGTGCCGCACGGGTTCGTTCAACGACTCTTTTGCTTCTCAGCCACGGCTCAAAGGCTCCCCACGAAGACGCTCCCACCGACACCATGGGCCCCGAACTGTTCCCTCGTCCTCAGCATTATGTGGACGAGAGACTGTCCACTCGGCTCACACTTCACTGCACTCTGGTCTGCGCTCCAAGCGAGCCGGGCATCGCCACCAGTCGCACGGTTTAAAGGGCCTGGGTAGCAGTAGTATTCCTGCCCATTCGCTTCATACTCACCGGTCGATGGTCACCCTTCGCAGTCAGCGGACCTTTCTTGGTCTTCATTCCGGCTCTCCAATGCTTCGACCCGGCCACCGTCCGCTGCCGGGCCATCGAGCATCTTCCCCTGCCTTCAGTGACGCCTATCCGTACAGAGGCGGCCCGAGACACGGTTACCCAAGAGTTGGCAGTGTCGATACGGTGGCATCGTCTCCTGCCTTGACGTATCATCGGCGCCCTGGCTTACCTGGATACCGTCCCGAGCTAAACAACTCTTTCTCCTCGTCCATTCGCTTGCCGTCTCCCGCCGTCTCGTTCGTCAATGGTCTCCCTGGCAATGGGTATCCGACCCAAAGAACAACTACTCCCATGTCGACTTCTCTACAAAGTCTTCGCCCCGCTTGGAATCACAGTGCAGCCTCGTTTAGAGGCCTCACCAAGTCGCCCACAGAGTCAACAGCACCTCCCTATTATGACTACTCAGAGTCATTCCTAGAAGAGGACTGCTTCTCGTCGCCAGACGATCCTTCTGCAGCGAATCTGCCCTTCAACATGGACCAGACAATCATGGAGGACGATGATATCCCCGAACGCCGACAGGCGCAGTCACCCTTTGGCACTATGCCTGGTTCAGCCTTTCGGCCCTTGGAATTGCCGACCTCGCACAATCGCCGTCCCAGTGAGAACTCGAAGCATTCGAAGTACAGCTACACAGGTGTTATTCCGCCTCGGCAGTCGAGCCTTGGAGCGACCACGGGTCACAAGAGAGGTACATCACGCACACCCGCAAGCCAAGAGGTGAGACATCCATGATCCTTGGCTCCGTCACAGTTGGCTTGTATAGCATGCTGACATATCTGCCACAGGTTATCACCAGGTCTGCCACTACTGACCAAGTGGCACGATCCAAGTATGAGAATCCACAAGCATCTACCGCTTCCCGTCGAGCATCGCATTCGACCCACTCAAGTGCATTTTTCCCCAATGCTTGCCGGAGCCCGCGAGACCTCACGACTCTTGCTGCTCGAGTCCATTCACCGGTGTTCGATGAGAAGCCTTCAATCTCGGGATTGTTGGAGTACGGAAATCCAAAGCGTGACTCCGGCAGGAGAAAAGCTTTCAGCGATGGCCAGCAAATTCGAGCTCAATGGCAGCTTCCGTCTTTCAGTTTTCGACCGCTCTCTTTCGGGACATACTCACCTGGGCTCAAAGAAAGGCCAAAGACGTCCGGTGATGTCCGTTCCAAAGACGGCCCCGACATTCTATCCCCCATGCCTGAGCGGCCCATGTCATCGCAAAGCCGAAAGCGCTTTAGTCGCATCCTGGAAATCTCTGACAGCTACGTGACGGACCAAGGCAAGCCTCCTTATACTCCTCAAACATCTTCGAGGCTTGATGCAGTCGAAGAGCACCCGGACTTGCAAAGCCTCGAAAGGTCCTTGTCCTCGCCCTCAGAATTTGAGTCAAGACTTAACGCGGTCAATCAGGAGCGCCGAGAGCAAGAGCATGCTGCGGAGCATGCCTCTCCAAGCGCGAACGCAGATACGAGTCAGATCACCATGCAGGAAAGGTCAACTATTGAGTCTCTCCTTGACAGGCACATCGAATGCTTGGGTCTCAACGAAAGTGGCGACGACGTTGAAGAAGGCCCTTTCGAAGGCGCCGACGCCCTCGCGCATTCGGATCCTGCTCCCAAAAGTAGCGGAGAGAGCACAATCAAGCCAAGTCCCGTCGTCCAGCAGGCTCTACCACAGTGGAACTTCAGACCAACGACATCGAGCTCAACGATCCAGCATTCCAGTCTGGCGAGTTCGGAACGACGTCGCCTCATACCTCGACGGCTGTTCGCCAGTATGGACGCCAGATTGCCACCAGGAGCGGTGCTCGCAGACATCCAGGGCCCCTGCACGTCCAATCCTACGTCTACCATTTCCGACCTTCAGCCGCGCCTTTCAGGCTGGCAGACACTTCCTTCCACCAGTGGACTGGTGACCTCCGATTCTGCCAGATCTACGGCAAAAGCTTCGTTGGCTTCAGGTGACATAGCGGACATTGATTCGGATCCTCCAAATGCAAGATTTAAGATCCGAAGAGTGTCGGAACTTAGTCTGAGTCCCGAGACAGTAAGCAGTCCGCGCAACGGCCGAGCATCACAACCTCACCGGCGTTCGAAGAGTGACATGCTTGCCAGACAGATGTCACACCGGCGCCGGCGGGCTCGGATATTGATAAAGGCCAAAAGAAAGTCGCAAAGTCTGGGACAGCTCGCCAACCTGGCTCAGGAGGATCAGGTTGATGGGTTGATGGAAGATGTCGGACACTCAGAAGACTGGGTCACGGAAGACTCTCCTGAGAAAAACAGCCAGACTTCGCCCGTCGCTGGGTATGCAGAACTGAGCGCAGACTCTGTCGCGGTACAACCCCCGACCATACTCTCCGCGGAAGCGAGCGTCCTCGTTCCAATTTCTGCGCCTCGGAGATGGACCAGCATGCTAGCTGCAATGCCCAATCCTGTGAAGAAGAGCATAGAGATTGTGCGAAAGGCTTCTGTGCGCACCATTCAGTCACAGCGAAGTAATACCAGTGTGATTGAGCCAGTCAACAGCACGCGATTCAGTGCCCAGATCTCGCGGTTGGGCTCGGTTCCTCAACTCGCACCTCCAGAATTCGGCCCTCCGCTCACATCATCGGACCTGAACCTTAGTCTTCGATTTCCAGGTCCGCCACAAGTGTATCGGCCACCCTTGCGCCAAGTGCAGAGTTTCTTTTCTGACGACAGCTCGGCGGCGCTCGCTCACAAGCGACCAAGTACTCTCAAGAAACGGTTTGACCTTCCCAGCTTTCGTAGCGGTTTCACCAAGTCCACCGGGCTGATCGGGACTCGGCATAGTTCCACTCCAAGAGGGACGAATACTCTCCAAACAAGTGCTTCGTACCGAGTGCGTGACCGAGAATCAGTTGAGTACCGGCATGAAGCATTCGGAGACACCGTACCCATGTCGGATTTTGCATACAAGAAGCGCAAAGTCCTTGGCAGGCTGAAGGAATGGTGGAAACGGCAGTGCATGCAAAAGACCTTGGACCTGGTCAGAAAGAAGAGCGGTCGAAATATGCAGCACGCAGCTTGGGCATAGCGATATCATATCGGCTGTGCATTCGTGATCCACGCGACTGAGGTGGCTTCTCTGACGCAACATTTTGGAAGGGGATACAGAGGCCAGTTGCAAGTATCGTTTGCATCTTATTTCGCATCATGTAAGAACAGCTGGCGTACAGGGTACTGAGGCAAAAGTCGTGAGGTTGTTTCTGTACTGAGGTAATTATGACATGTCGGGAGTTTGCGACGGCATGAGAAGCTGAGAGGCTACTGTACATAATCGAAGTCTAGAGCCCGCTCATCGGATTTCCCCTTGTTTTCATCCGTAGAGACAGACTTTATGAACGGCTGCACTCGAACACCATGCTGATCCCTGATCTGGGATGGTTTTAGAGCATTCAAGACACGGTGCCCAACTAGAGAAATCACAGCCGCTATAGGGGAGCTTATTGTCGTAGTCCTATTGCTTTACCGTGCGAATGTTACCTCGAAACCGGCGTCGTCGCCGTCTTCTTCTCCATGGCCTTGCGTCAAGCAAAAATGCCAATGATGAAAAAGAAAAAAAGATCGCACAAGGCGACCAACACACAGGGCGGAGCAGTGCAGAGAAGAGCAGAGCAGATCAGGAATCGGCCTGAAAGACTCTCCTCCCCTCCCCTCCCCTCCTCTTTTCTCCAGAACGACAAAAAAATCGGCGACGAAGCCACAGCTCACGGCTCCCCTCCTTCCTTCCCAGTGCCCGCCGCGAGAAAGTCTCGTCGAGGGTGTGGAATGGGTGGGACTTTTCTCTGCCTGCGGCTCGCTTTCTTCGAGCGCATGTTCGAAACGTTCACACACTTGACTGCTGGAACCAGCACACCCCAGCACCCCAGCCACGCAGCCACGCAACCACACGGCCCGAACGTACATTTGTACATGTGTACCAGTCGGTGGAAGCGGTTGGTGGAGGTGGAAGGGGAGCGGTTTCAGCGGTGCAAAGAGGAGCAACTTCGAACATGCAGCGGTCGAGGAATGTATGTATGCAGGGAAGTCAGAAAGGGAAGGGCGGGTGGCGTCCGTTCGTCTGTCGTCTTCGCGGTACTTTGTAGGTTGGAAAAAAAAGCCCCCAGATCGGACACGTAAGAAGTACATGTTGTACTCCGTAGGTTATGTTTGGCCCCCCAGTTCCCACAGAAGATAGACTGCCCCCAGTTTCCTCAGCTTAGGTCCGCTATTGCGAGAGACCTGATTTGTGTGTTTTGCTTGACTCTTGACCCGGCCGCAGTCAAGAGCCATAGCAGAAGTAATTGCAAAGTATGTTTTGCGCGTTCAATATGTGATGGGGTCTTCAGCCCAACCGATTCATACATGGGTTGGAGACCGAAAGTTGAACTCCCCGGTATGGTCCGAGGCATTGATCCCCTGGTTTCGTTCTCGTGTACCGCTCCGGTTTGGGCCGGTTGCCAACAAAATAATACCCTTGCGTGTACTCCGTACTGATCTTTAGGCTGCTGCTTTTTCATTCCGCCTCTGCGGCAGTGTGTCCACTCGCACAGTCGGGGCCAAGATCTCAGAGTCGGGTGATGCTTTGCTCTTCGCGACCTTTCGTGGGATGGCCAAGTCTAGAGGTGATCAGTCTCTATGTCCTTGGGAATATTAAAATTTCTGAAGCTGCACCCATAAGGTGCGCAATAGGGTCAGCTGGCGACGCCACGCTGGCATTCCTCTACCTCGCAGTTCGAGCGTAGAAAACAAATCACATCATCCTCGTCAGAATGATGTGTAGGAGTGGTCCAAAGGTACAATCCGAAATTTCGGTGTCCACGAATTGCGTGAGAAGGGAGTGACCGAAAATATTTGGCTGCCTCGTCCAGTCCTTGCATCTTTGGTGGCGCTTCCTGGCCGAGAGTTTGCATGGCAGCATTCCAAAATCGGCCTGTCCACAGGTGCTGAAGAGTCCACAGGCCATTTTCCTCCAATCTCGTGAATCCAAAGGTATCCTTGGGTATCCGGTCTCGCCAAGGCGGGTCCCTGACGAGAGTGTTTTCCTTGGTAACCTTTTTCATCCATGGCGGGCGAAGACTACCAGTGGCCTGTCTGTCCTCTGGCAACCCGTCGTAATATTTGATCTTTCGATCGACATTCTGGCAATCGGTTGTGAAAGGGTATGGCAAAACTTGTGGTCCTTGGGCACGACTTGCTGGGCAATCACCTGCGATACAGACAAGTCCGCATCACATCGACCACCGTCAAGCTGTCGTGTGCAACCTACGGGCCGAGGACAAACGTCGCAAGACAACACGCTCACGTGATTCCCCGGAGTGAGTTGCACAGAACAGCCAGCCTGCCCCTCTCAAGACGGCACCAAGTCCGCGACGTGTGAAGGGCACACGCCGTGAATGGAATTTCCATACATCGACACCGAGGTGCCATGCATGGCGAACCCCATCTGCCAGCCTAAGCCACAACCCTTTGCAGTATTTCGAAAACCTGTCAGAAGCGAGCAGAAACTCCACATAGAGGCGGGCGTCGTGAGGCCTTCACAACGGTTCTTCAAGTGAACACAGTCCACCTCCGAACTGCCTGAGCCCATCTCAAGCACTCCGCGGGTTGCCCCAACCCCGGTGATCCCAGGAGCTCTGCCTTCAATGACGGGAGACGCCAAGCAAAAGCAGAACGACTGTTAGCAACCGACTCCAATATGTTTGGGATAAGTGCTGCCGCATTCTCGGATTCGTGTAGAGGTGCAGTTGTATCCTTCGTCTTGCCCCGGTGAGTGTTTTCAGTCGGCTGTCGGCGCACTGAACCCAAAGTCCACGCAGAAAGAGGAAGGCTCTAGTCCGGGAGCACGCCGTCGAGTGTCGCCCTGTAACACCTCACTCAGCATTGACTGGTGTCACACTGGAGGGGGTTCGATGTCTCGAATAGCTGCAGTCTCTAAATTCTGGGGTTCCTTGCACAAAGGACCTGTAACACGGAATAGCCCGACGTCCCATGTGGCTTGCCTCCGCGAGAACGATACACCGATGGGTAGGGAAGGGGACAAGGAAAAGGAAAAGGTAGTAGGGGAAATAGCAGAGGAGTGAGCAGTTGCGCAGGAAAGGAAGAGGGAGAAGGGGAAGCAGGCAACGGCGGAGGAGCTCATAACAGCTAAAGAAGAGGGGAGCGACGAAGGTTGGAGGAGGCTGCAGGTCGGGGGAGAAAAGCTGGGGAAGAGGGTCTCGACTTTTAAGGTCACGAAGTCGTCCGGCTTGGCGAGGAAGACGCGCTAATTGCCAGACGCGTGGTTGGCGGGGAGGCCGGTTGCGGGGCACGACGGAGCTGCTGAGCACGAGGTGAAGGACGAATGAAGGGAGGGTGAAAGGTGAAAGGTGAAAAGCCCTCGGTCCGTGCGCCCTCATGAGCTCCTAACACGAACAAGAACGCTGCAATCAATCTTAAGGGATTCTCAATTCTCATTCGTATTATCTAGAATCTCTGCAAGGATCACACAGTCGAACCTCAGTGGCGTTGAGTTCCGTAAGGTCCATCGAACTGCTTCTTCTAAGCCCAAGCCAGAGTTCGAGAAGGCCAGAGGGATCCGTCCAGTGAGTTCAACACTCCTCCTTCCCCACCCCGCGAGTTTCCGCGTCCTTGACCGTTCAGCCTGAGTCCTTCATCTCTGTCGAGGCGGGCTGTTGAGTCCGCCTTTGAGCCAAGAAAGCGGCCTACCTGAGTCGGCCTGGCGGATTTGACCCGTGTAACGACTCAAAACCCAACTTGCTGTTCAACCTCAATTTGGATCATGCGGGTCAAGTGGCCAATTGCTATGCGGGTGATAGCTTGGTGACTGGTCAATATGTACTCCGTACCTAGGTAGGATTCCTGTGTGCGGCGCAGTTGCGGGTTGCAGCAAGTCCCTTCGCATGAATTGAGAAGGTCTACAGTAGCACGTATTGCAGCTTCCAAGCACCAGCTACAGCTCCATTATATGCATTTGGAACCTCAGTGTATCTCGCATACCGTTTTCCTTGGTGTCGATGAACTATGGAGCCAAACATACTAAATGGTACTTCCATGCTCCGTACATATATATATGAGATGAAGTCCATCGAAACTGGTTGTGGTAACCACAAGACACCGATGGGGTCCCTATCTGACGTACTCCGCACCTGACATTTAAATGTCAACCTTTTGCACCTGGAGAATAAATGTATCAGCTGTCAGACAAAATCTGACCCCGGCTCACCACTCGCAGCCAGTCGGTAGCGGCCCCTGACAACCCGCCCCTGCGTTTGTATGTACGTGCTTAGTGCCCTGCTACTTGTGTCTGATAGCCCTTGGGACCTGGAACAAGTGCACTGCGTTTCTGACGACCTTCCGTCTTCCTACCTGATCATTGGCGAACACTAATCTCGAAGTCTTGCATCAAGTAGGGGCGTTCACCGGCTGAGCGCCCGTCCGAGATCCTCCCCTTCACCGTCTCTTGACCTCCACACCATGGATCTAGCATACGACCATATCGTCGAACAGGCTTACAATCCAGCCGACCGCGCAGCCACGCCGACTCCAGGCGACAAAGCGCCGACTGACCCGACGGATGCAGCGACACCGAAACCACCAAGCTCTCCGAGGCAGAGCCTGCAGTCCGAGTTCCAAGAGACCTTCAAGGCATTCTCCAATTCCCCGTGGGGCGCAAAATTAGGAGGCTTCTGGGGCAATGTCAGGAAGCAGGGCGAGAGTCTGTACGAGGAGGCGAAGAAGGAGGCAGTCGACATAGGCAAAGACATGGAAGCCTTGCGGTTGAAGGGTGCTAAGGGGCTCGGGTTCGGCGCCGAGCAGGAGCGAGCACAATCGACGGCGGAGAAAGCTGAAGGATCTCCAGCGACTGGCGATACTGGCGCAGAAAACAAGGACCTGCAGGAAACCGACACGTTTCTTGCCCGGTTCAAGGCTGAAGCCGCAAAGAGACTGAAGGAAGTCCAAAAGGCCGAAGATGCCGCGGATGAGGCCCTCCTCAGGTTCGGGACCAATATTCGGAACTTCCTGCAAGACGCCGTTTCCGTGACTGCACCGGATGAGGAGGAGGCCCGGAATGGTCAGCCCGGCGAGGTGCTCTTCGAGAGCAAGGACGGCTCATCGGGAAAGAGGGTCATCCACACGAGCAGATTCGATGCGCAACTTCACGTCATCCACACGACGTTGACGAGCTTTACGCAAGACCCCAGCGGAGCGGGCAATCAGTGGGACGATTTCAAGGCCGGGTTTGATATCGACAAGATGACCACTCGCATCGCCGAGGATCTGGACAAGTACGCCGAGTTGAGACGTTCGATGGAGAAGCTGGTGCCCGAAAAGGTAGAGTACAAGGATTTCTGGACGCGGTACTATTTCCTGAGACATGTCGTTGAGACGCAGGAAGAGAAGAGAAAAGAGTTACTCAGAGGTATGTCGATTCCAAGAAAGCCGTCACCATCCATCCATCCATCCACCCACATATCACCCACTAATCTACGCGAGCAGCGTCGGCCAACGACACCGAAGAAGTCGGCTGGGACGAGGACAGCGACGACGAACAAGAAAAACCATCCACTTCGTCTCAACAAAAGGAAGCAGTGCCCAAGGTGTTGGTCGCTCAAAACACAAACGACTCGTCAACCACCATCCACCAAACTCCACCGCCGCCGGCCGACTCCTCCGCCCTCCGACCCAGCCGCCGGTCCCACGACGAGAAGTCCGTGGCAGACAGTGACGCAAGCTACGACCTCGTCAGCGGCGCCACCAGTCGCGCACCCGGAAGCCCCAAGGACGAAGTGGGCAAGTCGTCGACCAAGACCGACGAGAGCGACGAAGAGGACTGGGAGTGATAACCTGATGTTTTGAGAGTCCTGTATTTTTTGGCCCCGGCACGGAGTCCACGCACAACACAATGAGATACCCTGCAAGAAACATTTCCCACTACAGAGATCCCCAGCTTGCTGAATGTCCTTCTCCGCTTGGCCTGATCTGATGCTTCTGCACTCAAAAGACCTTTACCTACACATTCCAAGTAGCTCATGTCTTTGTTTGTCCCGTCCTGCACCCAAATACCTACACTACACTGCTCTAGTGGCTCAGGTCTTCGACTTGTCCCATCCTTTTGTGAACATGATCCGGCCACGAAATATTGAATATTCCCGTATAGGCGTTTACTTCCTCCAGCAACAATCGCCATTGACGCTATTCATGGGTGCATATTGTGTATCGTTCATCGTCGTTTCAAGTCTAGTCAAGCGGCAGAAAGCGCGGGATAGCTTTGACCACACACACACACACACGAGAGAGAGTGCCACTATAAAGTACAGTAAATCGTCCTCGTTAGGCCCAAGGCACAAATGAACGCAGTCGAAGTTCTGCAAACCAGTACACTTGCTCCCTTGAAATACTCTAGGCAGGGCTATCCAATCCTGCGAACACGTGGTAATACAATACAGATACACTGTGAAGTGTAAGTTGGGCTTCTGGAGGACTCGGTTTATCCGTCAGTTATTTCTCTCTGCCCCCGTCCTGTTTTTTCCAACAGGCCCGCCTCTTTTGCGACCATGCTTTAGTGGAGAATCCGGCGCATGGACTGGCAGAGAAACAAGCAGAGTCCAGAGCTCTTCAGAATGGTGCTTCTCTTGACTTGTGGTAATAAATAGGCTCTGCCGGCTTTCTTGTCGACAGTAAGCTTTCTTGTGCAGATTGTCGGCAACCTCATTATCCAGAAACTCTGGCACCGCTTGATGCTGGCTGCCCCGAATCTCGTCTATCCCTTTCCAAAACTGTGTCTGACACTTCAATCGTTGTCAGCGTTTCCAATTCGATCGTCCTCAGACAAGAAAGTCCGAATTGATTCAAGAGACCCTGCCGAAGAATCATCCATTGACTGAAATTCACTGCTCAGCAGCGCATCTGATAACACCATCACCGGCCCCTCTTTGCGCCTCGCCCTGACGACGACCGCCCTTCCCCGCCACCTCGTCGATGCGGGTTATTCGAGCCAGGCGCATTTGGCACCACGCGCAGACCGGGCACTCCTTTGAGTCCCATCTTGCCTATGGTGGACTTTTCCAGCGCGGGCACCTCAGCACAATCTAGACCTCGGAGCGCGAACTGATTCGCCTCGGTCACCAGTTCGGCAGTCGACACTCGCAATTGCTTCATGAACGTCTTGTAGTAGCCCAGCCATGCTTGATAAACTTTGGCCTTGTTGTCCATCGCGGCCAAAGCAGGCTCGATATCCTCGATACTATACGTAAGCGTTGAGGGGTATTCTTGCATCTTGATATTCTTCAATTGATGCAAGAAGCCTTTCTCGAGCTCACTCAGTACCAGGACGCCTCGGCCTTCAGCACCTGCGCGAGCTGTACGTCCGAGCCGATGGATGTACGTCTCCCTGTCGGCCGGCAGACCAACCTGAAATACATGGGAGACGCCTGGAAAGTCCATACCTCGAGCGATGACATCCGTGGCGACGCAAATCCCATTTGTTGCTTTTCGGAACTCGTCCGTGGTTCGGGTCCGCTTGCTCTGCGTCATTCGAGAATGCAGGACCGAGACGCTCGGAAGTGTACCAGTCGATGCAAGAATGTGGCCGTAGAAGTCAGCATGAGCTGCTGTGGGAGCAAACACGATGGCCTTGAACGCATCTGCTGAAGCGAGCTCGGCTTCGACCACGGCGACCGTAGCAGGGGCAAGGTCGCTCATGCTTGGAGTCAAGACAACATATTGATCAACACGTTCATGGGTGGCTGCTTCACCTTCCGGAATTGTCGAGATGAACTCATAGTCCTTCTTCAAGAAGAGATGCGCAACTTTCTGCACTTGATCGTCAATTGTGGCCGAGAACAGCATGGACTGCCTAGGAAGTTGCTTCGGCAGATAGTTCAAGATCCTCTTGATGTCTGGTAGAAAGCCCATATCTAGCATTCTGTCCGCCTCATCAAGTACAAGAGTCTGGAGCGAGCCCAACATCCGTTGGACCTCCTCTTCGCCGAGATGATCCAAAAGTCTGCCCGGAGTAGCAATTAGAATGTCACACCCTCTGAGAATAGTCCTTTCCTCGGCAACCTTGTTGGTCCCTCCTATGGAAGTGGCTACCCGATACTGCGGGAGTCGTTGAAGCACTTTCTTGGCCTCGGTTGCGATCTGTAGTGCAAGCTCTCTTGTCGGGCAGAGAACCAGTGCGGACAAACGTGGACTGTGGTTTCGCAGGATGGTGTCCACAGCAGGAAGGAGAAAAGCCAGAGTTTTGCCTGTCCCTGTCTTTGCCTGCGCCAAACAATCTTTCCCCTGAAGCAGGTATTCTAGTGTGGCAGCCTGCACCGGCATCATGTGGTCAAAGCCGAGATCATTGGTTAGAGTGTCGATTATGGTAGGGTTTAGGAGATTCTTGTTGCGGAGGTCTCCGAATCGAGGAGTGTCTTGCGGAATCTCGATGGACGGTGGTGGAGGGTCTGGAGGTATCGAGGCAAAAACGTCCACTTGGCCGTCACTCAGATCGACATTCTGAGGCTTGTGGCGGTCCCCGCGCGCTTTACGTGCGAAATGGCCTCTACTACGACCCATGGCAGTTGAGCTGGCGAGGGTGGTGTGTTGCGGAAAAGATGGCGTGTAGCAGCGGTGCTGGAGAATATGTACGCAGACTCTGTATGGACCACGTCTCGGAGGTAGAATATTCAAGGAGAAGATAAAGGGCTTGCGCATCTTCTCATGGCAGGCTCTTCTAGAAAACTCAAGTTTGCCTGTCCTCACCAGTCGTTCACTCAAATTTCACGAGACGCGATTTCAGACGCGAATTTTCCCAGCATAAATGACGTCATCAGCACAAATAATTTCCCATGTTCGTGCTAGTCCTTGCAGCGTGTAGAAATCACGAAATACATCACTGCTCACCTTGTCATCGACCATGTCGCTGTTTTGAGTCTGCACTGGCCTAAAGCGCCCGTGATGATACGATTGAATGACCTGTCAACTCGCTCGGAGCTGAACACTGAGGACATTCAGCCCCAATCAAGCTTGAACCATGTCATGTTTCGTTGATACCATGGCCATTCATCTGTGTGGCCTCGTTCCAAACGAGATATAACGAGCAACTCCTCACCAGCACAGCACTTAAGTTGCCATATACTGCTGCTGTATTGCTCTGCTTGAGTCGCATTCGGAAGTCCTCATCACTGTCCATCCTCGGCCACCCTATTCGTGACGATCAACATTAACCATCATGCTCAGTATTCAAAATCATCGTCGACACCTGTCTTTCCCGACTGCTCCTTTTGCAGGACCTCCTGCTTCCTATACATTTCCGCCACCTGCTTGGTTGTTGTCGCTTCGTCCGTCTTCTTGTCATCTCTGCGTTGAATGAACCTAGGAAACCGGAGGCTAATTCCGTTCTTGCCGCCCATCTCTTCGATCGCAGCTCTGTACCGGGGGGAGAGAGTGAGGTCGGCGGTCTTGACTTCCCAGACATAACGTGCCTCGAACCAGACGTCAGGCTGATCATTCTTCGTCGTAGAATGAGAGTAGAATGGCTTGGGCCGGTCGATGACAATCTCAGAGAGCTCTTTATGTAATTCTTCCAGAACCTGCTCCGAGAAGCCAGTCCCGATGTTGCAGACCGTTTCGAATGTTTGCGTGTCTGAGTTATAGGCAGCAAGAAGAAATGCGCCGTACCAGGAAGTGCGCTTGCCTTTGCCATGGTAAGCACCCAAAACCACAAGGTCGAGGGAGTCGCCAACGCCCGACAGATAGTCTTTCTTGACTTTTAGCCAATTGCGCGAGCGTTTCGATGGCTCGTATCCTGACTCCTCGGTGTCAAGCATTTTCACCATCAACCCTTCGCAGGACGCTTTTACGGAATCGTCAAGGAGATGTTGAATCTCTTCAACATCTTTTGCGTCACCGTATTGCGCGAATTGGAATTCACCCTCAACAAGTTGAAAGGCGCTGTGCAAGAGTTCGCGTCTCTCGCGGAGCGACTTCTTCACCAGTGCCTCTCCGTTGTAGAAGAGCATATCGAAAGCAAAGACACAGACCTTTACGGTGACATCGGACGTTTTGACATCTTTCCGTTTGCGGGTCATCAATTGTTGGAAAGGTAGGACCCTTTTGTTCTGAGGGTCCCAAGCCACGGTCTCGCAATCCAGGACGAAACTTTTCGTCGAAGGTTTGATCCACGTATTCAGCTTCTCCAGGATATCAGGGTACTTCTTCGAAAGGTCTTCGGAATTTCTCGAAAAGATGGCAGCCAGACCTTTGAACGCCTTTGGATCTTTGCTCAAGGTATTTTCTGCGGCTGGAAACTCTGAGGCGGCCTCGGGCGCGACGTAGTGGATCTGTGCACGCTCTCCATCGTACTTGTACTCGCAAGTGAAGTCCTTGCCTTCGAATCGGTCCAAGACTTCAGTGATCGACTTGGTCGGTTTTGCAAGCATGGGTTTTAGCGGCACTCCAGGTTGCAGTTTGCACGTCTCGTGCAAGTTGAAAATGCCATGTTCCAACATCGCCGGAATGATGACTTCATAGGATGGTAATTCACTGTAGACGGTCTTCAGAGCAGCTTCCCCTTCTGCTAGCTTCTCGGTGCTGGGGACTTTGCCCGTCTGAGCAGCTTCGTGGGTTACAACAGCCTGCGCCAGGGCGATGATAACTGTCTTTTCGGCGAGACCGAGTCTCAGCTTTCCTTCCAGGAAGCGGACGAGGAATTTGGCTTCGGACGGTCCGCCCTTGTCCTTTTCAATGTCGACATTCTTGCTCGCAGATGAGACATCCGCAGAGGCCATCAATTTGTTGATGGCTCGGACTTTCTGGTCTTGCGAGCCATGCCCCTCCATTTTGGCAATGTCAAGCAGGCCCTGGTGCACCCCTCGGACAGTAAGAGGTTTCGGCTTGAACATCTGACTCTGCTTCGATCTGCTCTTGGCTGCAACTAATCCCAAGTCGCCGATTTTCTTGTGGTCCTCTTTGATGACCGACAACGAGCGTCCGGAGCTCTCTCCAATAGCTTTCATGATGAGCGACTCTCCGATTCCGAGTTCAATACCAGCATAGTCGGCGGCAAGCTTGTTGAGCATTAATTGCACTGTGGGCAGGAGATCCTGCGGCGTCAGGCGCAAAACTTGTTGAAGGAATGCTGAGCAATAGGCAGTGATCTGGAGGCGCTTGGTGGTGAGCTCAATCAACGAGAACGTTGTGCACAGTGCTGCGTAAGGCACAGCTTCGCCAGCTTTCCAGTCCGGATATGGATCTTTTCCTGTGGATGCAATCGTTGCCTGGATCTTGGCCACTTGTTTCTTGTCGACTTTGGGCGTTTCTTCTTCGCTTACAGAAGCCTCCTCCTCCGTCTCCGACACAGGCGTTTTCCCATCTGGCGAATCGACATCTTCCTTGCTAGCTTTAGTCGTCGCAGGTGGCTGCTTTTCTTGTGGAATGTCGGGTTTGTTCTTGGGGTCGATGCTGCTCGCCTTAGCCGATTTCTGGAAACCTGCCTTTGGTGTAGGCGTTCTTCTTCGTCGCTTGACCGGCGGCTGGACATCTTCATCGTCATCTTCTCCTTCTGCTTCTTCGCTCTCAACGCTGCGTCTCTTGTTCTTTTTTCCGGATGAATCCTCGGTGTCCTTCTCACCATTTCTAACAGCGCATGCGTCCTTCATTTCTGTATCTGGTGTGGCATCCTCCTCCTTTTCACCTGACCCGTTGACTGCCGTAGAATCGGTTTTCTGGGCGTTTGATGCATTCTGATTGAAGGATAAGGTAGACTGCGCTTTGGGTTTGGTGCCATCTTGCTTGCTCCCCAGGAATTTTCTGTGAGGTTCAGCAACATTCAGATACCATTATCTTGATGTTCAAGGTCATAACGTACCCAAGTGTCGATTGCCTCACTTGCGGCATGCTGGCTGAACCGAGTACGCAAGCACACCGAAAGCGAGGTCTGAGAGATCGAGCTGATGGCAAAGGAAACGCGATTGCAGAGTTCAGTCGAGAATGTGACTGGCTAAGGGGCCGTCGAGGTAGCCAGAAGAATTGAGAGACAGCTTTAGGTACGACAGGGTGAACACTTTGCATCAATATCATTCGGTTAACACTTCTGCTTGACCACGACTGCTTCAACAGTTCATGCTCAATTAATGGGAACGAAAACGCGTCGCGGCGCGTGGGGTTGTCTACGGGCGGAGGTTTAATGACGTGGAAGACGCGAGCGTGACCTGCGACTGCCTGCGCTTGCCTGCGCTTGCCTGCCGTACACTCTGATGTACTCGACAAGCAGTGCACAAGAAAAGAATACTGGGTACCTCGGTGCCTGGAGCTGCCTGGGCTGGAGAGTATAAGTACCTCAACTGCAGTCCCTTGGACCTGATTGATACGCGGTGGGCTCGATGGGTTGGTCGGATTCTCTGTACTCCGTACTCTCGCTGACTAAGTGTCGCGTGCTGCAAGCCAGGCTTTGCTGACCGCACGGGCCAGGAAGAGGATCGCTGAAGTAAGAAGTAATTATATAAAGCTCAGACTAAACCCTCTTCTGAACTTTGCTGTTTCGTGTTCAATGCATCATTTATTAGCTATCAGCCCCGTGCCTTGCGAGGCCTATTAAGGCAAGAGCTTTATGCGCCCGCTACAAGTACTGTGTGTTATCCGTGAAATCCGTGAATGCATCAGCTGGCATCTTGCTTGTTCATGACCAAGCCAATCGTGATGAACCGTCGTCCCGCGATTGTCCCTTTTCGCTTGGAAGCGATGATGCATACTTGCGCCATTCGAACAGGGGTATCAACAGCTCATTTTGAAACAAATAGAAAAATGTCGTCAACCCTCCGAACCGACCCTATGTGTGAAGTGCCATCTGTTCACAGCATCATTATGGCAGCAAGACCTGCGACGCCGGCAAGGCCATGGATACCAGCTGTGGCGATGGGCATAGCGGCTCCCGTGGGGCTGGATCCAGCGGAGGAAACAGCAGAGCCGGCTGCACTGGTTGCACTGGCAAGGCGTGACGATGCAGAGCTGGCAAGTGACGATGCAGAAGCTTGAGCGGATGAACCAGCACCTGATGCGGCAGACGAGGCAGACGCGACTTCGGACGAGAGAGAGCTTGCGACAGAAGAAGCCGAGGCGCTTGCGGCGGACGCGGCAGAAGACGCACTGCCAGAAGCGCCGGAAACAGCCGAAGAAGCAGAAGCCTGCGGCAGGTTAGCATCGAGTGGTATGCATGGTAGAAAATGGGTTTACTCACCCCTGCACCAGCTGCGCCGAAGATGGTGGAAGTGCCAACGGCGGTGGTGAATGTGCTGCCATCACTGTTGGTTCCTGTTGAGAAGAGAGTCTCCGTTGAAATGGGAGTGGAAGAGCCACCATTTCCGCCTGCGCCACCTGCACCATAGATGGTCGACTCGCCGACAGCGGTAGTGATGGTGCTGCCACCAGAGGTGATGGTCGAGAAGGTTGTCTCAGTCGAGATTGGAGTCGATCCACCAGAGGCAGAGTCCGAGCCGGCGCCGGCACCAGAGGCACTGGCAGGACCACCAGAAGCAGTCATGGCAGAAGTAGCCGAGAGGGTACCAACAGAGCTTCCAGCACTGGAGGCAGAGGAGGCCGCTGGCAATAGTCAGTATCTTGTGCCCACCCTTTCCACGTTATTGCCAAATACTAACCATTGGCGCAGTATTGATTGCCGTACGCTGTGATAGCAGAGAGATCGGTACCAGGTGGGCAGGATTCTTGGGAACAATCGCGAAGTCCGAAGCCGAAGTTTTCGCTGGTGCAGAGGCAGATGATGTCGCCGGCAGCGCAGCCAAGCGAGGAGACCAGTGCGGGAGCGACCATGTTATTGAAGCAAACTTGCTGGAGAAGAGGTCAGTACGGTGGGAGGAAGCTGTTGTGCGCTTCGAGGTACTTACACCGCATTGTGGCAGGTCTGCAAGGTTCTGAGCGAGACCAACGCTGACAAGGGCAGCGGCGGCGACGAAGGTCTTCATGGCTGAGGAGAGGATGAGTGTGAGAGTTACGCGTCGTAAAGGGTGCAATCAGTAAGAGGATGCACTGTACGTGGCTTTGGAAGTGTAACTCCTGGGGGAGACGGAAGTCCAAGGAATGTGGAAGGGGAAGAGGATGTGTAGTGCTCAAGAAGATGAGATGGTTCTCCTGTGGTTGAGGTGACAGGAAGGTGGAAGTGAGAAGCTTTTGAACTGTAAGTGGGAAGTGATGGTCCACGGAACGGTTGCTCGACTGGCAGCCGCAGGAGTGACGGGAAAGTGGGGACTGGTGTTGTCACTGGCGAGCAAGAGCTGTGGAATTACTTTTTCCTGCAGGTGGTGAGCGGCAGTGGGAAGCTTCGAGCCAGGAACCAACTTTCCCAGATTAATACCTTCCGGGAATCGGGCTGGAGCAGACGTTGGTGATTGGGCTCATGAGGAAAGGGGATGCTCTCGCCAAACCTTAACATTGCAGGAGCTCTGAGCTTCGCCTTGGATCGGCCTTTCATATGCATCCTGCGTTGCACAGACTTGACTTCCAGGGAGCTAGAGGCTGTAGAGCAGCCAGGGGCAGCGCCGCGGCCTTGGACTTTCCTCCAGCCGCTCTGCACGACTCCAGCCACAGGGAAGCAAGCTGTGCGAGCTGGGTCCTGCTAAAGGACCTACTGTCCGAAGAGGCGCGTATGCGCGTGGAGATCGTCACGAATAGTCTATGCTCAAAGCTCTCTAGCACGATTCGATTCGAGCTGAAAAGCCGCTCGAGATCTCAGCGGTCAGCACCCAATCGTCAACCCACTCAAGCTGCGAAATCCTGTTTCGGGCACCCCAACGAACGTCTTGCTGGCTACAGCTCTACTTTCGGTGAGGACTCCTGTTGTACCTCGTACATGCCTGATGTAATTATTTGATTATTGTCCAGTATGCCAGTCCTACTTGCCACAGTCCACTCTGGCTTTAGAAATGTGACCCTAGCCTCCTCGCATTCTGTCCGACCAAAACCTGAAGCGAAAACCTGGGGCAACACGAACCGAGAACTGTGGGCACCCAGAAAATTGGGAAATTGGCCTGTGCTTGGCCCACAGTGACGCAGTTGCCAGAGGATGGAAGCACAGCACCAGCTCCGAGGCACACCATCAGATCTTTGTGGACGAGGATTTACGCTCTACGCCAGCATTCGTAAGGCCACCAGCTCCAAAAGCCGCTTATCGGCACTACTTATGTCTCGTCAGCGACCAGCTACTCCGGATACTGTGTCCAGCCATTAATCCGGAGCTGGACGGAGTTTGCACACCACTGGCAGTTGTTGGAGTTGTTGACAAAGGGACAGGGACGCGCACGCCGCGACCTGCAGACGAGGTCACGGAGCAAGGCACACCAAGCCGGAAAGCTGCGTGGCATGAGACAAGCATTGAGCCAGTCGTTGCGAGGCCAAACAGTGGCTATCGCACGACTAGCGTGGCAACGCCCGTTACGTCCCGTCGCCTGCTAGCCGCTGGTAGTGACGGGTGCAAACGCCACATCAGCCAGGCACCACAGGCACAACCGAGAGAAAGTGCTTGCAGCAACAGCGCAACCCACCCAACCCCAGCAGGCTACGTCGTGCATTCGCCGAGGTTCGGGCAGCGCGGACAAATCCAGCCTTGAAATCCTTGTTGCGTCATCAGGTTCAGCTGGACTGTCTCGCCGCATCTCGATCGATTCGACACACTTCCTCTTTTGCTGAAGCAGCTCCAGGTTGGGAGCACCAGCTGACTCGGGATCGAAATTGTGCCCACATCAACCTCAAACATTGGTGGTGAGTTTGTGCGCTTCCCGCTCGGCTGCTTGCCGTGTCAAATTTCCCGATTTGATTGCTTGCCAAGGTCACCCAACGAGTCCAGCCTCTCCGCACTCACCCTTTGGTCACCACTAGCTTGTGACGCAAAGGTTTACTCCTGTGTCAATTACGATCAAACTGAACGTCCTCCGTTATTTTGCGTCGAAAGACAACGAGAGCCACTCGCGTTGATATTAATCTTGAGGTATGCCGCGCTGCATTGGCAGCGAATAGCGGATGCAAAATCCGGCTGTCCCCACCCAACAACTCACCATACTGACTCCAAAGTTTATGTTCATACTGCCTACAATTCCTTTTACACGTTCTCGCCCTGCTCTTGCGGCAGTTTTCGCGAAGTACAAGACCCAAGCTGGGTCTAGGCGGCACCAATTTTGGGTGGACAATGCACTCGCTATAGAGGACGCCGGGGGGTTGCAATCATCTATCTCTGACCCAATTTCGGGAACATGCCATCTGCAAGATACTTATTCAATATCTGCTCCGGGAACTCCGGCGACAGCTTTTCCAGATATCGTTGAGTCCGGCCGCATGTTGGTCACGTCTCGCAGCTTGCCTGTCATGAGCTTTGAAATTCAGGTAGGCAAACGCTGCCGAAGAGAGCTTCAGAAGGGGCCACCGTACCCATGCATGTGTGCTGTGAAAGCATAGTCGCACTCGGATTTCTTGCTCAAATAAGTCTCGTGAATCGAGACTGCACAGCGGTACACCTCCTCTGAGGCAGTCGCAGGCAACCAGAGGAGAGGTGGTTGATTTCAGCCATGAGACGGCAAATAGGAAAGTAGCGTGCCAATGATCGTTGGAAGGCAATTCTATTTGACTCGAGGACCGAAGTGTCGACGCCGGTGGTCTTTCAGTAGGACAGTATCTTTCCTGCGGTCCAACTCTTTATTTCTTGAGGTGAGTTCAACCTGCTGCCGAGCCTTGTCCAGCTCCTGTTGTCAGCTCCGGGCAAACGGCAAGGGACATTTATGATTACACAAAAGACGAGCTGGCGACGGTTGACCGATCGGTCCGCTATGGTCTCGTAGCAACAGTACAGTAACCCGTACTTGTCAGTAGGAGTCGTGAAAGCGAGATGCGCGAGGCCAGGGAGGGAGGGGAGGCTCAACGGTAGGGTTATGTGCAGCCACATTCTTGGCACGCCACACGAAGCCAGTGGCTGTGCTTGTCACTGTCACTTTCTGGCCGATTCTTAATGTCGACCGGTCGATCAACCGCGGATCATCACCTTCAGGCATTGCCAGCATACCTGCAATGTCGCCAATGCTAGACAGGCTCAAATTTCGAATTTGTCGCCTCATATGACCAATCAACTGGCACAATGACTCAATCGCGTCAACAAGCCTTTCAACAAGTAAAGCCTCCTCGGCCTCTCCACTACTACCATCCCAGGCTGACCAAGCGTAGCTGCGTCCTCCATGCGTCGAGCTCAGCTCTGTCGCACTCAAGTTCAAGGCGAATCAGGCCTCGGCGAAGGCTGTCCTTCTGGCGCTGGAGCGGGTTCACCATACTCTGCAGCTACTTGGAAATGAGAATCTCCTCGACGAGAAGTTAGCAGAGTATGCCTTCTTCCCTCTCACCCACATCTTCAATCAATCCCAGCGCTTGTCTTTCCGGAGTCTGGAGCTGGCCGTCAGGTGCGTGCAAGTCCTGGTCTCGAAAGGATGGCGGGAGAAGTTGGTCCCGGAGATGGCAAAGCAGCTGCTCATTCTCATGGGCTTGCTCGTCTCGAGAAACCCCAAACAACAGGTCGAACCCCCAGCAGATGAACTTAAAGTGGCCGCGTTTGAGTGTATGTCGAGCCTCGTCCGTCAAGGCTCTTCTGCGGCATCCGATTTCCTGCCGGGTGTTGGCGACAACAACATCGTCGACCAATTAGTTTATCAGCTGCTCGAGGCACTGACAGATGCGTCTTCTGAGCTCGTCCAAATCAGCGCTGCTCATGCTCTTCTTGAAATACAGCGTGCCATCAAAGACAAAGCCTTGATAGCCAGCCTTTTACCTCGAACTGTCTCCACTTTGGTCAAGGTCCTTAGACCTAGCACCCAAGCCAAACGAACGAGGAAGGTCCTTGTAGCTTACTTGCAACTTTTGACCGAGATCTTGAGAAGGGTTCTTGCCGACGAGGTCATCGGTCAAAACCTGGCCGAGGTAGGCGCTACCCCGTCATCGAAGACGTGGGGTCTAGACGGTGGTGTGGTCCTTGACAGATCCTGGCTGGATGCCACGACTCCTCAAATCGACCTGGCGTTGGTCCAGGTAGTCAAACTCAGGACGCATGACGGTTCTGATGTGGCTGACGCGCTTCTCGACCTCTGTTTGACAGTGATCGATGACTGTTCGCAGACTCTCGCTCGCTCGGTACCTCTCATGATCGACACGCTGGCAGTTCTTTGCGATTCATCCAAAGACTCGAAGGCTAATGCAGCACTGAAGCATCTGATAACATCGAGACCCGAGCTGGCAGATGTCCTCAGTGCCAAGTTTTACGACTGGACACAAACCTTGCCAAGGGTAATGCAAGGCAACGATGACAAGCCCAAGCAGCAGTTACTTAAGCGAGTCGCAACATCCTTTAACGCGCTTACAGACACTTCAAATATGCCTAGTGAAGCGACATCTCGAGTTACATCTGTGTTGATTGACACAGTTGACGCCGCCATTGGCTCGAGTACCAAAAAGTCGGAACTTATCAGCGAAGCTGCACAGATCCCAGCAACTGAGCTCATCCAACAATCTCGAGGACTGGAAGGACAGTTCCTGCCCGTTCTTCTAGGTCACCAGAGCCAGGCATCCTCCAAAGAGGAATTGGGACACCTGATTGCCTCCCTCAAGACACATCCCTTCAGTCAGCAAATTATACGCGGTCTCGTCGATCATCTACATGATTCTGACATCAACAGGAAGCTATCAGCTGCCTGGCTCGCCCTGCAATTCCTGAATCCGAACGAAAGTCAGGCGTTCGATGTGATGGCATTAATCGAGGACGATTTCTCCGCGTCGGATCTGTCAGTTTCCCGTCCCTTCCTCATATCTGATTTATACTCAAACACCCTACCTTTCGTGACGGAATACCCCGACACGATTCATGAAGAAGGCACAGATTGGCGACTTGTTGCCCTGTCGCTGGAGAGTCTGGTGCTGCAGGCGTCTCAGCTCGGTCGATCGTACCGTCCTGAGCTCATGGAGACATTGTTTCCACTACTGACCCTGTTGGGCTCCCACAATGCACTGCTCCAGCAGCATGCCATGACGGCTTTGAATATCCTGGCCACCGCCTGTGAGTATGACTCCGTGGCTTACATGCTTGTCGATAACGTGGACTACTTGGTCAACGCGGTTGCCCTCCGGCTCAATGCTTTTGACGTTTCAAGGACTAGTCTTCAGGTCATCGCAATGATGATTCGCCTGTGCGGTGCTAGACTCTTACCGCACCTTGACGACCTGATTGGCAGCATCTTTAGCGCACTTGATAGTTTCCATGGCTACCCCGACCTCGTCGAGCAGCTGTTCGATGTCCTCCGGATGGTCGTAACGGAGAGTTCGAAGTCTTCCGATGTCCTTACCATAGAAGCCGGCCAGATGCCCGCAATTCGGAAGGACAACAAAACCCATGTGTCGTGCCTGGATGACATCCTTGGTGACTTGAGGACCAGAAGAAAGAGGAAGAACAGGTCTGATGAAGAGGAAGATCTCGTGACAACGACACCTCACCGGCCGTGGACCACGTCCCAGGACGGTCCTGCTGATGCAGAGCAAAACAATCCCGAAGGTGTCGAAGAGACCGGTGATGATGACCTGCCGCTAGATCATACCGACAAGAAAGAGGAAGCCAAAATATCGAAGTCGCACCAGCTTCTGCTGAACATTGCGCAATCCACAGTGCCTCATTTGTCCTCACCCTCACCCAAGGTCCGCCTCACTCTGCTGCAGCTGTTGCAAGATGTATGTCCAATACTCGCACCCCATGAGAACACATTTCTGCCTTTGGTCAATTTGATCTGGCCGGCAGTTGTGGCGAGGCTTCTTACCACGAACGACGGAGCTGCCAACGATGCACCTTTCAACGTCAGGGCTGCAGCTACCACAATTGGGGCCATCTGCCATGCCGCGGGAGATTTCATGGCCAGCCGGATCGAAGATATCTTCACGGAGCTTGAAACTCTCTTCACCAGGACCCATTCGAGCGTGGCAGGACCGGTGAAGAGCCCCAAGCCAGTAGCGCTGCTCAATGTCCCCAGAGGATCACTGTCCACCCCCATGAACAGTTCTAGGGTCCCAAGTCACGGAAGCGTAACGACAGGTGCTCAGTCTGCTATTTCTCCTTCTCTAGATAGCCCCAGGACTTCCAAGGGGCAGATCCTGGAAGCCCTCGTCGACTTGCTGGTCACCATTCTTCGAAACGTCCGGCTTTCCGACGACAACGGAGACAGAGTCTTCCAGCTCCTGGTTCCTTTCAAGCATAGGGAACCAGTGCGAGACGCGCTGCTAGAGTTCAATGAGGACGCTGTCTGGCTGATGGAATATCATCCAAGCCGACCAGGTTCGGGCTGCAAATCCGGCGCCCCCAACAAGGTTTGAGCCATGAGGGAAATATGCAGTGACAAAGAAATGTCGAGCAAGCTCTGGTCGCAAGGAACTACAAGCCACTTCGCAAGTCACTATTCTGATGTTCTTGTCGGTAGGCAGCAGCATTTTGTGTTTTCGCGACCGGGGATTGGATTTTCCCAATACGGGCATTTCCGACCTCCGGAGTTAAGGGGGGTCTGCAAATGGTCGAAGTCCCGGACAAAGCTCACGACGCTATGTAGCCCAGACGGGACAAGGTTGCGAGACGCCAAACTTACCTGGCAATGAGATATTTTGTGCGCGCCTCTAGAGATCTGGAGATGGTCGGGTCCAAGCGAGCAGGGGCAGAGATACATAAAGCATGGAGGAGCGCCATTGACTGAAGCAGCTCTTCCATTCTGCTGCCAACATACGGACATCTACATCCCTCGAACGACTATCAGAACAACGAGAATTGTGCCAAAGAATCTCCATCATATCTCAGCCCCCATCCGTCTTTGACTCTGCAGAGCGCAGTCCCTCGTCCGACACGATGCCGGGAATCGTCCAGTTCTTGCGCGGCCAGTTTTCTACACCGCCAATGCCTCAGGTCGACCTTACGGGGAGATGTATGTTGGTGACGGGCGCCAATACTGGGCTTGGCCTCGATGCCGCCCGACTACTGGCCCGGTTGAATTGCACCACCATCGTGCTCGCCTGTCGAAGTTTTGCGAAGGGAGAAAAGGCCAAGGAAGCCGTCCTGCAGTCCCTACCTACCGGTAGCAAACAACCGACAATCGTCGCGCTTGAGATCGATCTGACCTCGTTCTCGAGTGTGGTCGCCTTTGCTGAACGTTGCAAGGACCTCCCAAGGCTCGACGCCGCCGTACTCAATGCGGGAGTCGACTTGCAAGAATTCAGCTTGGCAGAGGGATATGAGACGACAATTACTGTGAACGTGATCTCGACATTCCTCCTGGCCACCTTGCTCCTCCCTATCCTGCGTTCGTCCGCAAAGCGATATAACATCACTCCACACATTGCCATCGTCGGGTCGGCGGTGCATTTCTGGGCCAACGACAAAGATATTACCACTCCCGCCGACGGCCAAATCCTCCGAACCCTATCAGATCCGAAGAAGGCGGACATGAAAGGGCGTTACTACCTCAGCAAGTTACCGGTCATGCTGCTCGTGAAATACTTGGCGACGGTGTTGACGAAGTCGGCTGAGGAAGATTCCCACGACAAGCCACTGGTCATCATCAACAACGTCGCCCCCGGCTTTTGCAGAACCGACCTGTTTCGTACTCATGAGGACGTTGTGCTCAAGGTCATGTACAAGACGATTGGCAGAGAAAGTGAGCACGGGGCGCGCACGTTGGTGCATGGCGCGGTTGCTGGGCAGGAATCCCATGGGCAGTATCTCAGCGAATGCCAGGTCAAGAAGTACAGTGCGTTTGTCAGGAGCGCCGAGGGTGATCGAACTGCACAGAGGCTCTGGCAGGAGTTGAGCTCCCTCTACGAGGGGATCAAGCCTGGGTGTACGCAGGCGTGGTGATGGACACCAGCGATGGCGATTGGAGGGGATGAATGAGCATTGATTGTGTTGATGTGCGAGAGTCCACCGAGTGCTTGTCCGGTCCTGAGCGCTGTAATATGATACTTATGCCCGTCACTCAGTCACTTGGCGGGGGGCCCGACGGGGAAAGTGGCACTTTACCGCTTGGAGACTGTACTATGTAATTGTACTGTATGTACGTAGTGTGTATGCTGTGGGGTTGATTTCTGTGTCTACTATCTATGTAGTCAAGCTCGAGTTTGGTCTTCATCGTGCATTGAATCGTGGTCCTGTCATTCCTGTCGATGTGTTGTATGTGCAATTTCCGCTGATCAAATCCACACGTCGCGCTTGGGTTCCAATGCCACAGCGCGATCACCATCACCATCACCATCACCTTCAATAGAGTACGGTACGTCTGTATCTGATAGACCCCGACCTTCGCCACTTGACACATGCAAGCCATCCGCAGTTGTGAAGCCTCTGGGACCTGAGATCGGACGTCGCCAGAATGTCCGACTTCTTCTCTCTAACTCACAAGTTCCGCGCCAACCTCGACGGCCAACAGGCTGGAGTCGACGCCAAGTTGAGGAGGCGCAATCGGCAGCCTCTCTCGTGCGCGCCCTGTCGACTGAAGAAGCTGAGATGCGACAGAGGACATCCATGCGAGACGTGTGTCAAACGGGCCAACCAAGCCAACTGCACATATGGCAAACTCGCTCCCGCGAGGGCTTCCGATGCCGCGGCCAGGAGCGCGAAACGAGGACGAGCTCAAGAGCGGCTCGGACGCCTGGAACAACTTGTCATGCAGATGGTTGACACCTCAAACGGCTCGAAGCCTGATCACGAGTCCGACACTGGCACCAGCACCAACTCCTCAAGCGACAACGACGCGACGGCGATCAGGACCGGGATTGCAAAGGACGGCCATCTACAGTATGGGTCCGCCGAGTCTCGCTACGTCGGGTCAACCCACTGGTCTGCTATACTGGAAAGCCTCCAGGAACTCAAGTCTGCGCTCGCCGGCACTACCACCGCCGCAGGAGACCAGGCTCCTGGCGCCGAGCTGGATGAGCCCGACGATGTCGAACCGCAGGATACGGACAGTCTCTTCGGCCCAGCCAGCCACGTCTCTATCGCCCAGGTCCTGGCTCAAGCCCTTCCGCCGCGATTACAGGTCGATCGGCGCCTTTCCACCTACTTCAACAGCCGCTATCTCGTCATACCGTTGATCCACACGCAACAGTTTCAACGGCAATACGAACAGTTCTGGCGGACACCGCTCGAGACCCCGCCTCTCTGGATCTCCATCCTGTTTTCCATCTGCTGCTTGTCCGCCAGCCTGTCCGAGGTCGTTGGCTCCGAGCCGACGACGCCGGAGGATCAGCTCAGTCCACGTGTGAGCTTCCTGCATGCGGCGTGCCAATGTCTTCGGCTCGGCGGCTTCACGCGACCGAAGCGCTTCGTCGTCGAAGCTCTCGGCCTGTATGCTCTATGCAAGTATGTGTCAACGCTGGACCCATCTGGGGATGTTGGCGTCATCTTCTCCATCGCGGTGCGCCTGGCCTATCGCTCAGGTTATCACCGCGATCCGTCCCAATTCCCTCATATCTCTGTGTTTGACGGTGAAATGCGACGGAGAACCTGGGCCATGTGCCGGCAGTTCGATCTCATGGTGTCCTTCCAACTGGGCCTGCCGAGTCAAATCCCGCCCGACAGCTGGGACACGATGAACCCTGGCAACCTGCTCGACACGGACTTCGACGAGGACACGAAAGTGGCACCGCCGTCCAGGCCCGAAACCGAAGCCACACAGCTCCTGTATTTCATCGTCAAGTCGCGCTTGATGACCACGTTTGGCAAAGTCTGCGCGCACGCGCTTTCCTTTCGCCCCGACAACTATGCCCAGCAAGTCATGGATCTGGACCGAGAAGTCCGCGCCACGTACGCGACGGTGCCGAATGTGCTGCACATCAAGCCCATGTCCCAGTCCTTTGCCGACCCGAGCTACCTCACAATGGTGCGCACGAACTGCGAGTTTCTGTACCAGAAGTCGCTCCTGGTGTTGCACCGAAAGTACATGACTCAAGGCACGCACCCGGCGTCGACGCAGGCGTGCACCGACGCCGCCATCGCCATCACCAGACACATGCTCGACTTGCACAAGGAGTTCAAGCCGGGTGGCCAACTATTCAACGATAGGTGGATGCTCGGTTCGTTCACCATGAACGACTTCTACCTCGCCGGCATGGTCTTGTGTCTGGCAGTGAGCATGTGGAAGAAAGCCAATCCCGGGATCGACATCAACGCCGACGAGAAGATGAGAGAGCAGTACATTCTACTCAAGGAGTCTTTCGCCATCTGCGAGGAGTTGAGTCCGACGAGTACCGAAGCGAGACGCGTGGCGGCTGTGTTGCGCCAGGTCCTAGGCGAGAAGAGAGACGAAATAGCCTCTTCGACGGGAGGATCTTTTGGTCCAGGCACCGGTCCCGGCACCGGCACGAGCATCAGCACCAGCACCAGCAGCAGGACTTCCAACCCCTTCGCGCAGCCCGGACAGTTCATGCCATCGGCAATGTTCCCGATGCAGTACGACTTTAGCTTGGCCTCTCCAACGGTGCCAGACGGACCACGAGGACGAGGACAGGGGCAAGGCGAGGGATATGGCCTCCACGAGAACCTATCCAACTCGTCAGACGCGGTGGACTCGACTTACTTTGCCGCCTCGAACGACAGTACCAGTGCCGGTGTGGGAAAAGACCCCTTCCAGAACCTCATGCCAGGCATCAACAACCCTGTGCCCCTCGGCGGGAATTCATTCCTGAGCTTCTTTCCCTTCAGCCCGGCGTCCTACGCAGGCGGTGCTGGCTCCAGCGCCACATCGAATCCCATGCCAAATGCAGCCGCAGCCGCAGCCGCAGCCGCAGTCGCAGCAGCGCCCAATGCCGCTGATCCGCAGCCTTTCGACCCCGGTCCGACCATGGACATTGACTGGCCTCTCCTCGATCAATGGATGGCCCTCCCCAACACTGTCGACATGCTCCCCTTCCACGACGGCACAGGCGACCTCACCCAAGCGTCCGCGTCATCTTCCGGTATGTTCCCAGATCAGGAGCAGGACCGACGGAACAGATTAGGGAACGGGGACGGGAGCAGGATCCAGAGTGGGAACGGGACACGAAGCTGGAATGAGAACGACAACGACAACTCTCCCTCCAACGAAAACGGAACCGAAACCGGACCCCTCGATACCGCATATCCGCCTCTCACGGACGCGCAGACAATGACCACCGCCGCTCAACCACTCACGCAGGCGGCCACAGAGTGGATGAGCACGCCGTATCCGTTTTCAGGCAGAGACGCGACATCGACATCGACATCGACATCGGAATCGTCTGGGAGTGATAAGCACCCCAAAGGCGAGACTGGACTGATGACAGGTCGGCGGATCATGAGTTTGGGTTTGAGACGATGGCCGGGGGACGATGCCGCACGGACACAGACAGGGGGACGGGAACGATACTCTGGGTATTGATGGACGTGCTTGCATCGTACCAGATCCTGTACCATGGTATGCCCGTCCTCGTACTCGTATGTACCGGTGTGGCATCTAGAAGGTACCTAGGGTATACTGTGAGAGATAGGTAGGTATACGAGTCATACTCAGTAATCGTAGAACTTTGTCTACCCTACCCTACCCTACCCTACCCTGCGCGTTGTCTCGTTCATGCAAGCGAGAGAGGGACCATTTGATCACGACATCTGGCATTGGATGGCTATGCTAGACCTTTATCCTGTACGTCAACTTACGTCTTCTCACCTTTTAAGCCGTTAATATATCCTGTATTCCGCTCTGTCCCTTGTACTACACAGATCTCACGTTAATATTTGACGTTGAAGAATCATGTTTGATTCCAGAGGCGGGCCTATATGAATTGCACCCCTGAGGCCTGTGCTTGTGATGTGCTTGTGCTTGACGCCATGTGTCCATTCCATCCGATATCTGGGTATCATATTGTATCTTTTCGTATCGTATCATCTCGTGCCTACCTCATCATACCGGACGTACCAAGTTATACCATGCCATGCCATGCTCATCTCATCTGCATGGCATGTTTCCCCCTAGGACACCCACACGCCGCCACGCCTTCCAACGCCTTGCAGTGCCAATGCCACCAAAAAAAAAAAAAAAACAGGACGATGAGTTACATGCTGTGGGCAAGACTGCTGACCGTACCTCTGCCATCGCCACCGCCATTGCCGTTGCCAATACGGATAACGCCACATGCACCCTCGCCAATGCTATTATTTCAAGGCTCCCGCTTGACAGCACCCTGCATGCGCTTCCGTTCCTCGTCCCTGGCCTTCCACGCACTCCTGATGTCGGCGGCATGGTCGAGCAGATCCTGCTCGGTGACGTGGCTCTGGATGCTCCGGATCACGCTCTTGTACACCTTGATATGATTGGACTGGTCCTTGTCATGCCGGAAACGATGGTATCGCCACCTCTGCTCGTCGTCCTTGGCGGCCTCGACGATGATGTCCTGCAAGGGGTGGCCAAACGTCTTCCACTCGTCGTACTCGTGCGGCTCGACGTACAGGTCGTCAATGTACGAGTACTCGTTGGAGCCGTGGTGGATGTACAGGCAGAAGCGCGAGGGGAAGGCGTAGTAATCCGGCTGGGCCGACCGGTCCGGGTCGTCGGCGTCGGGCTCCACCATGGGCCACTCGATGTGCAGGAGGAAGTCGACCGTGTTCTCCGAGGGCGGCTTCCACTTGAGGATGTGCTCGTCGGTGCCGGTCTTGTAGGGGGTGTTGCGGCACGTGAAGATCAGGCCGTCGTTGCCGTGCAGCTGCTTGACTTTGGGGATGATCTCCTTGAACATCTTCTCGAGCCCGTAGCTGAACTCGGTCGCCTTGTCCTCGAGCACGAACGGCCGCGGCCGGTCCGGCTGCTGCCTGTACATCTCCTTGTAGGGCCCCAGGACGTGCGACTTGAAGTAGGCGAGCCGCTTGTCCAGCGGCCGCTGCATGAGCACCTGCTTGTCGAGCACCAGGCAGTCAAAGACCAAAAACTTGATCACGGGGGGGCGGTCCGGGTAGCGGTCCTCGACCAGCTCGCCGTCGAGGATGGTGTCGGTGTGGAAGCGCTCAAAGGTCTTGTCCTCGTGGTGCGGGAAGTGCAGGTACGGCACGAACCAGTAGTCGTTCTTCCGGTCGATCAGGTAGTGGATGTCGTGCTCGCCCTCGCGCGTCAGGTACATCAGGTACCGCAGCCCGTCCGTCTTCTCGCACACGTAGTAGTCCTGCGTCTTGAGCTCCTGGATGTGTTCGGCCGAGAAGGACACGGGTTGCGCGCCGGGGAACGAGAGGTTGCGCCCGCGGCCCAGCAGCTGCGCGACCTCGCGCTGGAACTCTTCCTGCAGGCCTGGCGTGCGGCCGGCCCAGATGCCACCTATGCGCTCGAGGAGAGGGTTCGCCTCGGGGCCCTTGATATCGGGGGCGGCGGCGGCGTGCCCGTCCATGGCTGCGCAGGTAGGGGTAGTTTGTGATTACAAGTGAATCGGAGTAGATCTGAGAACGGCAGGGGATGCAGGAAGGGATTGAAGTAGCAGATAAAAGCACGTCGATGCTCGCCAAGACCAGATTCCCTCATGATGGGGAGGGGGAGGAGGAGGAGGAGGAGGAGGCAGCCGAGTCTCCATCCCCAACTTCACTGATACCTCACTCGTACGGGCGTCCTGACTCGACACGACACCTCGAGAACTCCTACAGGCTATCGCATGTCTGAATGATCGCAGTATACACATCTCATCTACACACATTCTCACCATGGCGACAGACGGGTCACCCGGTTCGTATCGTCCCCGTGACATTCCCTCGAAGATGAGATGCACGGCGACTAACATTTCCCATCACAGCCTCGTCCCCCTCCCTCCTCAGCGCAACCACCTACAAACCCAGCAAAGCGATCAAGAAGGCACCCAAGGCGCAACTAAAGAAGATCACCGTGAATAAGGAGGCGCAGGTCAACGGTTGGTACTGGTCGTCGTGTGACCGATGGCCTCTGTTAAGAGTATCTAGGTATTAAACATGTCGGCGACGCGCCCTCTCCCGAACTCCCCAAGTTCGAAGGCGACACCATGGCCAACTTCCCCGCCGGCCACCCGGAGAGCCTCGAGACGCTCGTCTGCAAGCACTGCAAGAAGTCGATCCTCCAGCGCACCGCCAAGGACCATATCGCTCTATGTCTAAAGTCCAAGCAGGACAAGGCGCGGAAGAAGAAGGAGGCACGAGAAGCCGCACAGCGAGCCAAAGAGCGCGCCGAGAAAATCGACGACGATGATGATGACGACGATGACATCCGAGGACCGGGCAGGAAGGACGCGGCCAACGGCGGCGACGACGATGGTACCAAGAAGGGCAAGAAACGCAAGGCCGAGGGCGACGAGGACAAGGAACCCAAGAAGAAGAAGAGAAGGGAAGATCCCAAATCCAAGGCGGCCAAGCCCAAGGGGCCCGTCGACGTGGAGAAACAGTGCGGCGTCACGCTTCCCAACGGCGTTCAGTGTGCGAGGAGTCTCACATGCAAAAGCCACAGTATGGGAGCCAAGCGGGCTGTGCCTGGGAGGAGTCTCCCCTACGACATGCTGCTGGCGGCATACCAGAAGAAGAATCAGGCCCGGCAGCAAAAGGCCGCGATTGACGCCAACGCTCCGGCTCTCTTCGAAGACGATATGGATCCCACGCTCAACGGGCCCGTCGACTCGGACGAAGAGAAAGACTCGGTCATGACTGCCATCTCCCGAAGCCTTGCACGACCACAACCCCTGGTCACGCGCGAACTGTTTCCCATCAGGCGCAAGTATCCGCTCATTCGGCTAAAGGAGATGTTGTCCAACGCCATGAGTGGAAACCGAAACGGTACCAGCATATTCAGCGTGCCTTTGGAGAGTGCTCGAAGCGCTGTCCCGCAGTCGGCCATCAACGAGACCTTTCCTTCATCGACTGTGTCGGCTTCACCCGCTTTGACGGGGATTGGCATGGCTCAGCCGGGGCTCAAGGTGCCTCTCAGGAAGTCTTCGATCGACGTGGCTTAGATGCCGTCCAACTTTATACCCGTTGATCTCTAGTATTGTAGCAGGAGATGTCCCTGCGACGCACAAACATGCCCGGACACGGCTGTCTAGCTTCGCAAAGTCGCTCATTCGCACTTCCTGAAGCACAAACTCGAATTCGTCCCGCCGAACCCAAAGCTATTGGTCAGCGCGACAGTGATTTGGGTCTGTTGGGCTTCATTGGCAACATAATTGCAGTCGAAGTCTTCGGTCTTGGAGACCAGGTTTATTGTCGGGGGCATCACGTTCTGCCACAGATTCATGTTATTATTACGACACCCATATATTTCCCGTCCACGTCCGCACACAGGAAGGACAGGGCGAATGAATGAAACATACCTCATGAACAGCCAAAACTGTAAAAAGGGCCTCCACCGCGCCAGCAGCGCCCAGGAGATGTCCTATTGCGCCTTTCGTGCTGCTCACGTTGATTTCTTTTGCAGCGGCTTTGCCATGTTCACTCAGCATGAGCGTCTTGATCGCCTTGTTTTCGGCTTGGTCTCCCAGCGGCGTTGACGTTGCGTGTGCGTTGATGTAATCCACCTTCGAAGGGGGGATCCGCGCCTGTTTGAGCGCCCTCTTCATCGCGAGAAGGGCACCGCCGCCCTCCTCCAGTGGTGCAGTCAAGTGGTGCGCGTCGGCGGAATTACCGTAGCCGATGAGTTCGGCGTAGATGCGCGCCCCACGGGTTTTGGCGTGTTCGAGTTCCTGCGGCATCTATCAACACGTGTTTCTGGTTTACTGTTTCTCACGAGAATGCTGCTTTGCTTGCGCGAAGGCAGACCTACCTCGAGCACCAGACACGCGGCCCCTTCGCCAATCACAAAGCCCGCCCTCTCTTTATCGAACGGCCGCGAGCTCTTTCCCGGCTCGTCGTTGAACGCTGTCACCAGACTCCTCGACCTGGCAAACCCTCCGATCGCAAGCGGGTGGATACAACTCTCCGCGCCGCCCGCGATCATGACGTCCGCTTCTCCGGCCTGGATAAACCTTGCCGCATCGCCTATGGAGTGTGCTCCCGTGGTGCAAGCTGTCGTGACCGCATGGTTTGGACCTCGCAGACCGTAGCGCATGGAAATATGTCCAGCGCCGAGGTTGATGAGCAGCCGTGGCACAAACAGGGGGTGGATCTTGCGATAGTTGTGACCCTGGGCGTAGGCGAGCGACGTGTCGTACAGGTCCGCGAGGTTTCCTATGCCCGACCCGAGCGTCACGCCGGCCATTTCGGGATCCAGACCGTTGCCATCCTTGAAACCCGCGTCTTGAAATGCTTCCTCGGCGGCGGCGAGGGCGTATTGTGCGAATTGGGCGGTCTGGCGGATTTCCGTGGGGGAGAGGTGGTCTTCTGCCCTCCACGGCCCGTCTTCAGCTGTCCGGGGAACCAGACCGGCGACTTGACTTGGCAGGGATCTGAACTCGTCGCCGAGGTGGCGGGTTGAGACGATGCCGCAGTGGCCGTCGAGGAGGCGAGCCCACGTTCTTCGCACCCCAACTCCGAGCGGCGTGACGGCGCCCAATCCTGTCACCACGACTCTCCTCATTGTCCGGCGGGCTCCACCTCACATGTGCGAGAAACAGATGTCAGTTGCGAGGAGAACAGTATCAGTCGCGTCTTTGGTGATTCCTTGAAGCACGCGAAACTTAGAGCCTTGCACGCCGAGTCTTCCACCAATCAAAGTGGCTGATCGGTAGCCGGAGATCCCCGCTCTGCTCTGATTCGTCGCTGCTCTCTACGCAGATTTTCCCGCACACGACGCCCTATTACTCAATGGATATCCATATCCATCCATGTGTTCCCTGTGGATGATACGTAGACATGTTCTCTTCTTCATGTAGGTGATTCTGCGATTGATCTTCCTCCCACTTCCGTGACAACTCACCGTGACTTCTGCCATGTTCCTTCTGTCGTTGTCCGTTCTCCTCCCTCTTCTTCCCTTGGTTCGATGCTCCTTCTACGACAACCCGGAGCTTGAGATCCCGACCGAGTCTGGGACGCCGCTGGACGAGTTGAAAGCGAAATGGGACTTTGATGTAAGTTTCCCCCCTCCCTCGGATGGGCTCTTTAGGTGAGAGAGTACGAAATCGGGGATGGGCGTTGTCGAGCGACAGGCACAAGTTGAACATGTCGACAGTGGGGATTCTCAGGGATTTCGACCTTTGCACACCTCCGCCATGTAAAGTGTCTTACGACGCCCTACGAACCATTTGATATCGGCATCATTGGCGCACCATTCGACACGGCCGTAAGTTATCGACCTGGTAAGCACGGCCCTCTCCCGCCATCGGCACAGAACGAACGGACTACCACGAGTCCAGCGCACACACAGTAGCCAGCCATGTCGATATTATATATAGATTAGCTGATGGAGATCCTCAGGAGCCCGCTTCGGCCCTCGCGCCATTCGCGCCGCCTCAGCACGACAAACGTCCTTCCGAGGCTTCAACCACCGAGCCCATCTCAACCCGTACACGTCGTGGCCCGCGATCCTCGACTGCGGAGACATCCCCATCACGCCGTTCGACAATGCCCTCGCCCTGCACCAGATGAGCAGCGCCTACCTCGAACTTCTCTCCCGACGGCCCTTGAGCTACAGCAACCCAGAAGGACACGTTCATCCCAAACTGATCACACTTGGCGGAGACCACTCAATCGCACTACCCGCCCTGCGAGCCCTGGAGAAAGTATACGGCCAGCCGATCGCCGTGTTGCACTTCGACGCACACCTAGATACATGGCATCCCGGAGCCTACCCCAGCGCATGGGCTGAGACGTGAGTTTTGATCCTCTGTAATCTCGACTGTGCTCCCTTTTGCCCCCGCAAAACAAACAGCCAGATCTTCTACGAATCCCTACCACAAAGAGGAACAACAGAAAATAGATCGCGGCTAATGAATCCCGCTATTCCAGCCCCACGCAAGCCGACTTCACGCACGGCACCATGTTCTGGGTCGCCAGCCAAGAAGGCCTCATCAACAACGGCTCGTCCGTGCACGCCGGCTTACGCACCCGCCTCCTGGGCTCCGATTTCCACGACTACGAAGACGACGAGAAGCAGGGCTTCCTGCGCATCGAAAGCGACGACATCGACGCCGTGGGCGTGCAGGGCATCATTGATCTGATCATGGAGCGAATGGGTGAGTCAAAGCGTAGCGAAGTGAAGCGTAGCATAGCGCAGCGTCGCAAAAAGACAACCCCTAAGAGATCCACGATCATGGACGAATCCCTATATTTACGACCCCTGATCTAACCCTCCTCTCCTCGGCCACAGGAACGACGACCCCAGTCTACCTCTCCGTCGACATTGACGTGCTCGACCCCGGCCTCGCGCCAGGCACCGGCACGCCCGAACCGGGCGGCTGGACGACGCGCGAACTGATCCAGATCCTGCGGGGCGTCGAGGACCTGAACCTCGTAGGTGCCGACGTCGTCGAGGTCTCCCCCGCGTACGAGAGCGGGCATGGCGAGAGCACGGCGCTGGCGGGCGCGCAGGTCGTCTTTGAAATGCTCACCAGTATGGTCAAGTGAGTGATTAATGGTTTCCTTCTTCCTTCCTTCCCCTTTCCTTCCTTGGTTTCCTTCTTCCTTTCTTGGTTGGTTGGTTGTTCTTCGTCTATGAGTTTCACGTTGTGCGGTGTGGGGGCAGGGGTGTAATTACCTCCCTACTCCTACACATTATGCGCGTACTGTATCCGATGCGAGCGTGTATGTCTTAGCAGATTCATATCATGTGTTATGTCACGTCACGTCACGTCACGGCATGTCAGGGCATGTCAAGGTCGAGTTCGTCCTCGCTAACCACCGTATACGATCTAGGAGAGGACTGAAGGATCGAGGGGAATGGCAGCCCGAGTCTGTCGTGAAGCCAGGGAGGAAGATCGGTGGGGAGAAAGTCCCGACCGCCCAGAAGGTGGTGAAGGATGAGTTGTGAGCTGTGAGTTGTGAGATGGGGTGACGCCCAGAAGGTGCTGAGGGATGAGTTGTGAAGCTGTGAACTGTGACTTGTTAGGAATGGTGAGCTCCGTTATAGTATTGTACCTACTGAGGTGGTATCTACCTGTAGCTAGGGTCAAGGTCAGGGTCAAGGTGGATGATGAATGATGAATGAAGGGTCGAGGTCAACGTCAAGATCACACCAGCGTCAAGGTCTTTGCTTCCTCCTTCCCTGCCCTGCCCTGCGATGCTCATATCGCAGAATCCGCTCCGATCCAAGCTACTGTATTGTAGCCACATAATCTAAGAGAGAGTGCCCGGTACTGTACCGTACCTAGGTAACTTAAGAGGTACAGTAGACCACGTACTTACTTACAGTTACTATACACTGCGACTGCTAGATAAATGCTGCGAGTTGCGAGTGCGAGTCCAAGGCAAGGCAAGGAGACGCTCGTCCATGCAGCGAGCACGTCTGTTGAAAGCGTAGAACTCAATAGATTCGACGACACAGAAAAGAGCAACCAGCAGATCATATCTACCATTCGCTTCCTTGTCTTGCTTGTCTTGCTGGTCACGTTGAGCAGCTCCAGTCTATGAACCTCATGTACTGTCTCCCTGTCACTGTCACCCCTGCTGCGGTGCGACCTTTTCTGAAAGTCTGATCCGCCTGATGCTTCTTCGACATCGATCTATGCTGTGTCGCTCATCAATACACAATAACAAATGCCGTCTACTTTACACAGAATGTGCGCTTGTCTGGGCCGTGCCAGCCACGGTCGTTATCGTCAATGTTGCAACGTGCAAACTTGTAAAAGCAAATACATCATTCATGCTAGTCGCCAACTGTAACCACCCGCCTCAAAATGCTTGTAGGAAAACGTCGTCCGCCAAATTCTGTGTGACAAAACACATCTTTTGTTTGCCGTCCGACGCCATGCTTTTGATCTGAAAGTGGAAAGTTGGAATCGTGAAACGTCAAGAATCCTCTGTCGCGTGCCATCATGATTGGGGAGAATGGGCATCGTCTGCCCTTCAAAAATTGTACCTCGTCCCCTGCCTCGTCACCGGCTTTCCCTGACGGTTCAGCGGCGCGGCAGCCGCGGCGGACAATGTATTCGACCTCGTCACCTTCTCATCTTCATAGCTCACGTTCTTTCGTCCTCGTGCTCGCGGTTTCGGCAGGGGGTCAACATGTCGATGTCCCAACTCGGCCAGGGCACTGGAGTTCTTCCATCGGAGACACCGATGCGCCTTGTCGCTCACGTACGTCTTGGTCCGAGTGGTCATCCGGGTCGATGGTTCTTCCGATTCTTCACGGGGGGCAAGGTATGCCGCTCGTTTCTCCATGTGTTTGATGATGGCGTCTCGCTGCATATTGAGCTCTTTCTTCAGCTTGAGCTCCCGGATCCCGCGTGAGTCTAGCCATCCGATGAGCATGTCGAGTTCTTCCGCCGTCTCGTAAAAGCCCCACTCCTTTGCCGAGTTCAGGTTCGTCGAACCCTCCTCGAGTTTCTTTCGTTCGGCCGGAGTCATTTGGAAGCGTCGATAGTAGGCTTGCTTGTCCGGCTCGCAGATATCGATGAACCCTTCACGTTCCATGTCGTCGGGTCCCTGTACCCATATCCGACCGTTGGCGTACCCTGCATCTGCCGTGGAACTATCCGGCAGTCCGCCATGAGGCATCGCGTTTCTCTCGAACCACCAGTATCGATTGCAGAATCGGTCTTTGCCCAAGACTCGCGTCCGAGGACAATCTGCTTCGCGCAAATCACCATCCACAATAATGATGTTCTCCTCGGCCTGCTCAATCTTCTCTCGCTCCTTTTCGATCTGCTTGAGCACCTTCTGATACTCCTTGCTGCCTTTGTTCTGCTTCTCTTCCTTTGCCTTGATTTTCCGTTCCTCTTCCTCCTCACGCTTCCGCTTTCGCTCGGCGGCCCGGTCAGCACCTCGACGCAGTGATCGTGTAACAACAGGATCCTCATCCTCAGAGTCTGGAATAGAGACATCCTCGTCTTCAACTTTGGTGTTCTCCATCGCATCTTCGAGTTCAGGCATGGGAGAAGGTGACTTTTCAGGCTCGGGCGCGAGTAGTCTGCGCTCGATTTGAAGCTCTTTCAGTCTGGCCATAGCCTCCTTGCGGGCTCGCTGGTGTTCGATCTTGATCTTTCGGTAGTGAGTCATGGTGTTGCTCATCTCTTCCAAGAAGTTCTTGACGGTCTTTGTCTCGAGGAATAGCTGGCAGATGATCTGGAGTGCTTCAGCACGGAGATTGATATCCATGGTCGAGTATTGTATGCGGGCCGTGTCTATCGTGGGCTCGGCGTCCAGAGGAGCGAGATGCGACAGGACTTCGTTGCAGATGCGTGTCACTCTCGGTCTCCCAGAAAGCTGATGCAACAGTCCGACCATTACGAGCTCCCAGCCACCGTCTCTCAGATCGCGCTTCTGAAGTCGTTCAACCCAGCCGTAATCCACGAACATCTCAGCTGCGCGATGGTCAACCATTGGCACGTCTGGCTGTGGTTCTTGTTCGGGCTCAGCAAACTGCACCTTGTTGAGGCTGCTCCTCGTCCGTTTTGCCGGGTACTCTGGCTCAGGTGTTGGCGTTGGGGGTTTGCTCTCCTCTATTTCTTCGTCCTCCTGGTCCTCTTCTTCTTCGTCCGGGTCAGGGAGGTCTGGAAGCGAGATTTGAATGGCGCCACCATTGTCATTTTCTGAATTGACCAGTTGCTTTAGGACAGCGCAGTGAATCTCGACGAACAGCTCGCAATCGGCTTCAGGCGATGAGAAGGACATGGCTTCCACAAAATCATCGAACGTGAAGGAGTCCACCTTCAGTACCTGACAATACACATTGAGCGTATTCCATGTTTCAAGCAATAGACCGACGGTCTCCAGCTTCAGGCCTGGGATCACGTGGCTCGACGATTTTGGATCGCTGCACTGCTGTTTGGTGACAAATTTCAAGGTTGGTCGATGGGTGCCGTCTCGGACTGGCTCCACGTCGAGGTCATCGATCGGGTACTTGATGGGCGGCGGAGGAGGCGGGGGCTGAGCCACCACTCTGGGAGGCATCTGCTGGTGTGGCATGGGCGGAGGATGGTAATACTGTCCATTCGGTGGCATGGAATGGGGGTAGCCAGGAACCTGGTAGTAGTGGTCCCAGTCTGGGGGCGCTGGCCCTTGCATGTGACCCCAAGAGCGTGGTAACAGGCCGGGCTCATGCATCGCTTGTGGTGGGTAGTGCTCATGATACGGCGGTGGGATATGCACGTCGACATGCTGGTGGTGCTGAGCCTGCTGATTTTTGCGACCTTTCGCGGCAGGCTTCAGGTCGGGTAGCTTAGGGCTCTGCCAGACACCAAACGTGCCCTCTCCTTGTTCAGAATCCCGCTTCTTCTCCGCCTTCTTGGCCGCGACCTTGTTAACATGCTGTAGGTGTGGTGGCACGTTGGTGTCGATTCGGAACCGTTCAGCAATCTCCGGCTTGACCAGCCACGGAGCGCCATTCCAACCCTCTCGCGTCACGGTATTCTTGATGAAGGAGCGCAGCATCTGCTTGGTGAAGACCTTCCGATCCCTCACAATGTGGTTGTCGTCCACCAGCGCTTCCTCGTCTGGGCGGTCAATCAGCCGGACAAAGTATCGGGAAAATGCCTCTCTTGCCACGGATCCGTCTGGTGCTTTGACTTCTGCAAACTTGGCCTTGTCTCGTACCCGTCCGTTCAGGCGACTCGCGTCGTCCAGTATGACAGTGACAAGCTCGCCCGGGTAGAAGTCATTTTTGAAGTCGTTGAAGACATCCTCGACCAGGTTGTCGATGCGCGAGACGGTGGAGAACTGGACCCGGCGCAGGACTGGTTCTCGCAGCGCTTGCGGGAATGCTTCGTCAATCTCTCGTGAACCGGCTTGCTCGCTCCGCAGCGCATCGAAGAAAGTCAGACCAGAGCGTCCCGACACTTCGCAGGTGAATCTCTTGGACTTGAAGAAGTCCATGCGCTCAAGGTACGCATCGTAGGATGTGAAGACTTCGTTGGACTCGGCAATGACCCACACGTCGGATTCCTGGTCGTCAATTTGAGGATGTGGCAGATACCGGACAGGTTTTCGTTTGAAGAGGACCATCCCGGCAGGCGGAGGAGGGCAGGAACAGCCACAACCAGACGGCGGGGTATGTGGAAGGGAGGAAAGGGTAGCAGCGAAGTATTTCACAGACTTCGCGACCTGGTATGGAGAGATTGTCAGTGTTGTGTCTGTGGCCACGATTGCTCGTCTGTTCGACGCGGTGTGAGACCTCTTGCGAGAGGTGTTGGTCCTGATAGACTTACACGCAGCGAGACTAACGCGTCATTGAAGGGCAATATCGAAATTGCAAACGGAGGTAGGAGGGGTGGTGATGAAGGACGTGGAGAGGCCGGTCTGGTGGTGAAGAAGTAAGCGTGAAAGACAAAGGCTCAAACATGGAGGAGAAAACACAATCATGCGAGTGCCCAGAGTCCAGAGATCACGACTAGAGGGAAGTCAGAGGGGAGCATGGATGGCAAGTGGCAGAGTGGAGCCTCAGGGTTGTGCAGTGCAGGGCAGTGGGTGGATGCCGTGGTGGCTTGAGGACGTGTGGAGCCTTGTGCGCAGCCGGCATTGTATACAGAAGGTGAAAGAGACCGTGCCATGGCCGGGGGGATGTCGATACCATAATCGCAACCATCTCTGGGTCCGAGTGGTGGATCGCATACCGGCAACAGGGTGAGCTCGTGCCTGCAGTAGAAGAGCAGGAGACGGCGCAGGGAGCCGAGCCACAGCCCGTCCAGCTCCCGCCAAATGCGCGGATACCGTTGTTGACCTGCAGTGGAAGCCAGCATAGAAGAGCTCTGCTAACACGGGCGAAACGAAGCGTAAGTGGTGGACGGTCAACGGCGAATGCTGAATTGTGAATGGCGGCAACTGATCGCAACGCATCATGGCGAACCAGGGATCGGCCGCCAAGCCGAATGTGGCCCGCCGGCTACGGCCTCCTCCTTTGCCCGATTGTAGCCAATGGGCTGCCATTGGACTCCTCGACTAGCCATGGTCACTCACCCATTCTCCTGCCCGGGGCTTTTCATGGGCGTAGTTGTACTCGTTCGAATCGGCGTCACGAGCTGAGTTCAATGCAACTATTTTCGCGTCCCTGGGAGCATTCTGCAGAACGTGATCTCCCATAATCAGCCTCCGAGTCGACCTGTCCTCGTCATATGCACCTGGATCCTGCCCGTATGGCGGCTGCGACGGCCGTACGTCTCCGCTAGTGGTGACTTGGAGCCAGATCATCAACCACAATCAGCAGCTGGACAAACGCAAAGGCACACGACTCCCTAACGTCGCGATGAGATCGCTTTCACGCCATACGCGAGGCTGGCCTCCTTAGTGAACGGCTGTTCTGAATTATTGCGCATACCTGGGTACACATTGACCATTATGCAAGGGAGGACTCCGCACTTCGTCATGCGAAGAAGGCTATCTCTCCGACAGATAACACACCATGAACCCCAACCACGAACCCAGCACTCCTATCGCCGAGTATGTGCTGATGAACATCAGCGGCAGAAATTGATATCTGTTCCCAAACACCGCCTGATGAAGTAGCGAGCAGTAAGCCATCAACGGCACTGCTATCGCAATGTAGAGCAGAGCGAACCGGTCCAACAGAAACACCCTCCTGCGCGCCGGAACCGGCGCCAGTTGATCAAACGTGTACAGGAAGATGATCAGCCAGAATATCGTGTAGGCAACCTTGATGGGAAATTCGGCCGCGGTGAACAGCAGCGGAGACAAGGAAACGTGACCCGCAACAGCCAAGGGGCGGAAACTCGCCAGGTATGATCGGTCCTTGATCGATAGCAGGCTGAATGGAATGATGACCAGCAGGATCGCCTTTTCATGGACATGCCAGCCAAACAAGAAAGAGGCGTATCCACAAAGGGTGAGAGCTCCGATGAACGACTCCCAACTCGGGCTAAGCCATAGTTTTGTCAAAGCAATCATCTGAAACGCAAGTGTGAGTCCGAAGCACTGTTGGGCCGTGATGTCCGGTAGAACCGCAAACGAGGTGTCGCCCACCAAGCCTCGGGTAACGCTGTGCACGGCCTTTTCGTCTACACCGAGACCAAGATAAGGCGCAGCAACAATTAGCACTCGGTCCAGGAAGGAGTATATCGCCCATGCGTTTGGTGCCCAATATGCGTGGCAGAGACCCCGTGCGAAGGGAAACAGTCGGCTCTTCAGTTGGTCCAATTGACCCCAAGCTGCGAAAGGCCCAAATGCCGCACTGAAGATGCCGATTATGCTTGTCCCGAGTTTCAGAATATTGATGAACTGCGGTTGAAACATGTTGTCTGGGTGGAGACAATATGCCCGGAGTAGGTAGACGAAGTAAGCAGGCGCCAAATATAGGTAGATGTGTTTGAAACACAGTAGTACTGCGAACAGGATACCACTGAGCAGCATAGTCGATTCCTTCCTTGCAAACACAATCGACAGGATCAAGATCCCATACAAGAAGCCATTGTACTGGAAGTGGATGTGATCAATGATCAAGAAACCGGGCGAGAGCAGGATGGATAATGACACAGCATGACTCCGGCGGCGCGTCGAGAGTGGTGAAGACTCCGTGTACCTACCCTATTAGCTCGGTCTCTCGAGGAAGGGACTCAACGTACTTGTGTAAAGCATAGACTAGGAGCAACTCTGTAATGATGACCGAACTCCGCTGGAAACATATGGTCGCCCAGGAGTCGTAGTTCAAATTCTGAACTTGCACCATTCCAGCATCAATCAGACGGGCCGGCCATGACAGACACCATTCAAACACAGCGAATGCCGGAGGGTAGTCCAGAGTCCATTCTGAGGTAGCCTAGTAAAACTGTTAGAGAAGACTGTACCACACGCTAGCCCTGAGCTATCCCGACCTCATAATACCACTTCTTCACAGGTAATGAATGGGTGATAGCAAGCCAATTCCGATGGACCTCGAAGTCTGTGGACTTATACGCTGGGAATAGCAGTATCTTCAGGGCACCAGCTACTATGACTGTCTGAAGCAACGAAGGCCATTGATCATGGCTGGGTCTGTTTGGCTTCGGCTGCCTCTTTTCCTTTGAGAGGTATTAGCCAGGTAATAGCGCAGACTCTCTAAACATGACTGGAAGCTCACCGGAACGATTGGTGTCTTGTCCCGGAACTGGTTCAATGACTGTGAGACGGCAGACGCCATTGTGAAGAGGCACGCCTAGCTGGACCTGGAGGATGATGCCCGGGACACGCTCACACAGGTCGACTGTAGTTAAAGGCAAGGCGCGAGCAAGACCAATGCTGCACCGTAAGACTGAAACTCTGCTGTACGGTGACGCATAGAGCAATGACACGTTGACGAGCTTGTCCATAGCGTGTCCTCTTCGTCTTTGACGTAGGCGGTGCGAAGAGGTTGACCAGAAACAATGCCTGTGTCAATGTCTGTCTGTCTGTCTCGGACATGACATGACAGCTGGTGAATAACTATACTTTTCTCCATCCACTCTATAATCTGTATCTTATGGACTCATTTGAGAGCTTTAAACATCATGTTGTGTTTCAAAATCTGAACGTCCGTCATCTCGTCGAGCCCGCGCCGTCCACCCTAAATCTTGCGCGAGAGATCCGTTACTGTGTAATTGCCGTTTGTGCTACTTGGGCAACTGTATCAATATTCAAAAGTTGGATGTCGAGCGCGAGAGCCTCTCCCTGAGACCCACGCGCCTTTGTGGATTTCAAGACGGTGCCAGCGTCGGTCGACTGCTTTATCGGTACAACAGCCACGATGAAGGTCGCTCTGCCTGCGGCATTGGTTTCCTTGCTCTGGGCTACAGTCTCATTCGCTCAAAATGTCATCGAAGACATGTCCTTCGGCCACAAGAATCCCCTCTCACCGAACTCCTTCGCTATCCCGGGCTGGGCCATGCTTGGTGAAGGGCACGTGCCTCAACTCCTCTCGGACAAAGTCATCCTCACTCCTCCCTACGGTGGTCACAAGCGAGGCGCATTGTGGGCAGAACAGAAAAACACCCTACAAGACTGGGAGGTGGATTTCAAGTTCCGAGCTGGAGGCCAGGACAGAGCAAGCGGGAGTTTGCAGTTGTGGTACGTGGCCAACGGAGACAAATCAATCAGCACATCAAGCCTCTCCAGCGTGGGCAAATGGGATGGGCTGGCCATTGTGATCGACACCGTCGGCGGTGTGCAGAAAATCCGTGGCTTCCTGAACGACGGCTCCGTCGAGTACAAGAGCCACCAGAACGTCGACGGAATCGCGTTCGGACACTGCGACTACGTCTACCGCAACCTGGGACGACCTTCCCATCTCAAAGTGCGACACACTCGTGCGGGAGGCCTGGAAGTGAGCATCGACGACAAGCCCTGCTTTGCAACCGGGAAAGTCAGCCTGCCGACAGACTACAGCTTCGGCATGACCGCCGCCTCGGCCGACCCGCCCGACTCCTTTGAAGTGTTTACATTCACCCTCTCCTCCGTGACGACACCTCCTCCGCCCACGCAGCAGAACACCCAAAACCCACCGACATACCAGAACCAACAAGCCCAACCGCAAGGCGGCGGCGGAGGAGGAGGAGGAGGCATGTTCCAGCCCGACGACACGCCCGCGTCTCACTACACCACCTCGGAAGCCCAGTTCGCGGACCTGCACAACCGGCTGAACCTCCTCTCCAAATCCATATCCAACCTCTTCACCGAACTGCAACGCGTATCTTCCACACTCGACACCCGCCAGAATGAGCTCCTTTCCCGCATCCCGTCTTCGCAGAGTATCTCCGCGCTCGACACCCGCGTCGCGAACCTCGATCGCGTCGTCTCGTCCCTGGAAAAAGAGCTCAAGAGCAGTGACCACCGCACGCAATTTGCCAAAATCAGCGAGCAGATAGCAGAGACCCACTTGGGCGTGACGGAGCATGTGCCGCAACGGTTGAGGGAGTACGTGATTACGCACACGCCGCGCATCGGGTTTGTCTTGTATAGCTTCATGGCGTTCCAGACGTGTTGCATTGCCGGCTTTGTGTGGTACAAGTGGCGGAAGAGTACCATGCCGAAGAAGTACCTATGATGGTATTTTTCCTTTACGGTTAGGGTCTGTCAGGGCATTGGGAAGGTGTCGGGCGGCCATTTCTGAACTACTGTACGCCAGACGCAATGAGGATGTGGGGAATGCCTGTGAGCGAATTTGCTCATATTCTTCTTGGTTCTATCTAAGCTTGTCTCCGTGGTCTATTCCCCTCCGTTAATGCTGTTCGTGCCATTTTCCAAATCTCTCGCTGTTGACTTTTGTCTTGCGGTCATCTCGATTTCGTCGTGCCTTCGTCTCCCACATCTACAGTGCCCCCCCCCCCCCCCCGTACGCTCGTGAGCGGTGCCCGCCCAACGTTCGTCTAGGGCTTGCATCGATACGCAAACCGCGGGTACAAGCAACATTCCCTCACGGTCCATCTTCCACACACCCAGGCTAAGAACCGTTCCAACCCCAACCCGTACCCGCCGTGCGGGCTCGTCCCATAGCGTCTCTGGTCGGTGTACCAGTAGTAGGGTTCCGGGTCGATCCCTTCGCGCTTGTACCCGGCCATCAACTCGTCAAAGTCCGAGATTCTCATACTTCCACCCACGATCTCGCCCACGCCCGGCATGAGCACGTCGACGGATTCGGTGACCCGGCGGTCGTCCTGGTCTCTCGGCATGTAGAAGGCCTTGATCTCGGCGGGGAAATGCGTCAGCAGGATCGGCACGTTGAGGATGTCCGTCATCTTGCGCTCGGCCGCCTCGGCGATGTCGTCGCCAAAGGCGTGGGGCTGGCCCTCTTCGTTGGGGATGTCGTGTTCGACCAACCAGTCGATCGCGTCCGAGTATCGCATTCGCTTGAACGGCCGGCTCGGCGGCTTGAAGTCTGGGTTGAGCTCGGCGATGAATTTGGCCACGGTCGAGTCGGCGAGCGCGATGTCGATGACGCGGCAGACGACGTGTTCGATGTGGGCGAGCAGGTCGTCGAAGGAGATAAAGTCGAGTTCGCCCTCAATGTGCGTGTACTCGCTGAGATGCCTCCGTGTCAGGGATTTCTCGGCCCGGAAGGATTTCTCGATGCAGTACACGTCGCCCAGACCCGCGAGACAGGTTTCTAGGTACAGTTGGGAGGATTGCGTGAGGTAGGCCTTCTCGCCGTAATAGTCGAATTCGAAGAGGGTGGCCCCGCCTTCGACTTGGGTTTGGACCATGGCTGGCGGAGAGACCTTGGTCATGTCCAGTTCGTCGTAGGTCTTGACGAAGGCGCCCTCGATGGCGGCGCGGACTTTCATGACTTTGGAAGCAACGTCGCCTCGCAGCACGAGATGGCGGTTGTCGAGGAGAGTCTGTGGGTCGCCGTCTTGTTGGACTTTGTTGGTAATGGCATCTTTGTCGCCAGCCGCGACCCCAATCACGGTGAAGAAATCGGCGTGGAGTTCACGATCCAGAGGCGCGTGGGCTCCCGGTGGCAGGGATTTGAGCTCACCCCGGACTTCGAGCGAGGTTTCCAGGGTCAGCGTCATGGCGGCGTAGGTCTTGATCAGTTGGCCCGTGAAGACACATTGCATGAGGCCTTTGCCGTCTTTGAGCGTCACGAAAATGACGTCCTTTTGCGACCGGAGGTGGTGAACTCGGCCAAACACTTTCACCCGAGTGCCTTTGGAATCTGCTGTGCCCAGCTTGATCTTCACAGGGTCGACGACGTTGAGCTTGATCCGCACCGGCTCGGGCAAGCTTCTGTCTTCTTCGAGAATCACTTTCTTGGCCTCTTCCAACACAGCCTTGCGCTTGTCCGCTGCTTCCTTGTCTCGAATGGCGAGGTCGGCAGCCTTGGCCAGTTTCTTTTTATGCTGTTCATACAGGTTGGTTGCTTTCTTCAGCGCAGATTTGGCGGCAGGTTTCCATTCCAGCCGAGTCGCCGGGTCGCCGTTGGCGTCTACCGGGCCAGTTTCGGATTTTCGTGTTTGATACGAGGCGCCTGGGTGTTGGATCATGGCGAACAGAAGAGTTTTATACGGAGCTTCCTGTGAGCCGGCGGCTGACTCCTCGTCCCGGCCGACGTCCTCGTCGATGTAGATGGTGTCCGCCATGTTTGTCTGAATGCGTCTCGTGGATAGTGGCAGCTGGGAGAACGCGTTTTTCTGCTCAACCGCCAATATTGGGTGAGTCAAAAAAAGGCTGCATGAGTCAACGGCGGCTTATCTGATAGACTGAAAATTAACGTTTCGGGATAGGGCGTCTAAGCGCGCTTAACGGAAATGGCGAAGCTAAACTCGGGCAGGAACGCGTGTGTACTTGTAAGTTTCATTTGTGCTTCAGAACCAGCGCGTTCATGCACGCAGCTCTAGTTACTTTCAGTTGATGTGCCCATGTTCTGAATTCTCCCAAACTTTTAGTACGAGGCAGCCTGCGTAGGATACCCAAGGCTTCGCGTATTGCTCCAAGCTTGTGATGAGGCTCCTGCCGTGGTAGACGCCGCTGGCACTCTTGTTCGTCTCACAAGCGCGTCCATGCTCACAGCTCCAATCATGCTCAGCTTCCGGCCTGCAATCAAAGTGAGCGCCACACATCCACAACTCAAGTTGACGGCGGTGAAAATGTCCGCAACCGACCCGTCAACTTTATTTGAGATTGAGAATTCGCAGAGGGTGCCATTGCTGGTCGCAGTGTCTCTCTTGACATCGCTGGCAGACAGTATGATGTTTGGGACAGCAACAAAGCTCCGTGTCTGTCCTTCCCATCTTTCGCAGACTGCCGTGCGCTGTTCAGCCCGGCCGCTACTCGTGTTCAATTGGCCATCCACGCTGCCGGCCCCTTCGAGCTTCTCCATAAAAGCAATCTATCGCCTAACCAAACTGTCCATAGCGCGGCCTTGCGTGCATCAGCCTGCAGATTGATCATCCCCCTCCCATCATCTCGCAGCCACACGTTGTGAACCTTAAGTCATTTCTCCTGTATCAGATTCACTTTGAACCACGACCACCTGCGGCCCCGGTGCAGTCGAACTCCAGATCCCCGGGAGAGGGTGAGTTGCCACCAGCCTGCGTCCTGTGTTAGATGCCTGAGCAGCAGTTCGCAACTGGAATTCTGCCGACCTGCGCCGTTGAACCCATTGTCACAGGCCTCTGACCCGCGCGGTGGTCTTGCAACTGTCTCTTTAAGCCACATCCGAGTGCCTGATAGTTTTCTCCGGGCACTTTCCCCCTTATTTCTGATGCCACTCCCGAGCCTCCTAGCCACCCATTTCAATTTAGCACTCCCCTAGGCTCTCGACCCCCGGTCAATTGGTGGCCTCCATTTTCTGAGCTTCTACTTTCACTAATTCTTTGCTGCTCACAGTTGCTCCTTCTTTTCGACCTTCGACTCTCCTTCCTCCTCGCCGCTACCATCTTCTCTTCTATTCCGTCCTTTTATTCCCTTCATTCGCTCGTTCGAGTTTTCCATTGGCTTCTGTATTCGATCTTTCCACCCGATAGACTCGCTTCGTACCAGTCCATTATTCAATCAGCTCCTTCGTTCTGTGCAGACTCCGAGATTCGCAAAGAACCAGCCCCTTCCGCGCCGTGGATCAACACGTCCGGCCGATTGTTACGTATTTCTTGATTGCGAAGAGCCGCTGTTCGACGACCAGACACCGAGCCTCCTGTCGTTTACACTTGTTCCGACCACGCGAGTTTACCAGTACCGAGTCTGTCCTTGGACCAGGTCCCAAGGGCACAGTCGGACAGTAGTCCCATATGCTTGCTGCAATGCAGAGTCAGGACGTGTTTGGGGGATATGGCGGGCGTTTCCCTTCTTCAAAATATGGTCCCGATAATACAGGCTTCAGCCACGGCGTGTACCCTCCCAACCAGACAAGCTATCCCCCTTTCGCTGATCGCAACCTGAGAAAGCCGGTGATTTCCTCGATCGCTACTTCCACCAAAGATCACCAGCATCCTTATAGTGCCAACGGAGAGACACCCGCTACCGCGTTTGATATGAACTTTACCCCCCTGTTGCCCTCGCAGCTCCTGCTCGGCAGTCCATTCCAGCCTGGGTCACCGGGTGCATTCGCTTCCCCCCAGTTTCCGACGTTCAATCGGTTTACTCCAGGAACAAATGCTCTCCACAATCAGACTCAGCAGTATCAGCAGAATCAACAAATGCAAGCGCAGCTGCAGAGTCCCACCCAGCCTCATGCCAATCCTCTTTCACCCCAGGGCTATCAGACTGTCATGTCGCCGGAGAGCTATACTGCACAGTCTCCAACTGGATTCGGTGGCCTCGGCGGTGCCGCGTTTGGACACTACCAGCCGATGGTCGGCATGGGCAGTACGTGGATGGCTGGGACCAGCCGCACTGTATATCTGGGCAACATCCCTGCCGATACTTCTGCAGAAGAGATATTGAGCCACGTTCGAAGTGGACAAATCGAGTCCGTGAGGCTGCTGCCGGAGAAGAACTGCGCTTTCATCTCGTTTCTTGATAGCAGTTCAGCTACGCACTTTCACTCTGATGCTATTTTGAAGAAGTTGTCCATCAAAGGACATGACATCAAAATCGGCTGGGGCAAGCCGTCGCAGGTGCCTACCTCTGTTGCTCTGGCAGTGCAGCAGTCCGGCGCCTCCAGGAATGTGTATCTGGGCAATCTGCCCGAGGACATTACTGAGCAAGAAATCCGAGAGGAGCTGGGCAAATTTGGGCCGATCGACACGATCAAGATGGTGCGCGAGAAGGCAATCGCGTTCGTCCACTTTCTCTCAATCAGCAACGCCGTCAAGACCGTAGCACAACTGCCTCAAGATCCCAAATGGGGCCCGCCCCGTCGAGTCTACTATGGCAAGGACAGATGTGCATATGTCTCCAAGACACAGCAGCAAAACGCAGCACAATACCTGGGCATTGCACCTGGTTATGCACATGTGCTGAACGGCGCAGATCGTGACTTGATCTCGAATGCACTTGCCCAGCAATCGGTAGCCGCCGCCGCGGTCGCAACTACGGCAGGGGGCGTCAACAACCTTGGGAACCGAACGGTCTATCTGGGGAATATCCACCCTGAAACGACCATCGAGGAGATCTGCAATGTGGTACGGGGAGGGCTCCTTCATCACATACGATACATTCCCGACAAGCACATCTGCTTTGTGACATTCATTGACCCCACCTCGGCCGCGTCTTTTTATGCACTGAGCAACCTGCAGGGACTGATGATCCACAACCGCCGGCTGAAGATTGGCTGGGGGAAGCACTCTGGAGCTCTTCCACCGGCCATCGCTTTGGCTGTAAGCGGAGGAGCTTCTCGGAATGTATACATCGGCAATCTGGATGAGAGCTGGAGTGAAGAGCGCCTTCGACAAGACTTCTCAGAGTATGGTGAAATCGAGCTGGTCAATACCCTACGCGAGAAGAGCTGTGCCTTTGTCAACTTCACCAACATTGCGAACGCCATCAAGGCCATCGAGGCCGTCCGGCAACGCGATGAGTACAAACGATTTAAAATCAACTTTGGCAAAGACCGCTGTGGTAATCCACCGCGTCAGAACCTGAACAACGCCAACGGCAACCAGCCTCGCCTCCAGAGCTCCCTGGATGGTGCAGGTTCTCCAGCTGCAATGAACGGGTTTGAGCACGCTGTGTCACAGTCGGGATCTAGCCCGACGAGGTCGACCATTCCAACGGGCCCCAAGGCCTCGTTCGCTCCCCAGCCTCAGGCTAATGCCCGTCAATCGAATGTGCCTGGTTCTACGCCATCGGCCATACTGAATGCAGGCAACAACAATCCGCTGACAATGTACCTGTCTCATGTCTCTCAACAGCAGGCTCAAGCTGAGCAGGACTTGCGAGACGATAACTTGACGTTTGCTCAGTTGCAACAACAACAGAACCAAGCTTTGGCTAACCAACAGGCAGCCCTGTATGGTGAGATGCCAAATGGACACAGTGGACTAGACGTCCCATCTCCCTCACACGTCCCTCGGCAAAGCAGTATCAGTGGCGGCTTTAATACCAGCTCCCTCAGTAATGGTGCGTCCACGACGATTGGAGGGCTTCTGGCCCCTACCAATACCGGCCTCGGAGCCAACAGAAGCGCACACTCCCGTGCCGTGTCGCTGCCCGCGTTCTCGCAAGAGATCTTCGGCGGGCCGAGTGCTTCGCAGCAAGGTTCGTCTTCATCTCGCGGCTTCGGTGGCCATGCACCGCAGGGAAGCTTCGGCGGATTCGGGTCCGCATTCGGTACGGGCTTTGGAACGAGTGGCTTCAACGGTCTGGGACTCAGCAGTGATGGCCGTGGAGGCCTTTCTGGCTGGGCAGAGGAGGAAGTGGGGGCTAAATAATCTGTTCTAATCGACATCTTTTCTTTGGGTCAGTGTGGGATATGGGATGCACGTCTGCTTTGATGAGGTCTTCGCTATGGGTTCAGCTATCTGTTCTAATACTCGTGAATTTCGGCACGGCGATCCGATGCGGATTTGGAACTGCATCTCTGTCTTTTTGCCGTGGCTGTTCTCTGATTCAGGCTCTCAAAATACGAGTTTGGATTGTCTCGGCGACCAAGTCATGTAACCGAATGTACATATAGCGGTTTGGAAAATCGATGGTGGCATGCTAAGAGAATCCATGTCTGCTGAGGCTCTGCTATCACTGTCTGCCGCATCATAGATGGTAATACTACCGAAGCAAACAGCTCCAAGGCTCAGGTCCGCTTGCACGTAACGCCCACCGACTTGGATCTCCAAGCAACCACGTCTCGAAGATGAGGCAATACACAACACGACGAGGTCACCCATGGACGTGTTCTGAAATATGAAGCAAGCAACTCGTGCAATACACTAGCAAATACCACGACGATGGCGTCCACTAGGACTGGACCGAGGTCGTGACGACCGAGATTGGCTGAAGAAAGCGACAGTCCAGGCTGGTGGTGCTCACTACTGTGGACGTATCAGGATGGCATGCTTCAATGCCTGCTTGTTGTCCCAACACGAATCTCTCCAAAAGACTTGGCTGTCCCGACGCAGGAGTTTCGCGTTCAGAGCCTTTCCAGATTGAGGCGCAGATAACGCCATGAAAGGCGAGCGTGTCACACACAGCTGAAAAGATGGGCAAGCTTTGCTCGTTCGGGTCCGAATCCAGCTCAGATAAACACGGTGGAATTGTGACGGCGGCCATTGCGAGTGTTGCGCGGTGATGTTGGGCGGTGCTGATAGAGACCGAGATAGAGGCCGAGATAGAGGCACATGGCTGGTACCTAGGTAAAGAGCATGAATACTGGCCCAAGTCAGGCACCGGAGACTTGATCCCAGGCGCGCCTAATCCGGCAACCATCCAGACCCCGGCCCCCATTCTCGCGCTCGTCCATGTCCGCAGCCACAGCTTCTCCATCCCTCGTCTGCGGTCTACGGGTCTTTGGTCTGTGGTCTGCTGCGTCTGCGCTGCCCTGCTCGTTCACGTCTACATCCCATCCACGTCGTCTCCCTCAGCTGCGGTCACCATCCTCGCGTCCGTCCCCTCACAACTTGTCATTTCCGGTAAATGTCACAGCCTCTTTTCCTGAAAGACTAGACTTCTTCCAGCACAGGATTCTGCTTCTTGAACATAACCACGTCCCTTCTCTTGCTGGTCAATTTTACTCTATTCATCCTGGATCCCTGGGGCCGTTGACCGCCCTGTCTCGACCACCGCCGACCTCAGCCTGCCCTTCGCTGCCTCATACTCTGTCAGTACCATGTGATGAAGAAGAGATGTGGACGATGAGCTGACTGGATTGACAGTCTTGACTCGTTATCACTTGCGATCAAACACTGCATCTAATCGCCCACGTCCTGGAAACTTCCCTTACCGCCCTACGATCGCAGGCAGAAAGTGAAGTGACGGTTCGGACTTGACAAACGCCGACTCGTGAAATTCTCTTCTACAGATCGCTGCTCGCGGCGGGCACTTTCACATCTGGTGAGTCAGAGCAAAATGTTGTCCCGCCTCCAGGGCATTGCGCCTGGGAAAAAGAAGAAACTAAAGGTTCGCGTGCTCAGACCCATCAATCCCAACCGCATTCGCCATCTTGAGAACGATATCTTTGAGGTCAACGAGAGCGGCATGGTTGTTGCCACGATCAAGTGAGTTTGCCAGACGCCCGGAGAAGAGAGCGACCTGATTGACATGCCGGCAGGTGCGTGGTTGTTGGCGACGGTGCGGTTGGCAAGACATGCTTGTTGATCTCATACACGACAAATAAATTCCCCTCGGAATATGTGCCCACAGTCTTCGACAACTACGCCGTGACGGTAATGTGAGTCCTATCTCTCAGTTCTGAAGCAAGGGGTGGAGAGGAGCTGCCTTTCTGAAGATCTGGGCACCTTGACCTCACTCTTTTGTCTATCGCGCCTTTTCTTCATTGTCGCCTGAGACACTTTTATCCCATCTGAACTAATCTGGGATCTGCAGGATCGGCGATGAGCCATACACATTGGGTCTCTTTGACACAGCCGGACAAGAAGATTACGACCGACTTCGACCATTGTCGTATCCCCAAACGGACGTCTTCCTTGTCTGCTTTTCCGTCACCTCCCCAGCGTCATTTGAGAACGTGCGAGAAAAATGGTTCCCCGAAGTCCACCACCATTGCCCCGGCGTACCTTGCCTGATTGTGGGAACTCAGACCGATCTGAGAGATGACCCATCGGTGCGTGAAAAGCTGGCCAAGCAGAAGATGCAGCCAGTGCGCAAGGAGGACGGCGAGAGAATGGCCAAAGAACTGGGAGCGGTCAAATACGTCGAATGCAGCGCCCTGACCCAGTACAAACTCAAGGACGTGTTTGACGAGGCGATCGTGGCAGCACTAGAACCTCCTCCAAAGAAGAGCAGTAAAAAGTGCACCATCTTGTGAGAGGGACCTTGGGATTTCCAAGCGAGGGGGGATTTCATCCACCTTTCCGAGGTTTGTGATACTCTTGCTGTATCACCAGTTGGCAGTTTCCCTCACGCTAACCAGATTTTGGGATAGCACACAACCTTTTTCGTTCTCTTTCTGCCCGCGTGCGGAGCATTGATCCCAGGAGCTCGGATTGGAGCCATCTTGGACATGGAGGAACTACACTGGCTCTTCGCTGGGACAAGACATCTTCTCAGAAACGTGCATTCCTGCGACACATGCGAAAGATTTCAACACAGTCCTTCTTCTCCAAGCTTCTACCTGTGGTGACGGTTGACAAAGGAATGCGTCTCGCAATATCTCATTGGAGTTCGTATACGGGCGATCCGGAGATTTTGGAGTGCGGCATTGGAGGGGACCGGCGATTGACTTTCCCAACGGGCTTTACAATCTTGGATTCGGCAGGCTTCAGGCGTCGGTCGGATGGCGTTCACTTCCACAGTCGAGACCTCCAAATGAATGCTGACAAGGCTCAGCTTATCGTCGACGTGTCCGTTTTCGCGTGTCCACTGTCTTTCGTACAAGTCGGCATGCTTTTGTTGATTTGAGCTGGTCTCTTGCTCTCTGATTTCATTCGGTATCTGAGCCCTCTACTTGATTCTACAGTGACCCAGCACTCCGAGTGCCTTTTGCCAAGCAGAGCCACGTTTGAAAGGACACAGTGTGGTAAGGCACCGGCCCCGGCACAGCTTTGGTACCGATCGAGCGCCCAGAACTAATGTAACAGTGATCATGATAATGGTATGACAGTAGCGACGGGACCAAAAACGACAGAAGATCAGCTGTCGAACGGTGTGTCAGCAACGATAGGCTTCAAGAGGCCGGATCACTTGGATCTACTCTGTATCGTAAGTCTCATTATCACCACCAGGGATCTTGATTCAAGGACGAGTACGGAGTACATATGTAAGCAGACTATATCCTGCCTTTGCTCCTGCTCCTGCTCTCTGTCCATTTTTGGGGTCCGTCTTCAAATACATCCGAGTACTCTGGCACCTTACCATCTCGCATAGTCTTTCGGTCAAGTTATTGTAGCGCTTCACAATCCCGCAGTCGTCAATCCAGTACTGTAGCGCTTCGCAATCCCGCGTCTGTCAATCAACTCCAGTTCTCCAAGGCTAACCTCGAGTATGCTGTAAGCATACTGTATACGGACATGTAGATGGACAGGGGATGGACGTCAAAAAAGACAATCAAAGCGAGACGACATGGAGGACCAATCTAATTCGTTCACACGGGAGGTGCATAGCGCACCACAATCGACACTTGGGTAGCTACAATACCTAGTTGCAGTAATTACTTGCCTACTGTACGACGATACCCTCCGCTGCCCTTCCACCCTCTCCACCGAGTGGTACTACATACAGGACTGAAATGACATTCTTACTCTCGATCCGGCTGGTCGTTTACTGTCACTGTAACAGTACCTAAGTAGGTAGTCGACTACAGTCAGTGCACTGTACTGTACTCCTTGTGCTTGTTACTATCCACAGAACACAATACGTACAGTCTAGGTAGGTACCTACCTAGGTAGGAGTGAGTGCCTATTCCGGTACTGGTACCTAGGTAGCAGTACAGGTAGCAGTTCCACTACCAGTACAGACAGCCGTACCAGTGTCGCTCTTCACATCCCTCCCCTCGATCTGGCACCTCACATGGACATGATAACTGCACATGATGGACCGGGAGAGGAGTTAAAGTTGAAAGTCTGAGATTGAGTGGGCAGTGCCACTCAGTTTTCCCTTTCTTCGCTTTTACCATTCTTCTTTTTCCCTTTTCTTTCCTTTCTTTACCCTTCCTTCTTTTTTACCTCGTTCCCTCCGGTCAGCAAGCCAGTCAGACAGTCAGTTAGCTAGCCATGGGACCAGCCAGTCGGCCAGCCAGCCAGCCAGCCGCCACAGCCCAGGGTACAGACTACAATAACCACTCGCCGCTCACTATCCAAGCCAGAGAGTCATGAGACTACTGTGCCTAGGTACCGGCTGGCTGTCTAGCTGTCTGGCTGTCTGGCTGTCTGGCCGGCCACCACGGCTCTGAACACCAAGGTAGAAGAAATACCTTCAGTAACCAGCCCGGGCATGTCGCTGTCGCTGTCAGATCACACATGTGTGAATAGATATCTCAAGCTACTCTCCGCCAGTTGACCTCGCTGATGAGATCGGATCCATAGTGGAATGCTGTCCACTGTACACCCGTACACCGGTACCTATGTAGCACTTTATGGGTATTAAGAGTATCAAGAGTACCGATCGATCGATCGATCGAATATACCTACCTACCTACCTACTTACCTACATATGTACCAATTCTTGATTGGGTAGCGTCTCTCAGAGTCATTGCTAGTACTATTCCATTCGCTCTGTCACTACTCACTCACTCACTACACACTCACTACACACTCACTACACACTCACTACACACTCACTACACACTCACTACACACTCATCTCATTCACTGACCCGTCGAGCTGGCTGGCTGGCTGTTTGGGCTGGCCTGGACAGGGCTGCCAAATGTGTCGTTTTATCCTTCAGACGTCCTGTTGGCTTTTGTTGGATCGGGGTGAGGAACTGGACACTCGACACTCGGCAGTTGACAGTCGACACCAGAGCACACACACACACACACTGCACAACCAACCACCATATCATTAAGATGGCTAAACCCCCAAGTGCGGAAGAAGAAGCCATATTCTCCATCCCGGATATCAAAGTACTTCCTACGAGTACAGGACATGCCATGGCCTTTTTCAAACGTGGCCTTTTCAACGTGGCGTTGCTCTGCACATTATCTTCCAGTAAGTGTGCAATGCGCAATGCGCAAATGGGCGAGCACGGAGCGCGCCAATGGTCTCTTGGTCTCTCCTACTGCGAAGAAATACGTCTCCTTCGCCCAAGAGCACTGCACTGCACAGACATAAATTCAAGAACCCATCTCTATCCCGTCCATCCCATCCACCCCATCCACACCAGTTCCATTCCCATTGCCGCACCCGTGTCGAGAGACAGAATGTTTCGTAGAAGGTGCATATCCTGTAGGGGTTGACTTCCTGGACGCAGAAGTGTCATCTCGCCATCGTCGACTTTCCTCTCGACTAGCCAGCCGACTCTCCTCTCGACTAGCCAGCCATGCTGCTTTCCCGGACTGGCCGAAGGATCCCAGTGAAATCTCGGCCTCGTCGTCAGCGTCTTGCGCGTCCCCATAATCTAGTGCGTCACCGTTCAGGAACTTTGTCTTCGGAGCAGCGCTCATGGTGCTCATTTGTAGGGCAGGGTCGATGGGCAAGTCCTGAACTAGAAACGTCTTCGCTGGAGGGACGTCAAACCCGCCACTTCGCAGGATTGGATCAATGTTTGGGTCTTGAGCAGGAGGGACCCGATTGCCGTTCACACTACGGTTAGACACTGGGCGTCCGATCTCTACCGAGGGTGTAGGATTGCCCGGACGGTTCAAAATTGCAAGTCTCCGGTTGATGAGCTCCTGGAGTTGTAGCAGTTGGTCCACCTCTGTTCGTTCGGCGGCTCTCACGACCTTATCGGGAGCTTCGCTGATCAGGGTGTTGGTCAGTTCGGCTAGTGCATCTCCAGAATATCCATCAATTCCCCTCTCGGACATCCGAGCGAGGTTCAGTACGGTCTGCTGTTCTCTGATCGAACGGTTCCGCAAAGCGACGTTGGCTTTGGCAGTCTCTGTAATGGCGAGGGCGTTTGCACCGGTGAAGAAATCCGGCTCGCGGATCTTGACAATGCTCTGTTGAGGTGGATGATGAAGGACCGCGCCATCAGGACGATATTTCCGGTTGCGCGTCCTCTTGGGTGCGTCCATCAGTCTGGGGAAAGATTGGTCCTCGTACCAACTCTTCTTGACCCGGTCGATAAAGTCCAGGCGGATACCCATCTCCGGGACACGATAGACTCTGCCATTCATCCGCAATTCCTTCAATTTGTCAGCTTCGGGCTGGTCTTTTATGAGCTCCACCTCGATGACTCCGTTGTTTCTGAAGCCGCGAGCGACCGCGATGTCCAACGGTATGGCGTTCTTCGGCCTCCGGGGTTTGGGAATACGACCCAGGTCGCCTGGAGCTTTCTCGGCCTGTCGGCTGACGGACAAGAGGTCCTGATCGACGTGAAGCGGACAGCGCCACGCGGCGCCTGGCTTATCACCGGCGCGACGCCGAGGCGGTACGGCAAGCGGCGGGTCTATGCAATCCAGGTGCCATTTAGCAGGACAGAAGTCGCACGGGATAATGTCGCGTCCATTGGTGGTCAGGTTGCATTGATAGCATCGGATGATGTGGCCTTTGCCGTCGCGCGTCTCCTTGTAGTTCGGCTCCTCGATGAAGCCGGCTCGGTTCATCCTCCCGACATTGTTCTGGGTGCGGGGGAGACCGACTTCTTCATACTCGCCTTCCTCGCCCGTACGGACGCCTTCAAAGTACTCGCGAATATCAGGGGGTAACGCGTAGGCCTTGGGGATGATGTCGTCGACTCGACGGATGACCATGCCCAAGAGTCCTGCCGGAGATGGCGCCTCTTTGGTTCTTCGGGCGACGCATCGTGGGCAGAACCACTCGCCTTCGACTTCTTCCTCAGGGTTCAGAGGCGGCTCCAGGCACGCATGATGGAATGAATTCGTGCATCCATCACAGCAGAGCAGCTTTCCTTCGCCACCACACGACGCACAAAATTCATCATTATCCTGGAAAACCACGTCAGTGACCAAAAGTTGGAACATCAATCACATTGGCAGCGAGCTGTGGAAGGGAAGTGCATGTATACTGTAGGCCAGATAGATAATGACAGAAAGCGGGCACAAGGTAATCAGGGAAGAAAGCAGGATCAGGAGGTTGATGAGAAGGGATTAGAAGGGGGAGGTGGCCGGGGAGAAATGGCTGAGCCAATGGTGGCGCGGCACAGGCCTGGTGCGCGGAGGAAACAGGTGGGAAAAAGGAAGAAAACACGATCGACTTGGACGGGCTGCGTAGGCGTGTGCTTGTGTGCCTGTGTGCCGGGGGGTTCTGGGGCTCCCGGGACTCACCTCTGCGCCTGAATCCGCACCGTTGACATTGCCGATCGCAGCATCACGGCTGTCACGCCCAGGCCCCGCACGTGAAATTCCTGCCGTGATTCCGCCATTCTTGGGCTTGTTGGGCCTATGGTTGATGAGTGTCAGTCGATTGCTCCATCCATACGTATACGCTGCCACTGGGTGCCTCGAGCGTCGCTTTGGACATGTGTCCGCTGGAGCCTGAAATGGGCTCGCAGAGTCCGGCTGCCAAGGCATTCCCAGAGCATTCAAGAACCAAGAAGAAATGCATGCACTTACGAGACCATCACACGCGCAGACTTGCGAGTCTTCTGCGCAGGGTGGAGTCTGGTCGCTCTCGGGGTTGCGGCTCGCGACGCAGCCTTTGCCACGCCCGGCGGCGGCGGTGGTACAAGCAGCGGACCTGGCGACGACGATCCGGCCGAAGTAAAGTCAAGGTCATCGGCCTCGACTTCATCATACGCTCTCTTGCGGCCGACGCCGTGAGCCGGAATATCGACAGACGGTGGCTGTACGCTCAAGGCAGATGGAAATGCCGCCTGTGAGACGGCGAGACGATTGGGGTGAATAACAGGCGGAGGTGGATTGTCGGTCACCACAAGGCGTTCTGGGTGGCCGTGGATAGGCTCTCGTTCACTGCTTTCCGGCCGAGGAATGGTGTTATAGTCATGGAAACTGTCATCCAGAAAATTTCGTTTCCGCCGAGAGAGCTCGTCGAGGTCAAATTCTGTTTCTTCGCGTCCCTTCTTGAATCGCTTGCTGGCATTGGCCCTCGAGGCAGTCGCGGCCTCGGGTTGGGAGTGTTCGGGAGAGGGTTGAGCAGGGTGATTTGGGGCACTGGCTGATGAACGGAGTCTGCTGCCAGCTGGCCCCCGGCTTTTGTCTTGGCGCCGTGCAGCTGGTCCCGATCCTCCACTGCCATCTGGGCCATCCAGCTCTATCCAATCTTGCGGCAGCACTCCCTCAAAATCTGATGGCGGCGGCGACAGTGAAGAGGAACTCGATATACTGCCTGATCGTTTCCGTTTGTGCGGCGATGTGGTCGCGGTTGGCCGAGACGTCCGAGTACTGAGCTCCGGAACCCCCAATTGAGGCGGCACCGTGGACGGCGAAACTGGCATCTCCTCGGAACCGTAGGTACTCGGGGGGGCTGTTCCGCTAATGTAGAGGTTGAGCCTAGGATGTGGCTGTTCGGGATAGCCCGGTGGAGGAATTTGGCTGTGACGTGGCCTCGGTGAGTGTTCTCGGTAATTGGGCGAAGTGAGCTCGCTGAATCTCTGAGGTGAGGGATGATAAGGGCTCGCGGACATTTCAGACTCTCTTCTGTGCTGCTTGACGCCGGATTTGATGTAGCGCTTGAAGAGTTTGAACTGGTCCGGAGTGGGAGAGTTGCTCATCATCGCCTCAACGACATTCCACAAATCGTAATTGACGTGAGCATCCTCACGAAGTCGCTGGAGGCCATTCACAAGAGCGGGCGTGTTCTTCTGCTGGGCTTCCTGGATGGCGCGCTCCACGTGGGTTCGAAGTCGGTCTTGCCGTAATTGCTGCTGGATCGACAGTGGTTTTGGTGAGACGTGCTGGGCAGGAGCCAAGGGATACGTAATGGGTGACGGTGACAGGCCGCCAGGTTGCGGCATCTCTGTAGAGAGTCTCCCCGACGGCCGACCTCGTGGCGGACTCGCGATCAGGATGGTATCGGGCGGCGCTTGATGGGGAGGGGGAAGGTCGGGAAATATGCCAGGCGGTTGCTCTGCCGCTGCGTCCTCGACGGGCGACGCCAAATCCATCTTTTCTGCTGGCTCCGTCGCCGGCGTGACCACCTCCTCCGCTATCTGTGCCGGTGTTGGTCGTGGCGAGGGTCTCGCATAGGTCAACTTCAACTTCTGCAGCAGGCGTTGCGAAGGCGCGGTGCCCAGCGGCTGCATGTTCTCCAGCACTCCCACCCGCTCGAGGCCTCTTGAATCTTCAAAACTCGGGGCCGGCGGTCGCAACGCTGGCTCGATCCAACCATCCAAGCTGGTCTGTTGCCCATTTCTCGGCGGCGGGTCGTCGACGGGCTTGGGTGCAGGCTCTTTTTCACCAAAAGTCGCCGGACTCGAGTAACGGCTCGACCTGTGGCGCAGCGACCGGGTCGCCATGCTGCCTTCTTCCTCACGCCGCACGCGCCGACTGCCTGGATATTCGTTCAGGGACGTGCAATGAGCTGGAAGAGCAGGACTTACTGTAGCGTGGGCTGCAATGCGGCAGGCGATGGGCGTGGTGGGAGGGTGGGTGGTAGAGGCCGAAGGTCAACGGAGCATGGTGTTGTGGTGGTCGCAAACGCAGGAAATGCAGGAAATCAAGAGACGGGGCAAAGGGGCTTGAGCCTTAGCCTGAGCCTTTGCCTGCGCTGCGCTGCACTGCGCAGCTTCCCCCCAGTCGCCCAGGAGCCAGTCACCCGCCGGCCTCCGCAGCGCAGCGGCAGCTCTTCGGCGTCCCTGCAGCTGCAGCTCCCAAGGCTGAGAGCTCCCTGTTTTTCACTCGGGTCCCTTCCTTCTACTCTGCCCTCACTTTCTTTTTTGTCGTGCTTTACGTGTGCGTGTCAAGCAAGCGCCTCTCACCCCACGATCCCAGTGATGGCCAGAGTAAAGTCCTGTCTGCCCATTCAGACGACAGCGACACTAACGCCTCGCCCTATCTCAGGCAACAGTCACTGCTTTCATCATGACGTGGCGACAGCTCTACCGGCCTGCCTTGGCCTGGCGTGCCCCTCTTTGTCTACAAGTCTAATCGGATCACGAGTCACCACAAATGAAGCCCAGGCACAGACAAGGACCATCTTGACAACACCTCTCATTCATCGTCTTCTGTATGATAAGCGTGTTGCTGCTGTCGTCTTTTTCCTTCATTGACTCGTTGCAGCTCCTCGAGCTTCGATGATAGCTCCGCAAACAAGCCAGCGTGACTGACGTCGCATGCTGCCAACCTGAAACGCAGCTCCTCTCGGTTGCGACTTGGTCGCGTCAGATGCCCAACCAGTCAATCCCAGTCATCCCGTGCACATTGACCCGTCATCTGTAAGAAGCTATGTCTCATAGACAGTCTTGCTGGACGGCCATCGCGCAAGCCAGTCACTCCAGACCAGCCTTCCGATCTGGACGAGTACCAAGCACTCACTCATCGTCACTGTCGTCTTCGTCATCGTCGTCGTCCTCTTCAGCAGCTGCCGCGGCCTTCTTGGCTGGCTTCTTCTTCTTCTTCTTGTTCTTGCTCTTGGAGCCGGTGGACTTGGCCAGCGGACGTTCCAGGATCGCCAAAATCTCCTCGTCTTCGATCTTCTTGTCGGACTTGACAGCATCTAGATCCAACGCAGGAGGGGCCGCGAGACGGACCAGGCCATTCTTTGTGATACCTAAATCCTGTCTTAGCAAGATATACCAATGTGAAATTCGTCTCTAACTTACCAACGGTAGTAAAGAGCCGCGAAACGGGTGATCCATCTGCCTCGGCCGCTGGCTTGTACTCACGGAGCACGCCAGATCTGATGCACTCGACCACACCCACCTTCCCGGCTCTCTCATCGTCCAACTGCCGTAGACTGAAGGGGAAAGTGCCGAATTTCTTGACGATCTCTGAAAGAACCTGCCTTGAGCTGGGCCGTTTCAAGCCGTAAGTCGTCGTGGTCCGTCTGAGCAGGGTTGACCGTTTGTCTAGCTCCTTGACCTTGCCTGAGCCCAGACTCATGCCCATTTCTACTCCCCAGACCTCGCCGACCTCTGCTGAACCTTCTCCTTTGGCACCGTCGGCAGGAGACAGGATGATCTTCTTCTTACCCTCGATCTCGTTCTTCTCGAACAGCCAGGAAGTGGTATGCTGAACAACGTGGACGTCATAGGCTTTGGCTATCTTGTCGACGAGCGACGAGATCTTGGTCTGCGTAGGCGGTTTCTCCGCCGCAGCCTTCTTCTTCTCTTCGTCTGTGCCCGTCGCCAGCAGCCCCGGGGGGACCAACAACCTCAGCAGCAGTTCATTGGCATAGTGTGTGGCTAGCAGCAGGTCTGCGTCTCTCCCCGTAATATCTGCCTTGGCACCTTTTTCTTTGGGCACGACCACGGTATTGCCCACGATCGCACCGAAGCCATCGATCTGTGCTCCCAATTGGATCTTGATCAATTCTCCAGCCTTGATTGTGGTTGCTGCCTCCTCCGCATCCGAGACCAGGGGTGTGAAAGGAGTGACGTGGGCACTAGGTGATATCGTGCACGGAGTGGCGATGCCCTTGTTGACCGACTTGCCCTTGTACACTGCATCGTCTCTCCGTTAGCCCTGTAATCAAGCGTTGAATGGCAACCGAGCCCCCGCGTGAGGCCATGCAGTGAGCCCGGCTGCTGCTGCTGCTGCTGCTGCGTGGTAGAGGCCAACATACCTTTGCTCAGTTCTTCGTCAAGAAGGGCGTCTCCCTTTATGCACAAATCCACAATCTTTTCCCCGTCGGCCAGCCATTTGGTGACTTCCTCGAGGACTTTGTGGCTGATGGTCGCCGCGATCTTGTACCTGAGCTGGAGGTCAGTAACGGGGCAAAGTCGAGAGGTGATGGACCGTGGGTACAGGTACTTACTTGGTCAGATTGTCTGCATTCAGGATGGAAGTGTCTGGCCGAGTATGTCAGTCTTTCCTGTTCGCAGCGGACCGCTGTGCCCTTCAACCATGGTGGGGTGAGTAGCGTGCCCTGAGCCGGGTCGTGTCCCGCGCCAAAAAGTAGGTGTAGGTTGACGTACCGGCATCAGCAGCAGAGTCCGCCATGCTGACCAGAAAGTGTTCTCGATGTGACTTTGTGGACAAGGGAGAGGGTAAGGTTCGTGGTCGCAGTCGAACCCTCAAGGCGTTGGTGGGGAAAATTGAAGATGTGTTTGTGCGTGCCTTGAACACAGATGAGGGGAACCAGCCAGGCAGATCACGTAGAGGCAGGGGTCAGGCAGTGCCTGGTCGAATCATGGCACACGACATCTGTACCACCTGGCCACCGCCGTCTCTCACATGAGTTTACCGTGGCCGACCGAACTACAAAGACCCGATGAGACCAGCAGCATGGGGTTTAACAAGCTCTACTCCCATTCACGTAATCGTAGCCGTATTGGCAGGAGAACTATTCCAATGCAGTGGACAAGACATCTAGTTTGTCCGCGTACACAAATCCTAGACTTGGATCTACGTAGACTCTTTCTTCGCCGTCCGGGCTTCCACGTGGGATCTGTGATTGCGGTTCTTCAGGTGAGACTCAAAGTTGGTGGCTGTCAAGCCCTCTCCCGGTAGGTAGACCTTGCCCTGTCATGAGCTGTCAGCGACCCGTTCGCTCTCAGTTGCAACAGAGTAGAACTCACGAGGCAGTCAGAGCACCTGATACGCGGCACATATTTGTGCGGGAATGATCGAGTGGCTTCGCTCGGCGTAACAAGCTTCTGGGTGGCCGGATCAACGGCGGTATGTTTCATGAGAGCTTCGAATCGGTCATTCGGGTAGATTTTACGAAGACGTTGTAGATCTTGAACAAGCCACTCCGGGGGCGGAGGCTGAAGGCAAAGGTGGTCAGCGTACATAGTGGCAACTGGATCCAATGACACTTACCGCTGGGGTCGTTGGATTGGCTGTGGCGTCAACTGCACCGGGAATATCTGTTGAAGCCGAGGACGGAGCCATTGCTGGAGAGGGAGGAGGCGGCATGCCGACGAGATTCAGAGGAGCCGCCGATACAGACCGTGAATGCGTGCCAGGTCGAGGACTGCCGGCGTTTGACAAGTTCGACATGTGTGCGGCTCTGTCCCTGAGCCGCTGCGAGCGCATCCATTCCCGCATTTTCGTTTTCCCAACTTTAAGCACGACGATCAGCTTCTCCGGTGTAGATTCATCGTCGCTCTCTTCCTTGTAGTCTCTCTTCCTCGCTGATGCTCGCCCCTCATGATGCAATGGTGCTATTGATTCGGGTGTCGCCGACCTAACCGATGCGAACCCATTCAAGTTCGATCTTATACCTGCCGTTGCCGTGAGTGCGGCGTTCCGGATACCCCTAGTTCGGGCAGTGCCTCCCTGCAGCAGATGCGCCGGGATGGCTGGTGAATCGGGGGCTGAGTCGTCACTGTCTGATTCGTCCGAATCTTCAAACCCGTCTCGCTGTCCGCGCACCGACTTCCTGGTGGCCTTGGGCATCCGGAATATCCTGCTTTCCTCCGTGGTTAAAGCGGCCCCAGGAATGACGGAAGACACCACCAGGGATCTTATCGTTCGTTGACGGTCCTTGAGATCAGGAAGCGCCGGACCCCCACGACGGTTCGTGGAGCGTTTCTGCCTACGTTGCTCTCGAGAGATGGATAGCTCGGTCCGCTCAAGATCCGCCTCGTTGAGCTCGTACAGGTAGGGTGTGTAGTCCTTCGCCGCCTGGTAAGGACGGAATGTAGTCGGCAAGGGGGATGGCAGGAAGTTTTCCCTCAAATCCGGGTCGTCGATGGGGCGGCCGTCGAATGGATGGCCTGTGATATGTAGGGACTTGGAGAACAACTGACATTGCTCGCGTATCGAATGTGCAATGGCAGTTGTGAACTCGCCGGCTAACGATAGATCACTGGTCATCTGCCGCGCAAACTCCTCAGGCGAATTGAAGGGATTGTTTATCTCCCACTCGAACTGGTCGATGAGGGTATTTTGGCCAATGGTGATGTTGAGCTTGACGAGAATCCGCATTTCATCGTTCTTGTACGCAAAGTATGGAAGGGATGGTTCCCAGGGTTCGTCATCGGCGTAGATCTGAGGGCAATAGTCGTTCAGTTGCTCACGAATATGGTTCGCTATTGACTGGGTCAGCGGACGACAGTTCTGCACTTCGAGCCCGAAATCTTCAACCACTTTCTCCGCAAAGTAGTCAATTGAAGTCGTTCGGTCGTGGAGATTCCAGGTGAAAGTGTCGCGCAGCTTGATCTTGCCCCATTCAATGTCAAGCCGGATAGGGACCAGTTCCTCGCTCTGTTCGGCCTGGATGTTCTGATCCTTTCGCGATACTCGCGGCGGCAGAGTCTTCCTCTTGCCCAGTCTTCTTTGTCGAGGATACAGGACGGGGTCGCGAATGGTTCTGTCGTCTGTTCTGGGATTGCCGAACCCCTCGTAACCATAGCCAAAAATGGAGCCAGGATCATGCTCTCTTCTCTGTCGCAAGCTCTGATAAAGCGCGAGCTCTTGCTTTTTCTGTTGCGATATTACCGGATGGGCAAGCTGCTCCGCATAGAGGGCTTTATAGTGATACTCGCGATCAACGTACTCGGCGGCTTGGATGCGATCAATAGGAGTCTCGCGCTTGCGCTTTCGGGTGGCCCCAGGACTGGCGTCGCGGCCGTTGGTCTCAGTGGTAGAATCCTTCCTTGTGACATCGATACCAGAAGCTGCGAGGACTTCTTTGGCTCGTTCTTTGCCTTGCGCGATCGTTTCGTCGTTGCTGTGAGGTTGGGCAGAGGCTTCCGCAGGCGCGGTCACCGCAGTCGCACCATCGGGAGTATTGCTCATCGCGACATATCAAGGAGGCGAATCGTATGACGGTGACTGAATGGCCAGGTCGGGCGGGACGCGTTTCTATTGTCTTGATTAGCCATCGGAAGACCTGGCGATTGGAACTGGGCAGGCAAAGATTGGACTGGAGTGGGAGGCTGGAGAGCAGTCACAATATCACGTCGACACCATAGGGGAGAGGAGTGAAGTATGGACAACCACTGAGAGACGGAAAATCGATACATACCAGGTCCGGATCGGCTGTAGTCGATGCGCTCAAGGCCAATGTATGGGGTTGGTATGGCATCAATCTCGAATCTGGACGCTGGACTCAGGCGCAGTTCGCGACAGGACACCATCCCTCGATTGGGTTTAGCGTAGACCCTTTCCGGAAGCAAAACAGCCGATGTCTCGCCTCACCCTCACCTCAGTTGCTACGCAGCGACGCTCAGCGTGTGAGAGAATAGGCGATACTACCGTAGGAGCGACGACAACTCCTCGAGATGCCTGAATTGGAGTACGGTCATGAGGAAGCACGGCGCAAGTCGACCAGTGTGGTGTGTCCCAGGTGTTGGATAGAAAGCGAGTGGAGAACTAGTTCCCTCCTAACCACTGTTTTATCTAAATAATAGCCTCTCACTCGTCCTTCTCACCACCAGGCTGGGGGAGCGTGATCAAGGGGATCGATGCGTCGCTCGAGACCGTCATGTCAGGCAAGGTGGTGAGGGTGACGAAGGGCCAGCGTTACACGCTGAGGACCGACAGAATCCTCAGCCGGGATTCACTGTGCTCGAGAGTATCCCGAACCCGCCTCTGAAGTCCAAGCCTACTTGAAGGCTCTCATGGGACTGACTGAGCAGGTCCAGTGTGATTGTCTTCTCGTGCTGAGCTTTCACGAGTACTACCAGCACGGGAATCGGGCCTCTGGGTGTTAAAGCGGCGAATCAAGCAAATGACATCATTGGACGGTCTGGCGTCGACAGCCTCCCATCCCATCACAGCGCACCACGCCTTCTGTGAAACTCATTCGCAAACCGTCGTGCCATGGTCCACGTGGATAATATCAGCATGTTCACTGTTGACATTCTCTGTCCAGGTCCTCTCCAGGTCCTCAGTGACTTCGTACCACCATAGACACTATGCCCTAGTAGATCTTATTGTCACTTACACCTATTTATATCTCTCCGCCTGCCTCCTAGATTGCCCTGACTTCGGCTTCCACTCCTTCACAATATATCTTTGCACAGAAAGTCGAGCTGACCCGACCTGGGATTGATTGCTAGAGCATCCTTCAACCTAGCTGCAGAAACGTCCATCGTCTTGTTACCCAGGGGTTTGCTCTAGAGCGCAGTGCACTGACTCTTTTTCTTTCTTCACTTCGAAACACCCCACCATGGGCGACGCCTCGTCTCCTCCTCCCCCTGGGTCCGCCACCAGGGATGCAGCCACCTCAGAGCAGTCGTCCTCGACGGTGATCCCAATCCGGATCCTGACACACAACATCCGCTTCGCGACCGACAATCCAGACCGGGCAGAGAAACTGTGGCCCGACCGATTCCCCCACCTGTCCAGCCACTTCAAGTACCACACGCGGCCACACTTCGCGCCGCCCACGACGCTGGTGTGCATGCAAGAAGTGCTCCACGAACAACTTCTCGACCTCCACCAGAAAACGTTCAACACCTCGAGCTCGAGTGCGAGCGCGAATGCCACCGCGACACGCTCGGCCAACGACAACGACAACGACTGGACCTACGTCGGAGTCGGCCGCAACGACGGCAAGACCAAAGGCGAATACAGCCCCATCTTCTTCCGGCAGTCGGCCTGGAAATGCATCCACTTTGAGACCGTCTGGCTGAACGAGACCGGCCAAGTCGGCAAGAAGGGCTGGGACGCCGACTCGGTGCGCATCCTGACTTGCGCGGTGCTGGAATCGGTTCCGGCCTCCCATTCACATGGCTCACAACAACACCACGCGTCAACCAAGCGAGTCCTCGCGATGAACACCCACCTCGACAACGAAGGCGAGATCTCCCGCCGCGAGTCCGCCAAGGTGATCCTGGCCGTGGCGTCGCGCCTCCGCGCCCGCTTCTCTCCGGGCTTCACATTCCTATGCGGCGACCTCAACTCGCGCCCGGACGGCGACGCGTACCAGATCTTGAACGGCCCGGGGTCCGGCTTCGTCGACGCACGTCGTCTGATCCCGGACAACGAGGACGGCAAGATCTACGCCTTCGGCAACGACCTCACGTTCACGGGCTTCCCCGAAGATCCCGCCGCCACGGGCGCCGAGAGGATCGACTTCATCCACCTGGGCGTTCCGCAGGACATGTCTCTGGACGGACAGGGACAGGAACTAGACGCACATAACCCCTTCAGAGACATGGTCCAGTGCTACGGCGTGCTGCCCAATCGATTCGACGACCGGGTCTGGTTGAGTGATCATCGCGGTGTGGTCGTGGATGTGCTGGTTCGGTTGTGAGGACAGGGTCGAGAACAGTTCTTCCCTTCTCTCTCCTTTCTGCATCTCTCGTCGCGGTTGGAATCGGATGGATAGATAGCTCGGCTAGAGGTACAACAGGAGTGGACAGGACAGGAAAGGACAGATCAGGCCGGGACATTACAAGATAAGACGTGATAAGACGGGATATTCCCTTGCACTTATATCAGACCAGCACTGCACTGCATTGCGATTCGGCTTCTGGATTACTGTACTTTGGCACGGGTCGTCATGTATGCGTGCATGGCCTGGAAGACATTACGCGTGCTCATATCCGCGTGTGAGATCACAATCGTGTGGTCAACACTTTCGATTTCTGGGTCTAAAATACAGCAGATGGCCTCTGTTTGTTCCTACATTACACATGTAGAATGGACCAAATCGTCCAAGAAATTCCTTTATTGTACAGACCTTCTTTGCTATACAACCATCGCGACATGAGCAGAGCGTCGTATCGCTTCTGTCATTCATACCGCGCATGGTAGATGCTTCCTTGAGAACACTCTCATCCGCCTGTTTGGGGGGGGCTCGTCTCTATGACGGTGAAGATGTGGCCAGCGAACAAGATGAAGACCTCGTGATTGAGTCCCTGCGAACCTAGTGATCCGCCAGTGTCTTGCCACGCTGATGCACCTGTGCCGTTTTCCACCACCCTTCTAGACACGGATGATGCTCAAGATCCCTGCAGTAGCTCCTGCTGCTACTGTGCAACGAGCATGTTGCGCACACTGCGCCAATAATCCGGATGCACCGTGCTCTCCACCTCGTCTTTGCTCAACCAGCGGAAGTCGTGAATTTCTTCGAGGCCCATGTCCGGGGCTACGACCACGCCCTTCTTATCTCTTGCAGAGCCTTTCGCTACGCCAGCCGGGAGATCCTCGGTCTTGTTTTCCTCGCTCTCGCTCGCAGCGGCGGTGTTCGGAAGGGCAGCTTGCCCAGCCATGATGCGGGCTTTCATGAAGAAAGTCTTTTCGCCGTCGATGAGCGATTGAGTGGCTGCGAGATCTTGTTTGAGTGGCTGCGATTCCGAAGTGGAAGAGATTTCAGTTGTTGCAGGCGTCGATTCTGAGAGAGGCAGAGCAGCGCGTCCGGGAATGTACCTCTGGGGTAAGGACGGAGAAGGGCGTGGAGAGGAGAATTTCAGAATGGAGTGGCCGACGGGATGGTTGCCGACGAAGAAGGTGTTCATGTTGGGGCCGAGGGAGGTGAAGAGAATTCGTTGCGCAGCCTGTCAAATACATCTGTTAGCATTCACTTCGCGTTCCCGATCCCTCGCCTTGCGCAAAACCACAGTCAGTGAAGGAATCGGCAACCGACCTCTTTCAATCCTTCATACCCAACGACGGGCCCAGAAGGAAACTTCCAATTCCACTTCTCGTCCCCGTTCCCATCCCCCTTAGTCTTGACCAGCAAGTACAGTGTCCGCTGCAATCGTCTCTCCAAATTCCTCAAGTCACCTTTCTCATCCGCTTCTGTCGTCCTCCGTAACCCTGCGTACTTTGCATTGCCTCTCCCGGTGAATTCTGCTTGCCTACCTTCCTCGGCAATTAGTTTTTCGACAATCCGTTCTGGACGACCTGTCTCGTCGCCCACGAGGACCTCATCATTCCACGCCTCTTTCGTGTACGCGTTGTACGCTCCTATATCCCGGGCGGCGGTGCCTCCCCGTTCGCGACGGTGTTTTCTCCAGTGCTCGAATGCAGGCGTGTTGCGACGGTAGTAGAAATACTGCGTGAATGGCAGTACCAACCGTTCATTGAGACGCCGCTGATAGAGGTAATAGGCTGTTTCGAAGGGGTGCGGGTCGGGGGTTATTAGTGGTGGTCGCGAGAGCACAATGCCGGCTTTTATTGCGAATGTCGGTTGAGGTGCAAGGGAGGCTTCGGGGCCCAAGGGAGAAAGCTGAGTGATTGGAGGTGCAGTATCTTGGGAGACACTTTGAGCGGCGGCTGCTGATGCGTAGCTTCTTCGTGAAAGCGTCTGAAGGCAGGAAGAACAGATGTGCTGGAGTGAATTGGGAGAGGCTGCAACGGTCCAGTGAGCATTTCGTCTCTAAACTATCCAGTGCGATGGGAACATACCAAGAGCACTAACGACGCGTTTGGCGCCTCTTGAGCGAGGAGACATGTTGCGACCGTGTGACGCTTGATCGCAAGACCTAGAGGAGTTGAAGTGTTCGCTGCTTTCGCTGCTTTCGGTGCTCGATGCTCGAAAAAGTTTAGGGAACCAATCAGGATCTAGGACGCAAACGGCAGGTTCTCCGAACAGCCCTTTTTTTCTGCACTTCAACTCGTTCACGCGGCCTTCTTCTTCAGTAGAAGGTTGCACAGGATGTTGAGCTTGGTGTGAAGAATGAGGGTCCTTCGTTATGAAGCCAGGACAAGCCGCCGCATAGCGTCGTCCAAACATATGGAGCGATCAGCATCCTGTGCCTACCCCGTCCCGAAATATCGTCTGCTCCAAAGAGAAGCAAGACCATCAATGTGTTCAAGCACGTCTTGAAAGCGCAACCGGCACTAATTCCTTATCATGAACTGTCCGTCTCCATGGCTTCTTCATCATCATACGGTGCCCAGACTGAACTTCAAAAGGGAGTCCTTTTCGCTAGCAGGACCGACTCTTATTGTTATGAAGGTACTGTTAGATAGTTACTCCGTACAAACTGTCCAACGAGGAAATTCTCAAGACTCAGAGAAACAAAATCTTAGGAGACGAGTCAAGCCTTCAACCGTTCTTCAGCCGAAGCACAGAGGTCCTCATTCGTCCTCTCTGCTTCTGCTCTCCCCTGTCCTTAGATTGGCACCATCAGAGGACACATGACACTCGCGCCCCCGTCCACAACCATGTTATTTCCCTGGATGTAGGAGCTGAACCCACTGGCGAGGAATCCTGCGACTCGGCCAACCTCCGCTGGCAAGCCCGCCCTCTCTAGGCCGATGTTCTGCTTCTGCATCTGCGGGCTCTGTAACGCTGCGGGAGGGAGTTGCGTGTTGTAACTCATTAAATTCTTCTTATCGTCGAATCCATTTAGAGAGACACCCACGTCGATTTGCCCCGGAGATATGGCGTTGATCCGCACTCCTGTGCCCTTGAGGACCGCGACACCGGAGCGCACGACGCCCAGGGCCGCATGACTTGACATGGTGAAACACGGACCCCAGCATCCTCCGTAAGTGCTCGCAGTGCTGGACACGACAATGATGCTCCCATACCGCTGATCCTTCGGTGCGGCATTGGGATACGTTCCTTTTGGGGATGTCTTTTGCATCGCATGCGGTGCGTATTTCAGCGCGAAGAATGGTGCCAGGCTATTCGCTTCGAAGCACCTCTGGAGATCGGCAGGCGTGGTAGCGTCGATGGAGGGAGGACCCAAGAGGCCGGAGGAACACACCCAGACGTCAAGGCGGCCATAGGTGTTGAGGGCTTCGTCGATGAGGGTGAGGGTGTCTTGTTCAGAGGAAATGCTGTAAGGATAGTCGATGATCTTGGTGTTGGGGTACTGCTTGGAGAGGATAGAGGGAAGGCCTGAAGACTCTTCGTTCGCTGTGCACGCATAGATGCAGGCGGCGCCGTGGGCTGGACCAGCAGAATTGATTAGTCCCACCGAGCAGTGGACCAAGGAGTGAGGAGTCACATACCAGCTAACTCAGTCACAATAGCACGTCCAACAGGCATGTCTGCGCCTGTAACCACGCAGACAAAGCCATAGAGCTTCCCATCTGCTCGGTACGGGGAGAAATGGTCTGACTCTTCTTCTAAAGTCATCGAATCAGGCATTGTGGTCGAAGCAGAGAATATGGAACAAGGTCCGAGCCGTCAGGACCACTACACGTCGCGAGATTGACCGAGAGCTTGACTGAGTATTCTCACACGATATCGTCACTCTGGTAAGTCGTATTGAGGTAATGTGCCAAACCTTGGACTTGATCGAGCGCGCGCTGTGCTTGCAATGCTGCGGCTCTGACGTGCAGCCATGGGAGAAGCTGCCATCCCGTCTCAGCTTGTGGCTATCTGTCCAATGGCAAGAGACTTGACTTGCTTGCATGTTGACAAGGCCGATACGAAATCACAAGATAGGGTCATGTTGAGTCTTTCTCCGCGCAAATGCAGACAGAGTGACGACGATCGCGTGGAGCCGGAAATTCCATGAGCGGCGATTGAACGATAAGGCTTCGTTATCGCCTGGATTTTATTGGCCAGGTTGACTACTGACAAGTATCAAGTCGCCAAACGCCAGTTTCCACTCTTCACTACCGTCGTTTGATAATAGTCGAGAACATGTATAACGTTGCACAGATGGCGTCCAGATCAGCCGTTGTGAACCGATGAGGAAACAGAACGAGTAAGGCGTTATGAACAAGTACAGGTCCAGAGTGAAGAAGGCGGTAGGAGGTACGTACAGTAGTACTCGTAGCAGCTTTAGTGGGCCATCGGCGTAAACAAAAGACTTCATGGTGTACGGAGTAGATCCTGGGGAACGAGCCGTCTCCGAGATTCGAAAAGGAGTAATAGTCGGCTAGAACCTGACAATGGACGATCCATTGGTGGCTGGACTTACTGTAAGGACCAGGCGACTCACAGGATCTCTCGACGCCTTCCCCAGCACATGAGGCTGCGCCTGGTCTCTGTGCCCGCGCCTGGGACTTCAGGAGAAACCACGCCGTGACATTGTTGTTCCTCATAGAACTCACCCGGTGCTCACTACGAGGTACTGCTTTCTAATACTACTGCTTCCTACCTAGGTACTTCTCACATGCCGTTGATGCAGCACAACTGCTTAGAATTTCCATGCAGCCCTCATGCTGCTATCGCCTCGAGAGGGATCGTATTTCTGCCGCTATGCACGGCTCTGCCACGCCGTTCGGAGTAGCTCACTTGCCGCTGCCTTTGGATGCCATGAGTTAACTAGAGAGGTCGTATTGTGCGAAAGGCTGAGTGTCTCAGCGGCACCAGCGTACATCCTTCGCCGTTGCAGTTTCTTGCGCAGCACACAGTCTCCTCTGCGGCTAGCTTGCCGTCACTCCCATTATCTGTTTCAGGGAACAGTAAAGAGGTCTCTCATGCAAGGAGAATATGTTTCGCCATCGCTCTCCGCGCGGACTTACTTCACATACTTGCCGGGACAGGATCACTCCATGGAGATATGGGTCGTGTCGTTCCAAATTTCAAGGTTGAAGCGCTCATAGGGCGAAACAACCACACAGGCTCTTGGATTGCGAGCATGTGTGTCCTCAGCTGAGCCTCAGCAATGCCTTGATGACAGGCACAAATCAGACGGCAGAATCTCTGTGCTCATACAACCTCCATTTTTGCTTCACTTATTGCTCTAGGACAATGACCGCCATGCAGATGATGGAATTCAAGTTGGACCTCGTCGCAAGGCCGCCCCAAGGCCTGTGCTAAAGGACCGTGGTGATGACGGCCATAGCATGCAACTTTCTGCAGATGGGGAGTCTCCCTCCGCCAAATGTGGAACCGCTGGTCATCTCTACCACGATGGCCCTCAGCAGTTGTTATCTCATGGATCAATCCTCGGTCAGGCACGAGATATGGCTGCCGGGCCAGACGAGAGATACCGCTCTATCTCATCCACTGACAAGCCTGAATCGTCCCACCTGTGGAAATTCAGTTAACATTCCTCGCTGGATCAATACAACCGGCTGCGGCCCAAGATCCTATTTGCAGAGACACTATGGTCTATCAACTGCCCAAAACCCGCACGAGCGTCGGCGTTAGTACATTTGCTGGCGGTATTTAGGTCGATATTGCTTGCAGCTTGGGTATGGATCAGTCAACCTGGACTGAGTGTCTCCTCTGGCGAATTCGAGCCTCGATCTCAGTTGGAGCTAAACTTACTGTCGGTGCGTGAGGATCCTAGCAATCAAAATCTAACAGTGAAGCCAACAGCGAGAAAGACGATCAACCAGGTGACAGAGCCAGCACACCTCGCGTTCTGCCCATGTTTGGCCACCACTGGTTAGAGATAGGCAACGCGTACGCAACTGGACCGTCTCACTCTCGCTCAAAAGAAACAGTCTGAGCCGCAGAGTCCTCTGCGGCCGTCGTTCATGGCTCAGCGACCTGCACCATCAGCACGAGCTGCCGTGCTCATTGTCCGTGGCGGGCGTGATTAGTCCGAGAGCCTTGCCCGCCAATTCGTTTCAGGATGTCGTATGGACAGCGTCGTAAGAACGTATTTAAGTGGAGATTGCCTATCAGCTTACTCGACATATCTCTGCTGAGCATGGAGTGCGGCCCGGTAGTTGTGTACCCGGGCTGGAGTAACACAGGGTCCGTTGCTCATTAGGTCTATCCCTCGCTGCCCCAGCCGAGGGACGAACTGATGAGTCCAAGCACGGCCGAGTGTTGGCCTGATATCCGCTTATTCTCGGCAAGGACACCTTGAAGACCAAGCAAGTCTGGGGATTGTACAACGGAAAAGAGGGAACAGCTCAATCGACGCAGCACACGGTCCAAGTGATCACAGCCGGCTGAATGCAGGCAGAAGAACCAGATCTTCCCTGCATGAACAGTGAAGATACTGTAGCTTGGGCAGATATGCGTGCGCGGCATGCCCGGGTTCCATGTGCATGTCGAATGAGAGCTGAAGGGGCTGTCTGACTGGCCAACCCCGGGTGATCGGGAGACATTGACTTCCCCAGATTTACAGGGCCGTGTTTCGTAAGCCACGACCCTTTCCTTCGGGTCCAGACTCAACCACCAGCATGGCACCCGGTCGAGGTTGAGCAGCGACGCGTACGAATCGCAGATCATTGGTGCTTATCTGTTTTCCCGCCTACCAAAAGTAGACCAAACGCTGTGGAACGGAAGTCGTGGCATCTCAGCACTTGTCGCGCCTGACGAAAAATGCCTCAAGAGATATCAGTCTTGCATCGGTCTGCAGCACCTGGATGAAGCTATGGCTTGTTAGCTGTGTATCAGGACGCATCCCGAAATGCTGTGTAAACATTGCACGGGCTGAAGGAAGCATGTGGAGGATTGTTCTGGCATTTCCCACCACTGACTTGACTGGTCGGGCACCGTCTGACCAGCTTTTACCCAATGGAAAGCCCTGGCCTAAGTCTGGAACACGGGACCATGCCGTTTTCGAAGCTCAGATTTCCTGAACAGGGCGCACCCCAAGGAATCCGTGTTGTCGGATAATAAGAATCTTCGAGGAGCTTCGAATGCATCGCGGTGACAAAGTGCAGCAGCTGCAGCAGCAGCAGAGAGTTCCGTTCGCGCAAGGAACACCCACATGTTCCTTGCCATGGATCCACGTGCCGCTGCCTGAGAAGAATGCCCCTTCTTCAAGCACAGTCAACTGCCGACCTAATGCAGAGCTGGATAATCAGGCTTGCACTTTTGACGCTGCCGTCACACAGGAATAGGATCATGGGAATCCCACAGCAAGGCGGGGACGAGTACTCGTACGGCCCAGAATGTGAAGTCACTTTCCAACTTGTCGAGCGCACGTTTCAGCCCCACCATGGATCGCCCACTACGAGTACATATCGCCTTTTCTCACATCGAGTCGGATTTCGCCGGTGACTGCTGGTTTGCTCGGGACGCTGACGGCGCGGCAAATCCAGCAAGGCTTCCGTCTCCTGTCGATCGCAGCCAGATACTGTCATCTTACGACAAGAACGGGCGGATGAAAACTTCCGGGTTGTCGACGTCCAGTCAGCATGGCCCGTCGTATGTACACAGGACTTGGTCGTCCGGGCGTGATCTCGATATACAATAGATCTCGATTTCCTCACGCGTCATACACACAGTACGAGTACAGTACTCACACCATTTGTCTCATACCGGTATCTCGTAAGAGCGACTCGCAAACACAAGAAAAATCCATCGCTTTCGTCATACAAGGGTGGCCGCCTCAAACCGCAAACCTGCTATCCCCGCTAAATTTTGGTAAAACACATGCTAGAAACCGGTGCAGTGGCAAAGTGCCAGGCGTGCACTTTTCGTCAAGACCTTCCAAGATGGAGATCCAAGCACCGCTCAACGTGCTCACACGTCAGCCACTCAGGACACGCATCAGACCACACCTGCATGCCGTGGCTGAGTCGCATTGGCACTCTTGCACCTCACCTCACCTCTCCTCCACTCCGAGTTGCACAGAGTCGCTTGAGCTTGTGCAACGGGACGCGCAACTCGCACGGCACTGCCGCTCCAAAAGTCTGGAAACACAAAAAGAATGAAGCCATCCTATCCGCATCCGCATCCTCCCCTTTGTCCCCAATTGGGTGGCCAAACCTCGCTAACCACACACACACACACACACACCCACCAAACCCTACTTGCCACACACACATACTGTGTACTCGTCCAGCTCACAGCTCACATTTCATAGCGCCTGCAGAGCCTGCACGATCCGCTCCGGGCCCAATTCGTGCGGGTGCGGGTGCGCGTGCCCAATCTGTGGTTTCACCGCGTCGGGCAGCTTCCGCACCACGCCCACCGGCGCGTTCGCACCCCAGCAGCGGTCGTCCTCTGAGAAGGACGCCTCGCTGGGTGTGGCACTCTCGCTCTCGCTCTCCATCTCGCTCTGCGACTGGTACTCGAGCACGGTGCCTTCAAAGTCCGGCAGGACGGCGTCGCGCGCGGATTGGATCCACAGCTCTTCCGCCGCGTTGAGCTGTTGCATCCACTCGGCCACGGTCATGGATTTGCCGCGGTACGTCACGGGGATGTTGGCGTATGGCGAGCTCGGCGACAGCAGGCCCGCCAGCCGGGCTTTGTGCTTCCAGTCCGGATGCGCGTCCTGTAGCAGGTAGGCCCGTTCCGCGGACACGGCGTTGATGTAGTTGAAGAAGGAGGTTTCGGAATCTGTCAACGCAGCAAAAAGTCACAAATTAGCCACCTCATGGTCATAGGCAGACGTGGTGATGATTTCCAAAAAAAAAAAAAAAATCGAGAAACAATTCTCCCCATGAACTTGTAAATCAAGATGCCGAAGATGAGCAAGAACCGGGTGAAGTAAAGTAATAGTGACGCGAAAGTGAAGTCATGAGGATAGAGAGAGAGAGAGAGAGAGTCTTACATGATCCAGGCATCCCAGGCAGAGGAGTCAGTCTGTCGAACCGCTCGTCCAGCAGGGCTTGCAGCCGGAGATACGAGGCGTACACGACCGACGTGGATTCCTGGAGTTTCCACAGTGCGTTCTGCACGGGCTCGGGCAGTTGGTTGAGCATGTCGGCCGGCAGGGCCGCCACGTGCGAGACGTTGCTTGGGTCGTGCGAGTGAGGGGGCTCCAGGAAGAGAGAGTCTGCCGTGTAGTTGAAATGCATTGTGACTATCGTTCTGTGTACTGTATAATTGCGGATTGAACTGATCTTGGTCTAGGAGGGTGGCGACGGTGCCGTGCGCCGAGGGAGAAGCAGAGGCAGAGGTAGACGGTAGTGTAGTGCAGAGAACCGACTGTGGATGGGTATGTAGGTATATATAAATATATATGTGCAATAGAGGGGCGGTTGCAGTTGGCTTCAGCGTTGGTGGAGCGAAGACATGTAGTCAGATCAGACCACGACCGTTTTTATATGTATGGCTATGGAGCATCTCGTGTTGCGAGGGCAAGATATCATGGAACAGGTGTTGGGACGGGGGCGGCCAAGCTGATTGGTACGGAACACTGCATGCCCAGTGCAGGGATGTGGAAACTCAATATCGTCAGATGGTGTCGATTCTGGAGTCGTGGTCAACAGCCGCCCACTCGCTCACTCTGCATTGGCTGGAGACAAAGAGCGAGCAAGCGAACGAACCAACGGAGCGAGCTATGTTTCTGCCGTCAGTGATACATCCTTCACCTGAATGGCAACGTTTGTTCCCTTTTGGGGCCCGATCGTGCCCAGACGGGTATTCGGTCACGGAACGAACTACTATGCAAGCCCGCGTGACTCTTTTCCATGATTTTCTGCAATCCGGCATGAACGACAGATGTCACAACATATGTGCTCGAGTCTCAACACAGTTGCGCGCGGCGGAAGTAGACAGGTGACTCGAACCGTGTAAGCCACAGGACGGCCGGGAAGAATCCCGTTGGAAAGAAAAAGAAGGGTACGTAGATGACGCCCGCTCTATTCAACCATTTTTGGCGGACAAGGAGAGCCGCTTCAATCGCAAAATTCCTGCCGAGTGAGAAGAAGAAACACTGTGCTCCGCCGTAGCCGGGCTTGCCGCGAGAAGGCCGTCACGCCGTCAGAAGGTAAAAAATGCGGCGTGTCTCCCCCATTTGCACGAGGACGTCAACCGACATGCAGAAGGGAACAGTTTTCCACCTTGGTTGCGGGGTTTACGCAATCCTGCACCCTTCGTTAGCGGCCACGCTACCTACGGGAAGAGAGACATACCGTTGAATAAGGTGTACGCCAGAGGCAGTCTCGACAATGCCACTCATTTCGCCCGGTTGCAAGGCGAATGCTGCATCTTCGAACTCTTTCTGCATCTGACCTTTGCCGAACAAGCCCAGGTCGCCGCGCTTTCGGGCACTGCTGCAGTCTGACTCGGTAGGAGCAAGGTCGCCGAGGGTGGTCTGGCCCGAGCGGATTTGTTCTTCGTGGCGTTTCAGTATCTCGATGGCCTCCTCCTTGGAACGCGTGATGGTTTGTTCCTTCCAGCTGGAAGGGCGACGGCTGTCTCGGTGCTTGATGAGGAGATGTGCGGCCCGAATCTTGCCCTCACCAGCGGCACCATCGACGCGGCCGTTCGCAGAGGAGCTGTGGTGGTTGGCCATGTAGACTTTGAGCTTGTCGGTGTCTGCATCGGCCGGCGGTTCCCATCTCGACTCGTGGGTTTTCTGGTTGAAATAGTAGGGAAGGTTCTTCGAGTTGGAGTGGCGCACCTCCCAGTCAGGAGGTAAACCCGTGTCGTCGCTCTACAAACCGCCGTCAGTAAGGGTCCTGCGCGTCGCGAGGGCGACCTCGGCAGAGTGCATCGTGCTTACCATGATTCCGCAAATAGCCGTGCCCCTTGGCGGCGGTCTAAAATGGTTCTGCTGTTAGAGATGGATGTCGACAGCGCAGAAAGAACACAGAATGCTAGCTAGGCAGGTACACAGAAGATATTGTTGGGACAATTGACCAGCGTTTGGTGTTCTGGCCTCGAAAGCCCGAGAAAGGTGGGGCAGCGAGTCTTGTTGTCAGCAGATCGATTGATCACGAATACTGAGTTACAATTGCCCGCAACACAAGGTGGCTAGGCTGGTGAAAGCGGCAAGGCAGGCAGTGGATGGATGAAAGCGGGATGGAGGACAGGAACAGGAGGGTGACTGGCTGATCCTGCCGCGGCCTGGAAGGCTATAGGTTGGCCCAGAAGCAGGAACTGCGGGTAACAAAAACAGCGAATGCACCAGTTGAGGGCTGTACGGAGTACCTGGTGGTACCTGCCTTACTCCGTCGAATGGCTGCATTGACGGACGTCCTTGATGGATCGGTTAATCGTCACTCAGAGTGCCGTTTGACCTCCATGGCAATCCACTTAGCTTATACTCGTACCTGGTAGCTCGTAGATTTGTTTGGAAGATAAACGTGAGATCGTGGTATCAAGCCCCAGCAATTGCGGGGAGCAGGGAAATCATGTGTTTCCCTTGCCTTGCAGGACACCTAAATTATTTCACCAGATGACTGCTCTTCAGACTCTGGTTGTGTCAAAGTCACTCTTATATTCAACAAGACAGAATCACTCAAGTCGAGCAAATATTGATTCTATCCTACACCACCCTCTGAAATCATCCTTCTAGTTTTGCAGCCCTTACCACGCAAAGTCCTCATCAACCAGGTCATCGTTCAAATCGACTTCGCCGCACTGCCGGTTCCATCGCTCGAAGACACCACCGCCACGCCTCGAACAGGATTTCTACTTCCGAGCTTCGCGTTGTTTCGACAGCCTCCACCTCTTACTTTCTAAATCTCAGCTACCGAATATGTCTGGTGCAGCCTCTCCTGCCCAGAGTGAGGGCGAAAACAAGCGTGGCGAAGTCTCCTACAGATTCTGTCAAGAATGGTAGGTCCATTCCCCAAATCATTCTGTCTCTCGATCGAGTCTAACACGGATCTTTATAGTTCGAATCTGCTCTATCCCAAAGAAGACCGCGCAACAGCGACCCTCCTCTACGTCTGCAAAGCCTGTCACGCCACCTCGCAACACGATTCAGCATGCACGTACCGTCAACACCTCGGAGCCAACGTTCAGGAGACAGCCGGAACCACCGCAGATGTTGCATCTGATCCAACGGTGGGTCTTACCTCTTCCGAGCTGTCCTGCACCATATATTCCGTCTGCACTCTCTGCGGAGAAGCGTTAAAATGCAGGAGTTGTGGCCAACTACCGGACTCGACAGAGTCCGAATGCTCAGAAGGGTCAGGGGACATAACATCTGACACCTGACTGCATCTACTTTCTCGCTCTGTCACAAGCCAGCCTTCAGAAACCAGAGACTGACAGGTCGCTTTTATTTGCACAGCTTCCTCGGAAAACCAAGAAGTGTCCAAAATGTGGAGAAATGGAGTCGGTGTATTTCCAGTCACAACAGCGTGCTGCGGATACGGGAATGGTGAGTGTCTCTACTGCAGTCGCTCGGTCTCATTTTTCTGACGGTGGTGACCAGAAACTGTACTATGTCTGCGTGAGCTGCAATCACGTCTACACGACCGTTTGAGCATGGTGTTCGTGGCGTAGGATGGAGTTATGATCAGGATACCCATGCATTTCGAGGCGTTTTGGGTTGATTGGCTGAGGTTACAAGAGCTTCCATATTCACAGCTGATGTCGTGGGCGTCACAAGATCCCCAGCATGGCTTGCTTAGAACCAATACAGTGGCTCTGAATTCAGACATTCCACCTTGATACTTGTACAGAAAGTTTCAATTGCGCCGAGGGTATTGGTCGCTGTCTTGCAAGCATTCTATGGTGACCTTGAGGGATCAGATGTGCATTGGTGCAAGAGACAAGATCTTCGACCACTTCTTGTCTCGTAGTTCGGCTCCTACTATGCTTGACAACCGTGTTCCGATCGGGTCGCCGTTCTTGTTGATGAGGACGCAGGCATTGTCGTCAAACCGTATCAGACCCCCATCTTTCCGGCGCTCCTCCTTCCTTGCTCTGACGACCACGGCATGTCGAATGTCTCCTCTCCGTACTTTGTTGGCGATACTCAAGCTTGATCCGCCAGGGGTTTCTGGGCCGAAGGACTTTTGTTTCTGGACGACGACGATGATTCTGTCACCTGCAAACGGGAACAAATCAGCAAAGGAGCCTCAAGGATATATCGTGGCGTCTACCTATCCTGGCAGCCTGCCTCTGTTTTCGCATAACCGCGACACATTCGACGACGGCAGCACCGGAGTTGTCGATGCAATTAAGCATCGTCTGGTATGAACAACGTCAGCGACGAGCCCGACCACCTTTGGGCAGCTGTAGAACTCACCTTTAGTTGTATCATTGTAGCAGCATCATGCGCCCTAGCTTGCGATCACCGATCACCCGTCGAGGAGGAGGTTGCAATGGTGAAGGCAGAGTCAGTTTAGCTGCAGATGAATTATTTCGTGGATATGGATTCGATTGGCCAGAATCCGGAGCGCGGGTGGGTGGCAGATGCGCGTACGCCTCTTGCGGGAATCTCGACAGGTGCCCGGCTTGATTCAGACGCGCTTAAACAGATCAGCCAAACAGAAGCCGCGGCAGCCCGTGAGCCCGCCCGTTCGCTTGCTGCTTAGGCTTGTCATGCTTCCCAAGAATGCCTGGCCTGCCACTGACCAGCCGCCGCCGACGTTCTCCCCCTCTCCACTTGCACAAGTCGAAGTCACCCTTCCGTCGCCCTTTCTTGTCTTGCTCTTGACCAAAGTGAAGCAAGCTGAAAGTCTCTCCCTATCTCCCTCAGCTTGGATTGCACCTCATGCGCAAGTGAAGTGCATAATCTACCCGATCATTATGTTACGATGTACTCGCATTCACTTTAATATTGCTCCTCTCACCGTCGCTTCGCTCAGGCAGGCCTGATCCAGACCGCGTTCCAGATACCAAGGGCCATTCGGTTCAGCCCCTTCCACTCCTTCCCAGCTGTCTGCGGTCCAGAGCCGCCACTTGCGCACAGATTCTCGTGATACAGTGTTTCCCACGTCCTAATCGGTGTGCATCCCATGCACCACCCCGAGTCTTCACCTTGAGGATTCGTACACGCGACCATGCCTCGCAAAAACTCGGCCAAGGAGCCAGACAAGGCCCAGCGACTCTCCCTCGCTGAGTTGGCCGCCCATGATGATGTATGCTCCGATGTAATGGTAGATAATGTCAGTAATCTCAGCCTGTTACGAGGACCTCTTGCGCTTACAACCGTCAGGCTTACTACAAGTCCAAAATCCGAAAGAACCGCACCAAGCACATTCCAATCCGAGGCATCAAGGAGGAAGAAATACCCAAGATCCTTTTACACAAAGTCATTGTCGACAAAGATGTCAAGGCGGCCGAGAAAGCCCTGCTCGCTCTTCCGGGGCTTAAGAGGTACAAGAAGAGTCTGCGCACCAAGGCCGAACAAGAGCATTTCTTGGAGCATTTGAGGAAGTACATCGCCATGTACCAGACCGACTGCGCGTGGGAAGTGTCCACGACGAACCGATACACCATCACCACGTATGAAGCTGCTGTGACGGCCAGGAGACGCATCCGACAAGGTGACACCATCAAATACCTCACCGGCACTCTGGTCCCGCTCACGACGGAGGAATCCGCCGAGTTGGATATGAGCAATCGCAATTTCAGCATCGTGGTCTCGGGTCGCAAGAAGAATTCTTCCATCTTCCTGGGTCCGGCACGTTTCGCGAACCATGATTGTGACGCAAACGGACGTCTGGTCCCCCATGGAGAAAATGGAATGGAAGTGGTTGCCATGAAGAATATTGAGGTCGGTGACGAGATTACCGTCTCCTATGGCGACGACTACTTCGGCCCAGGCAACATGGACTGTCTGTGCCATACTTGCGAACAGCTGGAGCGGAATGGGTGGACGTCGAAGACGGCTATTCTCGACACTCCCAGTCGTACAGACACTCCACTCCCAACCCCATTCCACGAGCCCCTGTCAGCAAGTCAACCACGAGGAATGAAGCGGAAGAGAGACTTGGATCATTCTCATTCATCCTCCGCGCCTCCTCCCTCTAAGCATGCGAAGGCTTTGCAGTCGCCCTCCAAACTGCAGCAGTCCTGGACTCCACCAGATAGTTCGGACTCGGAGATCACGCAACAGCCGCCTCGTGAGCGAAGATCAGAACCTGTTGAGACACTTCGAGAGGCAGCGTCTAGAGGATCTGTGGCTCTTTCCCCGCCCCATAGTCAGTCGCGCACCGAGAACAGCGAGTCGCCCAATCCCAGCCAACTGGGGGCAGAGTCGTCAGCACTTGTGGAAGCGGCAGATCTACCAGCAAATGGGGTGCAGCAATCTCCCGAATCTTCCACATCCCATGGAAACGATCATGAAGGCAAGATGCCTGCTAAATTGCTCGAGAAGTTGTCAACCAATGCACCGATGTCACCCGCGCCAACATCTCCCTCTAGCAACGGGTGTTCGACCGAGGGTTTACCACCTAGCCAAAATATGTCCCACGCGCAAGCGATCGATGCACCTGTAACCATCAAGGTTGAAAGCGTCGAAACTACCAAGATGGAAGTGGACGAGGATACTATCATCGTCGCTCCATATAGGCAGATCTCGTTGCCGGCTGCCGACGACCAGCAGCTCCCAAGCCAGCAGAAGCAAGGTATTTCGCTACCGGAAAGCTCGGAATTAACAGTTCCTCATGCAGTCTCTACGCTTGCTACGACGACAATCACCAAAGAAATCCACGAGCCATCAATCTCTGCAGCCACAGAAAATAGCGTCCTACCGTCGATAGAACCTACGAGCACTTCAAGAACTGTGGCTCAGCTGACGGTTCATCCAATGACTGGCACCATTCGTATTGCAGGTGACTACATCCTGACTCGAAAACTATTGGCGCAACCTCACGATCGCTGGGTACAATGCCACAACCAGAAGTGTCTCGGCTTCTTCATCCAACCCAACGGCTACCAGACCCGCCGCGAGTGTCCGCGCTGCGAGCGGCACAGCATGCTGTACGGTTTCCCGTGGCCAAAAACAGATGCCGACCCACGCAAACTGCTGGAGCGCAAACCGACGGGCAAAGGCAAGAAGGCCGGAACACCTGCCATTGAATATAGCGCATACCGACGACAAGGGAGGTCTGGCAAAGGGACCTGGGTTGAAGGTGGTGGCGATCCTGAAGAACGGGTCATGGACCACCGCACAATTCATCGATTCGTGCTACCAGAGGAAGAAAGAGAGCAAACAAGAAGGGGACTGCTGAAAGAAGCTGAAATCGCTAGAGCAGCTGGAGACCACCAGCTGGCCATCTTGGAGGCGAGGATGCGCGCTGGCTCACATTCCAGGGCACTCAACGGTCATGGTTCGGAGAGTGCAGCGCGAGACGTGAGTGAGAGTGGAAGTGCAACGCCAGATGAACTAAGACGACGGAGTAATCGATTTGTTACGAGGCCTGTGGGCGTGTACACGGACAGATTCTAGGTGGGAGTGTGGGGGACTGGCGGGCTGAGACAATAACCCCTGGACGAGTGGTTTTGAGTGCCCTGATATGTCGACAATTAATGATACAACGAACGAGTCTGGATCCGGGCTGGAGACCGTCGAGATGTGTGTTGGAAAGTTCGAAGCTCCAGCATCAGCCCCTGATCGTTGCGAGGGTCAACCTTGCAGAAGAACGGTCACACAACACCATGGGCAAATTTCCTGGCTTGTTTATCGTCTAGCATAGCGCGGTGTGCTCCTTGGCTCAGTAATGCAATTCATGGCATCAATCGAGGTAGCTTCAGGCATTCCTCACAACAGCGGTCCTTGGGTTTTCTTTTCCGGGCTGTTCCAAGAAGGATATCCCGCCAGTTGATATGTGGCTCTCATCGCTCATCGACTAGGTGAGAGAATGTATACCTAGGTAGTGTGAGCCTGGAGCTGAGATACTGTCTTTGGAGCCTCTCCCTGATCCAGCTTGATATTGCATAGCACGACATGCCAGGGTCGTATCCTTTGAGCATTAATGGTTAGAGTTGATCCCACTACACATGTATGCTCAAAAGAGCGCGCTTCCAATACTGCGAGGATACCGCCGCGTCTACATAGCTTCCGTATATGTCCTATAACACCACACCGATATTCTCGAATGTCGAAATTATCGCACTTCAATCTCCTCCTCTTTCCAATAGTCGGCCGTCAAGGCCTCGCCGTCCATGAGGCCGTGCACGTAACAAGATCCGACAATTCGATAGGAGACTCGTCCTGCTGTTGCTGTTGCTGTTGATGCTGCCCTGCCTCCTGCTCCCGCTCCTCCGCCTCCTCCGCCTCCTCCGCCTCCTCCTGCTGCCGCCGCTGTGACGACCCTACGCAGCACAAACGGCATGGGACAACCCAGAACGATGCAGACGACATCGCCGTCCTCAGCCTCACGGGGCACACAGCACGTGAACCGCCGGCGCCTGGTCACCGCCAAGCGGCGGCCAAAGGCGTACACGAAACTCTCCGAGAGGGTGTAGACGTAGGCTTCGAACCTTCCGTCCAACGGCATGGTGGAGCGGAACTCGTGCTCGACGTTCCGGCGCACGCAAGACGCGTGCCGCGCCGTGTTGTCGATGGCCTCGAGACATAATCGCGCCGTTGAGGGCGCGTGTTTGGTGGCGCGCACGTACCCGCGTCCTTCTCCCTCGGGCGGGATGATGAGGTCGGCGATGGCCGTTTGCCAGCACTGGAGGGTGAAGTCGAGAAGTGGTGGCATCGAGCCCCGGGGGGCGGCGGCTTGAGGCTGAGGCTGCAGGTGCAGCTGCGGCGGGCAGGAATGCGACGCGTGCACCGAGCACATCCACTCCCAAGCTTGGGGGAACCAGGACGAGTTGCTGGCCAGGTCGGCGTGGGTCATGGTGCTGATGTGCGGTAGGGCTGGGCCAAGGGAGGTGATTTCGTCGACGATGCAGACCTGCAGAAGGAGATGTGAGGCGGCCATCGGCTTCGTTGTCGTCGCGGTCGGTGACGCCGAGGCAGCGACGTCCTGCCATCTGCACGTGAAGCGTGTGGGCCCGCTGGCTTGGTAGACGTCGTGGTCCAGCTGGCCCGTTGGCTTGTAGAGCTCGGCGAAGCCGTCGCGGGTCGGCGCTGTGAGGACGAGTTCCCATGACGGGTGCGGTGGTTCGTTGCGCACGCCGAGGCAGTTGTACAGCAGGTACGCGCCGTTGCCTGTGCGGACGAGGTATCGTGCAACTTGGGCGCCGAGCGGGTGGGTGTCGTCGCTCTGGTAGTCGATGGGGATCTCGTCCTTGACACGGGCGGCGTCGTCGACCAGGCCAAAGACCGCGTACACTTTGTCGCGCGGGTTCGTGGCGTGGAACCGCTTCGTGCGCCACAGCAGCGTGCTCAGCGGGAGACCCTGCGGGCGTGATCGTCTCGCTTCGTCGATCAACAGGACGGCCGTGTAAGGCTGATCGACGTCCCAGACTACGCGGGCGAGCCGTGCATTGGGCTTTTCATCAACCGGGTCTCGCCGGTCCGAGTGGTACAGAAACAACATGTATTGCAGGGCGCGAAGGAAGCCCCGGGCCAGGTATGGACCTGGGCGGGTGTCGGTGCCGATCAGGAATGTCGACTGCGCGGCCAGTGCGTATTCCTGGATGATCCAGACGCGAGAGAACCAGGGCCGTTGCATGAACTCTGCAAAAGCTGGCCAGAAATCATGCTGAACACCGGGAAGATCGAACGGCGCGAGATATTGGAAGCTGGACTTGAAGTTCTCGGTCGCCACGATTCGTCGTGACTCTTCCCATCTCTCGTCGGGGATGCTGAAGAACCGATCGAGCACGGCGAGGACTTCAGGGGCTGGCGTCGAGCCGAGATCGATCATCACATGCTCGGCCTTTGAGAATGTCCTGTCCATGTTTCCGACCTGTTGTTCTTTCTCGGCCAACCCTGCTGCGTCGGGCATCTGGTCGATGCAGAGGGCGTCGGCCCAGAGGAACCGACTGCTCGAGTGGTCGCGAAGCCGCACCAGGGCTGAGTGCAGGTTTGGCGAGATCCTGGCGGGTCGTCCATCAATTGCTATCTGGAGCTTGACTGCGTCGCTGGTGTCGCCCCAGACGTAGGAAATGGCCGTGTAGGCGGTGATGGGCTGGGCGCGGCTCATGTGATGCATACGGAAGCATATCTTGTCGTCCCCTGCCAGGGACGGTAAGAGTTCCACGACACGGATCTGCTCACCACTTTCGAGCCGGGTATATACATAGCTCTTGGGTATCGGGCAGAACAGACCGCGAAATCGTCCAAAACGTGTGTTGACGAGACGGAGAAGCAAGGACGATAAGTGCAACAAGGCAGAGGGTAAGGACGCAAGACCAACAGTCGCGAGGGTTCGTAGACGATCAAGGAACGAAATCAACATAATCCACGCAGAGACACTACCTGCCTTTCACCGTGTAGGTCACTTCGCATCCTTGGTGAGAGCATCGTTGCTTGCGAGCATTGACAGTAATGCTACTTAAGCGCCCTCTCGATCATGGCAGTGCATCTGGAAGGAAGCAGGCAAGGCGGCTTCGTCGGCCCCAGCCAGGGGCACTGAGTCGGGCGTCTCATGGATCCCTGCAGGTTGCAGGCGCTTCGAGGTCCCATCTAGGCGCCTCTGTCAGGTGGTTGCCACCACGGCCGGACCAAATCACAAGGGGCTTCTGTGTCTTCAAGCGGCGAAGGATTGGATCTGATGTGGGCGGACGGCGGATGCTGAAGACGAGAGTCAATAAGTTACAGTGTGGACAGTATGAGATTGTCCCAGTCACCCACCACTGGGTCACGAACAAGGCCCTACCTCGTATGAGCCCGGGAAGATGCGCAAACAAGCCAAGACGGTTGCAAACTTCTCCATCGACACCAAGTTCGAGTGCGGTGTGCGAGGAGTATGGCATGTGTCCGAGACCGTCCTATTGGCAAGGCGTCTTCGTCGTGTACCCCTGAGTGAAGGACAAACCGCCATCCGCCATATCGTGGTACGGTACTACGTACACCTCCCGTGTACGATGGAGCTCGGTCTCCTCGTGGTGTTCGACTGACCAACTTGGAAAGGTTGGAAAGATCCCTGCCATGCCAATGTCCCCCCTGTCGAGCCTCTACGTCATACGTGGTGCGGTGCATCAGCAGGTCGAAGGCGCCCCAAGTCCCCTGCTTGCGCCACTCGAATGCATATGATGTCGATGGTGGGCAGGTAGCGAGCGACCAGTAGGTAGGGAATGAGGTTTCTCTTTTCGTCTGTTCCCTCTGCCTACAGCCCCTTTACCGTTACCATATCTGCAACCACCGACCGCATAAAGTATACTCCGAATCCCACAGTACCAAACAGCCCATACATACATACACAGCCATGTCGGACGAGAACAAGGAAAACCGGATTTCCATGGAGGACAACAGCGAGAATATCCCTCCCGAGGACACGAAGGGTAAACAGGAGGCGCAAGGTGAGTGACTTTCGCCGGCAAACCCTCATCGTCGCCCACGTTGGCTACAGCGGGGGGACGAAAGTCGCAACGCTAACGACGACATTTGCAACCGACAGGCGACTCTGGATCATGGTACACCAAGCCTGAAGAGAAGGGCAACTCCATTGGCGGCAAAATCCAAGGCGCGTTGTCCCCGGTCGGCAACGTAGCAGGCCCAGCGCTGGAGAAAGGCGCCGCTCCTGTGGGCGCCCTCCTCGGCTCGTCCGTCGGAGGCATCATGAAAGGGGGGCAGGCCTGGGGAGAGCAGCTGGGCGTAGGCTACGGCAACGCCGAAGGCGGCCCAGCCAAAGCTCAAGAGGCGGAATACCAAAGGATGAAAGAGGACTTGGGCGGGAAAGAGCAGACGGGGGATAATCCCTTGGGTCTGTGAAGGAGAAAAGCCAGTGTAAGAAAGAGGAGGGAGCATGAACAAGTGTTATATATACAGCGCGTCAAGCTGGGTACTGGCGGGCTAGCAGGAGGAGGAGGAGGAGGAGGAGGAGGAGGAGGAGTGTCTGTGCGAGATGACTTGAGGCACAGCACTCACGCACACATTCTCTCTCTCGAGCCTCGTTCTCTCTGCATCGTGACGGGGGAGACATCGTTGATGGTGACGGCATTTCCCATGTAACCGATAGGGCATCAGTTATATGTATGCATATATGCATGTTTGTACGTACGTATTATGATTCAGCGACATGAGTGAGCCGAGCCAGTCCAGCCAGACACGCATTCATCTGCCCGTCTGAACTTGCCGCCGCTTTCTTTCCTGCCGTGTCCAGACGACGAAATGGTCATTCTGATGCACGCATCACACATCACACGCATGCATGCCGAGGCTCTTTGCTCGTTGGGGTAAATGTGGCCATGTCGTGAGGAGAAAACATGAACGTGCGCCTCCGAGAGGATCGATGTGCCTGCATTGGTGATCGATATAAAGTCGGTCGTTCGTACTGAACCGTGTGGCCGTCGAGTACAGCAGAACGTGAGGAGATTTCGAGACGGATGCATCGTCGGGCACAAGACTCTCTGCGCGCGTGTGTCACAAGCATTCACTGTTCATTCACTATTCACCCATAAGCCCAGAGGAAGCAAGAAGGGTAGGAAAGAAGTGAAAGGCAAGATACATACTCCCTACTGTATCTTATAACTGCTACACTCCGCTACACTCCGCTACGCTGCGCAGGAAAAATGGTCGACTACGTCTTCCCCAAACCGCCGCGGTCGCTGGCCAACAAAGTCGCCATCATCACCGGCGCGGGCGCCCACGGCGACGGCATCGGCAACGCGCGGGCCAGCGCCATCCTCCTCGCCGACGAAGGCTGCACCGTCGTCTGCGTGGACCGGGCGCTGGCCCTCGCGGAGCGCACCGTCGAGATGATCCGCGCCGAGGGCAAAGCCGACGCCATCGCCCTGGAAGCCGACGTGACGGTCGAGGCCGACTGCAAGCGCATCGTCGACACGACCGTGGCTCGCTTCGGCAGACTGGACATCCTGTTCAACTGCGTCGGCATCGGCGGCGCGTCCGGCACGGCGCTGGACGTCGACATGGCCGCGTGGGCCACCAGCATGACCGTCAACGTCGCCAGCATGGTCATGATGGCCAAGTACGCCATCCCCGAGATGGTCAAGAACGACGACGAGTGGGGCTATCGCGGCGCGGTCATCAACATGGGCAGCGTGGCCGGCATCAAGGGCGGCACGCCGCACCTGCTGTACCCGACGAGTAAAGGCGCCGTGGTCAACATGACCAGGGCCATGGCCGTGCACCATGCCCCGCAGGGCATCAGGGTGAATTGCGTGTGTCCCGGCATGGTTTACACGCCCATGATGTACGCGGGCGGCATGTCGGACGAGGCGCGCGAGGCCAGGAAGAATCGCAGTCTGCTCAAGACCGAGGGCAATGGCTGGGATGTGGGCTGTGCCGTGAGATTCCTGGCCGGTCCGGAGAGCAGATGGATTACGGGCTTGATCTTGCCTGTCGACGCCGGGGCCACGGCCGCCGTAGGGACGGATATACCTAGGTCGGCGAGCGTCAACCCTTGATTGTCACAAAAAGTAGAAGACTCTGCTCACGGGTGAGTCGAGGACAAAGGTGGACAAGATGAAATTAACAATCTATCCTCTGCCCTCCACAACCAGCGTCAACACCATCGCTATGCTATCAATTCCAAATGCGCCATGTCGACCGGGAGAATAAACACAAGAGCTGGACTCCTCGCAAACACGGTAGCCTTCACATGCCAATCTCCCTCCTTCTCCGCTGATGCGTCCTCCCAATCTCCTTCTTGCGCTCCCTCGCCCGATCGTGCTTCCTCTTCTTGTCCCTCGCCGCCCTCTCCGGCTCAGCAACACGTTCGATCCGGCGTTTTTGTCTTCTCGCCTCCCTCCTTTCGCGTACAATCTTGCTGACCTCGGTCAAGGCTTTGACGTACTCTGTATCTCCAAGCTTCTTCTGCAGCTTGTCCATGACTTCATGGGACAGTTCGATCAGGCCCTGGTAGGTGGCCGAGAATGTGGGATCTGCTGATTGCGGTGGGATGGTGTTCGGATCCGTCATGTGTTGAAGAGGGAGCAGGATCTTGTGGATTTGCGACTTGGGGAGGTTGGCCTCCGACAAGCCAGGCAGCAAGCTGGAAAGGAGCTGCAATGCCGACTTCTTGGGGAGGAATGCTGCAGAAGATAGTCGATTGGCTTCCAGCCGCAGAATGCGTGAGAGTTGATCGAGGAGATACTGGACGCCGGAGATTGTTCGTGTCCTCGCCTTCTCGTCACTAGACTCAACCTCGGAATCCACCTCCGACTCCTCGCTCTCAGCTAGTTTCTGGTTGAGCTCCATCGACAGTCCGTTTTGGTCCAAGCACTGGCCGAGGAAGCCGAGTATCTGCACGATTTGCGCACTCAGAGTCTCGTTTCCTTCAGTACGCCGTAGAACGCGGACGCTCGCCTTCAAGACTTTGAGAAACGCGTGTGAATCCATAGACATCCCATACTCACAAGCCAGCGGAAGCTTGGAACGATCCCCCGAAAGACAGTGGCTGAAGAATTGGATGCACAGACTTGCCGAAGTGCTCTGCATCCATGCATTACTGTGACCCAAGATCGACCACACAAAGGACCACAGATGAGTCTGCTTGCGGTCCAGGACCGTTTCGGGGTGGGACTCGACCAATTTCTGCAGGAGTAGTAGCCCCTGAAATGGGAGCTCCCACTCATCCTCGTCGGACACGTCGAGGTTGTCCAGCGTGTTGGAGAGGGTGCTGCGAATCTGACCAAGTTCATCCTTGCTCAGACTGACATCTGCGTTCAAGAGGATACCATATGCCTGCAGGCTGAGTTTCTGAAGCGCCGGATTCTCGTTCTGCCCGGCCCAGGTATTGAGAGGTTGTAGTACCTCATTCAAGCGCGTACGGTCTGCCAGGCCGAAGATTCTGCCCAACAAAGCACCAGCAAGTTGTCGGCATCCCTCATTCTCATCATTAGCAACCCGGAGAAGAAGAGGAATAAAGACCGCAGATATCAACTCCTGCGCAGTATCTCCTTTCATTTTGCCGACCAAGGTGTTAATTGCTTCCAACACTGATTGCCGCCCTTCCGGATACTCGTACTCGAGGTTCTTCATAAGGAACTTTTGTTGCTTGGACCACCGAGAAGCAGTTTGTGGATACTCGAGCAGGAAGTGCACGAATACACCTCTGGCCACGTCCCTGGCCCCTTTGGTATGACTGGTCACCATCATGATGCCAATCTTGTCTGCTAGCTCGTAGACCTCTGGCGTTTGAATCTTCCTCGCCATGACGGCTCGAATGAAGTTGAACGTAACGCCTTGTCGATCGGGTTCCTCAATGTCTGGGGTGACACGATGCAGAAGCTGCGCTACATCCGAGTCTCTGAGCTTGACGTTCTTGCGTTCGCGGAGAACTGCTGCTATCAATTTCAGCGCAGCCTGTGCCCCTTCTTCGTTGGTGTCGGTCGAGTTCTTCACAACCTTGACAGCCTCGCCCAGGTACAGTGCGGCATTGTCCTCTAGTTCCTGCATTGGCAACTTGATGATCGCAGACAACAGGCGCAGAGCCGATATCTTTACGTCCTCCTGGCCCTCGACCAGAGCATCACCTATAATGGGAAGAAACCCATGCACATTCTCGGTCGTCATAACATCGGCATGTCTCTGCAGCGTAGATCGCACCAAATCCAACGCGAATCTCGCAAGCTTAAACAGCAACGTCGAGTTCTTGCTCTCACTTGTCTTGTGCAAAGACGAAATTTCGATAAGATACCTCTGCCGGTTCTTCTCTTCACTTGTCAGTGTTTGGATTCTGCCGCGGGTCTTTTGCCGATATAGATCTTGGATCAACTGGTACGCAAACGTCAAGATATCACGCTTGCTGGCCGACGGGTTTTGCGCCACACCACTGCCGATCCTTCGTAGTAGCTCTTCGATCTGTCGGACCTGTTTTGTTGCCAATGATCCCGACAGCAGTGTCTGTAACGGAGCGACCAATTTTGACACAGATGCGATGCTGACTGAACGAGCCAGAAGTTCCATGGAATCAAAGCTCTTGCTGCTTTTGACCTCCTTCATGCTGCTGATGTAGTCTTGATTGTCCTTCTCCTGCCCAACAGTGCCAAAGATATCATCCACGATGACCGGCACAAGGTCCTCGACACAATAGTCCAGATCTCCGAGTTTGCTGTGAGGAGAGAGCGCCACGAGGATTGCGTGCAGGGTATAAGAGACGACATGCAACTGATATCCCCTCGTCAGGGCTGTGCGCAGCTCCTTGACAACGAATTGTAGGCTGTTGGGACCCAGCATAAGCACGCTTTCGCAGAGCGCTTTACGTGCTGCATCTCGTGATTCTTGAGCTCTGCTTCTGAGTACATTGGCGATGTCGAGTATGATTGGTGAGGCGACAATCGGGATCTCCCCTGCTGGCAAAAGTGTGATGAGCTTGACCGTGATGACCGCAATCGGCAGTCGAAGGCTTATCTCGGCCTCATCTTTGTAATGAATGAGTTCTGTCAGTTTCGGAATGAACTGCGTCCTCAGTTCCTGCTCAACTACCCCTTTTTCTGGGAGTGCTGTTGCAAGACGAAGCTGTGGCTGCACTGGTCTTTCTTCGTTCGGGCTGGAACGACTTGCGCTGGCGGACACCAGCGCATCAGCAGCATGCCCGAGTAGTCGGCTAGCTGACTTCTGCTCGTTGTCGGTCAAGTCAAGGTCACTCTTGTACCTGCGGAACAGTGTCTTGAAATGCTTCCAGTCGAGCCAGCGGAGGACTGTGCCGATAGCGGCGATGGCTTGACCTTTAGTGCTCTGAGCTGACTCGTCGGTATTGGTTTCGTGGGCAAACATCTCCAGCAAAGGTAGGAAGATGTCCACAATGTTTTTGACACTGATTGCCCCCTTTTCAACCTCCGACACAAGCCGCCTGATCGCGCGAAGTCTGCGATGTTGCTGGATATGCAGGACGTTCAAGAAAAATGATGCTTCCTCATCATTGCCGACCAGCAGGGGTGTCATATTCGTCAAGTCTTCATTCCCCCCAGCATGCTGCACAAGCAGTCCGAGCAGACCGACAAAATCTGCGCGCACAAGCTCCGATTCGTGTCGCATGCTTTTCTTCAAGACAGGCAGGACAGAGCTGACTATCATGTTGTTGACTTCTGAGTGCTCCCTGTCACAGCACTTGGCGATGACTTGTTTGAGGCATCCCAAAGCATTTGACCTGATTGAGAAATCATCCCCCGTCCTCACGAAAAAGAGCAGGTTGTAGACAAGGGGGAGGCACATTTGACCAAAGTTGGCGAAATCCAGAGCTTGGACTGAATGGAAAGCCCGCAGACGAGTGTCGTAGTCAAGCTCGTCAAGTCGATGGGAGGACACGGCATTCAAATCTTTGCAAAGGTGTGCTACCTCAGTCAATAGCTCGTACGAACCCGCCAGCCGCTCCAAGACTTCGCACAGAATTTGTCGATTAGTCTCATCCTTGAAATAATTGAACAAGGGAGAGACTGAAGCAAGGAGCTGCTGGCGCAACTCTTCCTCCAGTGCGTCTTCAGAAGTCAAAAAAGCCTGGATGGAGCGCAAGAGTTGCCCTTTGACATTGGGAGCGACCTTGAAGCCGTCATTCGAAAGCAAACTAGTCAACAGTTTCACGGTGGATTCCCGAGATTCCAAAGACCTCGCGAACGGCGCGATTCTGGGCAAAACCGCCGTTAATGCCGCAAGGATGTCTTTCGGCGGCGTCGGTTCTAGAAGGGAAATGAGAGCTCTCAACAAGCCATCTGATTCAGTCTGAAGGAGATCATGAGCTTCGTTTGGCGTGATGGAGCTGTCTTCGGCGAGCTCAACCCAAGGGAGGATGATTTCAGTAAGAATGAAAACCTTCACCGTGTTCGGAGTGGGTTCTGCAGCTAGTGATCGCCAAAGTACATCTGGCACTCGAGCATCGTACTTTCCGAGGCAGATGACTAGGTCGTGGGAGTGCGCCCATACAGCGAACAGCCGTAGCAGGCCTGAGATGCCTTGAGTCGTCTCTGACGCGAATATGTCAAGACGTGGGCTAATTCCGCCAGCAAAAAGCACAGGCAGATAGAGCGGCCAGTCAATGTCCTGACAATGTTCGAACAGTAGCACAAGACATTGAAACGCGGTGCGTCTGATACTTCGGGCTAGCGCGGTCGTGGGAGTTGGATTGGCACCAATCTGGCTTTGGCCCTGATGGGATGCTCTGACGATACAAGAAACGACGGCGTCGACGACTTGTGCTCCATAGTCGGCGAATTGGCTTTGTGAAGTTTCTAGCATGGACAACAGTAATCGGAGGAAACCATATTGCTGATCTTCCGGGACGAAGACCTGGTCAAGCGTCGCTAGATGAGGCGAGTTTCCCTTGATATTGAGATCTCTCAGCTTCCCAAGAGCGACGTCTAAGAATAGGGCGACCTCTTGCTTCGATAGTCGGAAGAGGGAGCGCAACAATGACTTCCTCCGGGCGTCTTGTGCTCCTTGCGTACCTGCTCGGCCGACAATTGTACCATAAACCAGCCTGAGCGCAATGGGAAGGATGACTTCACGATCCTCCGATTTGACCGAGTCGGACTCTTCGTCCGAGCTCAGAAGCGTGCTGATATCAGAAGACGCTAACTTGCCCTCGGCGAGTTGCGTTAGCTTAGCCTCGTACCGTGTGACGATTGGGTCTTTCCACGTCAAGACCGCTTGGAATGCGAGTTTCCGAATGTCATCGTTTCCGTTACTGAGGAGATCGATGAGCTTGCTGTAAACTTCCAGAGACTTGAAAAGCACCCGTGGATTAACAAACTTGCTGAACAGAGTCAACAGCGCCTTACGGTCTGAGAGGGACCATGCCTGATCATCAAGCTCAGGAGTCAAAGTGTGAGAAGACACAGAAGCATCGGAGTCCGGATTTGCGGGCAACTGCGCGCGGCTGAAAGGCGCAGCCAGGAAGACGGGCACCAGCAAACGGGAACGGCGCTCTGCCATAGCTGGTATTGCTGCTAATACCTGCAAGGCTAGAGTTCGACCATTTGGTGGTAAGGCCACGTTTTCGAGTCGATGCGCAGCCTCCACCATTGTAAGAAACCTGTCGTGTGAGTTCTGAAAATCGACCAGGACCGACGAGGAAAGGGATTCCACTTGAGCGAGATGGGAGCACTCAAAGGACGATATGTGCCGCTTGGTCTGTTCTTCACCTTTCCGCTGTGGTTGGACTGGATCCACGGGTGTCTGCAGCCACTGCATGGCAACATTAACCACCACCTCTTCAGTTGATGAGGTTTCTACCAGCTGAGCCAGTGTACTACACAACTCCTTCCTCGTCTTGTCATGGAAAGCTGACAACATGCCGAGACAGTAGAAAGGAATCAGATCCTGATATGAAGACTCTGCTGGCATATTTCTGTGCAACTGGGGAAGTCTCCGGAGCAACATCGCAATCTTGCGGACTTCCGCAGGATTGTATGGCGTGTCCAGAATTTCAACCATCAGATCAGTCGTTTCCACGAGCCATGGCTTTGCGTCCGATTCCTCGACCAGGGAGAGTAAAAGCAGAGACTCTTTCTTCAACCCAGGAGAATTGGCCAGTAGGTTCTTGATAAGATGGTGTCGCAGGCTGTCAAAGGTTCGATGCTTTGAGCTCTGAGCGGGGGCATGCTTTCGAAATAGGCGAACTGTCGCATGAACGAAAGGCTCTAGGCGGAAATGGACAGAGGGAGTCTCCAGAAGAAGACCTGTAAGGCCCTCAAGTTGGTGGTCGGTGTCGGAAACAAGGTCGAGGTACGAGTCAAATCCCCAGCCCAAGATCGTACGCCGGTAGAGGTTGAGCTCGCTCCCTCCTTCGGCGAGTGCTGCGCCTAGTAGCTTGTAATAGGCATCGCGACCTCTTCCCGTGACTCCAGGGCTCCGAGAAAGACGGGAGTTCTTGGCTAGACGGAGGCGCCCAGCAAGTTGTTGTATGGTGGACGGATTCCCGGCCTCGCCCTCCGCTGCTAGCCGAAGAACAGCGAAGTCTTCATAGTCTGCAGGACAAGACAACGAGCCAGCGGCCGCTGCTCCACCAATGCGTATGTTCCCTTGTCGCAATCTTTCCAGTGTGTAGTAGAGGCTGACCTCATCATCGGACCAATGATCAACGATGTACTGTTGTAATTTTGGAAGGACAAGATCAGTGAACCTTTCTTTTCCCAACTCCGCAGTCAGTGCCGAGAAAGCAAAATACTCGCGGGCTGAAAGGTGTTCAGCTGCGGTGTCCAACAGCTTTTGTGAGAATGGCAACAGTTGGTCCATGGGAGCATACTGAAGGATCTCCGCCGTGATAGTGGCCAGGGTCGAGTGAATCAGAGGCAGCTCATCAATTAGCTGCCGCGCAGCGTCTGCCAGAGTCTGGAAAGTCTGAATAACATCAGCCCACCCAGATATCCTCGAACCTTTTCGCGTCCCCAGGAGCACTAGGACGAGTCTGACGGAGAGAGAGACATGGTTGGCCTCCTTGGATGAGGCGCAACGCTGTATAGCCTCCAGGAGCACTTCTAAGACGGGACGAAACGAGCTGCTGTCCGTCTCATGAATGAGGCCAATCATGATGCCTTCCACAGTTGGTTGGATTTGAGACGGGTCGCTCATTGCGAGAGCGGTATCCAACACACAGCGAACCAGCGATGCGGAGCACGAATGAAGCTGTCCATCGAGTCCGCGAGCACTGTCGACACAGAGACTCATGACACCCAGCTGATACGGGCTGTACGGTGGGGATGTGTTGTCCTGTGGTAATGCCTCGAGAAGGTGCTTGATGGCGACACTCAAGGGGCCTCTCTTCTTCTGATACAGGACCGCCGCTTTCCTAAGCAGAAAAGCCAGTGATTCTGCGCTGAACCGGACAATGTAATCCTTCTTGGACGAAAGGTACGGCGTCATGATATCAAGCAGAGGCCGCAGATCTCGGACAAGCAATTTCGCCAGGTACTTGAACATCCATGCCAGGCATGTAAAGCACCACTCAATGACATCTGCCTTATCCTGAGCCGCTGCGACTCGTGCGACCAACTCCACTGTCCTTGAGAAATATCGTTCGAAACCTTGACCCAAGTCATGGGCGAGATGTGCAAGGAGGCTGAGGAGCGGTTCGAGGGCAAGTTCGTCATTCTTCTCAATATGCTCGGCCAGAAGATTGAAAACAGTGTCAGCGTGGTGGAGCAATTGCGGTAGGGTTTCGGATAGAGGACTGGCTTTATTGAGGAAGCTCGTGAAGGTCTGCGACAAATTCAGCTCCGCCCACTCTTCCAAGGCTGTCCGAAAGAAACTCTGCAATATGTCGGCGTCGTCTTCTGCAGGCTTCCTTCTCTCGACAGTATGGACAGGGTCAATCTTCAACCTGGCTATGCGCCTACTGAACGATTCGTATCGATGCAGGTTTGTCGAAGTGGTCTGTTTCTTCGCCCTGCGCGAAGGCGCAAGTTGAAACCCAGGGGATATCGGGGCCATGGCTGCGATTGTCACCGTTCAGGGGTCAGTGACATTGTCCCTTCAGGGTTCAGTTGATGTGAGCGAGAAGTCTCGTCTGCGCCTGGCGTGGCTTCAGTTGTAACAAAAATCTCAGGTGCGGCAAACAGCAAAAACTTTCCCCGCACAATCAACTGTGAATCCCCATTTACGCCTCAATCAGTTAAAGATCCGCCGTAGCAGAAACCTTCCCGTCTACTGTGGATCACTTCACTTCATTTCACGGTTGACGACAGTGAAATCCACTTCACTGTCGAACCCAATCCACAGAATACAAAAAGCTGCTCCGCGCAAGTCTGGAATTCTTCTTATATATTCGTCGTCATCTCGGACCTTGGTATGCTCTTAATACAGTACTTTTCATATCTGAACGTACATCACACAGCCCAGGAGAGTCCCGATGGCAGTAGGCGATCTTGACTGAGAAGTCGGGTAACCCACTCTATCAAATCACGACGACCTCACAACCAGATCAGGAGCCCACTATGGGTACCGCAAAGATGTGAGCCAGTCTTGATGCGTGTTCAAGAGAGCAAGCTGACGCCTTCCCAGTCTCGTTGTTGGCAGTGTCCAAGGTGAATTTAAGAAGGCCTTTGAGAAGATATCAAAGCTGCAAGCCAAACAGAACTTCGCCTTGGCCATCATCGTCGGCGACGTCTTCAATCCAGACAACAATGAAAACAGCTCAAATGAACTAGACGCACTTCTCACCGGCCAGATCACTGTGCCGCTGCCGACATACTTTACAGTGGGTGACGACCCTTTCCCGGAAAATGTCAAAGCAAAGCTCGAATCGGGAACCGATCTATGTCCAAATCTCTACTACCTGGGTCGCAAGGGGATCATGACCACCACCGAAGGCGTCAGATTTGTCTCCCTCGGAGGTCGACTGATGCAGAACGAAGCCTCCTCCACTGAGAAGCCTGGAAATTGCGACCCATCCTACCTGGATACCGAGGCTCGAGGCCTGCATGGAGCTCATTCGTCTCATATCCTCATCACCAACGAATGGCCTGCCAATATCCGAAACGGGTCCAAGATCGATCTGCCTGAAGGCGTGGACGGCAGTCGCGGCACGCAGTCGATCTCGAATCTCTGCCAAGCTCTCAAGCCGTGGTATCACTTTTCCAGCAGTCCAGCCGGCCTGTGGGAGCGCGAGCCCTTCAAGCATGTCGCCGACTACAACTCTCTCGAAGAGCCAAGTGTTACTAGATTCAAAAGCCTACCCAGTGTGGCGGCGCCCACCAAGGAATGGATGACGGCGTTCACGCTGGACACATCGCGTCCGCCCGCGACTGTGGAACCACCGGCTGAATCACCGTTCGTCAGATCTTCGCCACCACGGAAGCGCCCAGCTCTGGACGACCAGGCCGCGTACCGTCGCTACGCCGACGACGGCTACGAACCACGCCACAACAAGCGTGCACGGAAAGGCCCTCGCAGCGATCCGAGCGACTGCTTCATGTGTCTCAACAAACCTGGCTCCAAGACCCACCTTGTTGTCTCCTTGGGCGAGGAAAGCATGGTCACCGTCTCGCGCGGGCCGTTGCCATTACCGACGACATTTCCTCGGCTATCCTTCACCGGCCACGTCATGATCATCCCATACTACCACGCTGCTGACGAGATGGCTCACGGGAAGCGATCATTGCAAGAAGTCGCGACCGAATTCAAGGAGATGTCCAAGTTTCGCAAGGCCCTGAGCGCCATGGTTGGCTCAAAAAGCCACGGCGAGCTCGGTACGGTTTGCTGGGAGGTCAACCGGACGGGCATACGGCATTTGCACTGGCAAGTCATTGCGTGTCCTACAGACCGCATCAAGAAGGGCATGGTAGAGGCGGCTTTCAAAGTCAAGGCAGAGCAGTACAAATATCCGACCTTCCAGCCATGTGACGCCGACAGCCAGCTCCCCGAACGATCGGACTACTTCCGCGTTTGGACCTGGATGGCAAATCCGCTGGAATTGGCCGACCATACCAACGGCCACGCGGACGCCGAAGAAGACCTCGGCGTGGCTCAGTCCATGTATTTCCCCTTGCCGACTGATCAGAAATTCAACATTTGGTTCGGCCGAGAAGTCATGGCGGGTCTCCTGCAACTGGAGAACAGAGTAAACTGGATGGATGCGCTGCTTCGCAAGGACGGGAGTGAGCAGGCAGCGGAGGAAGAAGAGGCCGACGGTCTGCGTGCCGACTTTGAAGAATTCGACTTTGCCATGAAGTGAGGAAGTGAAGGTTGGTCTGGAGCAGCATTACAGGACAATGGTACTCCGGTGGTCGAGTTTGAGCCGATCTTGGAGCAATGGATATTGGCACTGCCGACCACATTGAACAATGGAAATTGGCACAGCTCGTGGTCAAACCTGAGCCCATTTTGGAGCAATGGTTATTGCTACTACTCGTGGTCGAATTTGAACCGATTTTGGAGCAATGGGTATTAGCACTGCCGGTGGTCGGGACAGGGCCGTTTTGAACAATGGACGTCGGCACAGCTCGCGGTCGGCATTGAGCCCATCTGGGAGCAGCGGAACATTGGCTTTTCACGCATCACAATCACACATCTGAGATACCCATACAGCCAGCCTGTGCTTTTGTGCTTACTTTTGAGAGGTTTACATAGGTCTTCGGCATCACTGAACCGATGCACCAAACGCACACCACCATAGATCGATCTACAGTATCATCCTACAGTATTTAACATGCCATGCGATCGCCGAGCTAGGATTTAAAATAATTACAGAAATGTGTCCCCCAGTCATGCAGGAACAGCATCCATGTTCAACTCTAAGAAAGCTGCGAGCTCCGCATTGGTTGGGCGTAGAAAGCAGTGAGGGCCAGAACGCGCTCTCCCGTGTAACAGTACATAACATTTGACGGTTGCTGGTGTGTTCGATCTGCTCATTCGCTCCACCCTGTCCGATGCCGCACAACGTCGGGTTCGTGGCCGGAACAGACCTCAGACGGATGGCCTTGTGGTCGAATACGTCAAATAGAGGAGTCAGATTCTCACGCGAAGGTGGAGGTGGTAGAGCAGATGGAAAAGTATGTAGAAGCTGACACAATGCTGCTGCTTAAAGGGCGTGCGAAGCCATGCCCGTGAAAGCAGTAATTACATTAGTGGAGCGAAGGAACAAGGAACTCGGGTTGATCTGGACGAACTTTGGCAATCTGATCCCCGGGCAAGATGTGCATGATCATTCATGAGCCCTGAGGCCGGGGCCTTGAAACGAAGTTCTCCGTATTCAAGACGCGATGTAGGATGGAAAGCAGTTAATTCCTTGGATACTGATGCCGTAGCTTCCTCCAGATATAGTGGCACAGATCTAGATCGCCCCCCTCTCTATAACAGTCCGCGCCGCGAATATCTCGATATTCAAAACAATGCCCTGCCGAGGTATGGCTCAAGAGTAATAAGCCTGCAATGATACTCCTGGCTCCCACCCTGTACATACAAATTCATCCTCTATCGTCGCTTGAACGAGCTCATTCCAAATGAAAAAGACGAAGACGCTGTATTCGCTATTCCAGCCTCGTGAAAGGTTGTTGCAAGGTGCCAGGTCCCGCCGAATGCTTAGAAGAAATCGAGCAATATAAACAGAGATGGCCCGAGTTCGAAAATAGGTCTTGAAGGTGGCTGCCTCGCTGCAAATCGAATGAGCCATACAGAAAGGCGCAGAGCGTGCTTCGGAAGTTGTCCGATTAGCAATACTGCCAGAACGTAGGTGTCGGGTCGTGTGCCTGCGCAGGTCGGTGATGTAGGAGACGCTGCCTTTGTTCCTTGTGTCTGTAGTCCCCGTAGCAGGCTTCATCAGAGCAACGCGGCATCTCGGTAATTTCGTATATGTCCGCCCAAGGAAACATGGTATCGTCACGTCGTAAGGTGGCCAGGGCGCTCAACACTGAAGCTCAGCCGATTTGCCACGAGATTTCACCACACTCTTCTCTCGCGTTCTTGAATTCCTCGACCCGCTCAAGCATCCATCCCGAGATGTATTCTTCTTTGCCATCGACAGGGCGGCCCATTTTTATGGAATGGCTCAGCTTACAAGTCCCGGGATGCCAGGAGAACTGTACGCATTCTGGATCGGAGTCGCACACCTCACGACACTTGTCGGCCGACTCAACCGACCCCTTCTCGAGCTCGGAGAGATCATCCCACATCTTCTGTTTCTCTTCGTCATTCTTCCAGTCCCAATCAGCGTCTTCCTTGACGTGACCTTCTTTCGGCTCTGTGAATGTCTTGTCCCCGGAGCCATTGTTCCAGTCTTTCTTTTTCTCCGAGATGTGTGGCATGACGAAGTCTTCGAAGACGTCCTTGAACAGGTACGGAACCGCACCAGGGTCTTCGTCATCCCAAGTCTTGTTGAGCCACTCCTGCTCGAATTGCCAGAGGGCTTCAACCTCGTATGAGTGAACATGATGCCAGGTAATGGCCGGTGTGCACCACGTGCGATCTCCCCAGAGATAGCCTGACGGGGGGTCAACTTGGAACATCGGCCAAGCACCGCTAACTGAGACTCCGGCATGGCCCATTGCAACCCCAAGCATAACATCACCGCAGCAGATTGTGGACGTCTCCTTCTCCCAGTCAGCAATCTTCTCAGGCGTTCGGATAGCTTCAAATCGTTGAACAGCCTTGCGGGAGAGTAGGTAGCCAGTGCCGCCTTGAGCGAATGCGGTTGGGCCATGCCAATAGACACAGCCTGCGTAGAGCGGGTCCTCCGGATCCATGCGGTCGAGCAAGAGAAGTAGATTGGCCCAGCTGAGATATGTATCGGCGTCTATGGTGATGAACCATTCGGCATCGGGATATTTCAAGTACGCCTTGTGGAGCATGGGGATATTCTTCCACTTGTCCAAGGCCCAGGCTTTGTCGGATCCGAGCACACTCACATCGCCGTGTGCATGATGGGCGGCACGGATGGCGTTGTAGAATTGGAAGTCCTCGTGACTCTCCTTGTACTCTTGCCCGATCTCGTCTAAAGCGTCTTGAATGTGGAACTCTCCGATGTGTTGCTCCATGTCGGAAAAGATCATGAAGTTGGGTGCGCATTCTGCAAGGGTGACGAGTAGCTCAGGCACCCGGACAAATACTTCCGTAGCGCCAGTCTTGACCATTACCACAACTTTGTCTGCGCCTGGTAGCTGGCGACACGCTGGGATATGGGGCTCGAAAGCGTGTACAGGAGCAGAGGCGGGAGCAGAGGCGGGAGCAGGCACCGTCGGTCCCGAGGCGTAGGTTGGCCCGGTTTTCGGCTCAGGCTCAGGCTCAGGCTCTGCCTCTTCATCTGTCTTTCCTTCTGGTTCTTGCTCAAAGTCCGCCGCCACGGGACCGTCGACTGCTGAGGGGGAGGCCGGGTCGTCGTCGAATTCGTAGTAACCATCTTCGAGGTCGACGTCGGTGTCCTCAGGGAGTGTACTTGAGCTTTGGCTCCTCCACCAAGGTCCTGGCGACGAGGCCAGGCCGCTTCCAGACTCTGCGTCGGGGTCAGGGAGGTAGTAAGAGCGGAATAGCAGGAGAGAGACAAGGACGACAGAGACGATCAGGAGTCTCACTGGGCCCAGCCCGCGAGGAAGGGACAATGCCATGTTGCTCATGGCGCCCAATGCTCACGATGGCAGAAGAGGAGGAAAGCCTGCTGTGATACAGTAGACACGAGCAACAAGAGGGGGCTGCGCAGGAGCCCATATTTGCGTGCTTTGATGTCTACCCAGTATATCCCTGTCACGCTGGACACGGGCGGGATGGTCATAAAATCGGGAGCTCTGGGCGTCAGGAGAGAAGCTGATAGGCGGCGTACCTGACGATCAATTTGGTTCGGGCGACGGAGCTTATCTGACACGCCCCCCTAGCAGTGCCCCACTGCACACTGGCAAGCGTGCAAGCCCCTAGCAGCCCTCGATACGAAGCCCCTTGCCTGAAACCGCGCCTGGAAGCTTTACTCTTTACGGCCCGATGAAGTGCGCCAATCTCGACTGCCACGACGCCCAATGCTATTTTGATACATCCCACGCTGTCGCCACCGGATCTCCACCTGCCTTACGGAGGACGGAGCTGCGACTTCGTAAATTGGACTGCAACGGTCGCGAACATGCCTCCTGAAAGGAAGCGGCTCGGCCGAAGAACCGAGAGAAGCTGGGCTTGTTGCCTGTGATATTGGCTATATGATGCCATACTTCACATCGTTATCAAGGGCTGGCCGATCTCCATGCCCGCCTGTGCGTAAAGGGGTTGCACAAGCACTCGATCATGTTACGAGTACGGTTGCAGCAGTGGGACGGTGCACGACACGTCGGCTACTACATGTGCGTGAACCTCCACAGCTTCGCATGATGTGGTCCATCGAAATTCCTTCGTTTGACCTTTCACGCTGTGTGACCCGCTCTGCAACCATCGATGGCAGCTCCCGCAGGGATGAAGGAGACATCGAAGGAAGCTGAGAATATTGTACGAGTTATCCTACCTGTGCACGAAAAACGAGTTCCTTGTCATAGAACGACCAGCCCTGACTATCTGCACCGAGTCCGACACTGCTCGCGTATGACGATCACGACGATCGTTCCATTGCAATCACTCACGCCATCATAAAGCCCGGTCGATAACAGCGATCCCATGATTGCTGAGCAGCGACAACGAAGGTCATGTTTCCGCTTAAATGATCCCAGTCTTGCAATAATGAGAACGCGTCACGAACCCCACCTCTCCAAGCAAATCGACCGGGTGAAGGTATAAAACAGCCAGTATATGGAACATCTTCCATCCTAAGCCCGGTGTCGCACGGTAATGGTTTGGTCATTGAGGTTCACACTGACTCGATATACATGGCAGATTTTCATGTCTCACACAGGCCTAGCCCGCGAGGCGAGCAAACGACAGACTTTGCCAGGTGCCATGTTCCCAGGAGGAGAAAATATGAGCTGCTTCGGCTGTGGAGCTGACCTGGCAGGATGCCTGAGAAAGCAACTGCTTCTACTTTCTTGAGCGATCTGGGAACGGTAAGGGAAACATGTCGTAAAGCCTGTTGGCACGAGGCTGAGCTAAAAGCCGACAGGGTCGAGACAGTTTCGCTTCAGTCTTCTTATCTAGGCTCAGTAAACGGATAATTCCTCCGACCCCCGGATTCTGAGGGCTGAGGAAAAGAGACAGTTAGCAGGGCTTTGAATAACAGCGAAGACGCGCGATGCCGCACCACCAGCAACCGAATTCCCCAGCCGACTTTACTGCGGCCACAAGACCATCCACAATACGGTGTATCACTGGGACAAAGCCATAAATATCATCGCCTATGACCAACAGTGACAACTCTCGCTTTATGATATGGCTAACTCCAGCTCGGCCCGCTGCTCTGCCCCCAGTAAAGCGCCCGCACTGAGTATCAGATTGCTCCTCCACGCCCCTGGTGGCCGATGTGGCTCAACTCCCTGTCATAGCCTTCCTCTCCTCCATCATCTTCTGAGCATCCACCAGTCCGTTCTGCTCCTTTGTGCGCCACTGTATGGTTTTGCAGAGCCCATACAGACATTTCACTGTCGGCATTGCTACGCCGGCCTTCTCGCCTTCCCTCAGCGCCTCGCCGAGAATGTTTTCAAACTCCATGTACCTCTTCTTGCGTCGGTCCTGCTGCATACTCGGCGCGCAGAAGATCTCTATGGGATCACACTCGACCATGTCTTCAACCAGAGACTCGGGCAGCTCAACGTTTGCCGCCGCCTTTGCCGCAGCACGTATCTCGTTCATGGCGGGCCTGACGAGTAGGTTCAGAGGGCTTGCTGGATCTTGTGCTTCGGATGCAAGTCGAAACCGTGTGGTGTCCAAATCTGTGAGAGCGCAGATTGGATTCCACACGGCGTTATACATCAATTTCCTCCATCTGACAAACAGCACGTCGGGCTGGTATGAGCATTGGACCTTGCCTGAGGCGGAGTAAATTCTGACAAATTCCTCAGCGGCATCGATTTGCTTTTGCTTGTCGATGGTATCGGATAGAAACGGACCTATGTACAGCCTGTCGACATCGTTTTCCAGAATGTGACCGGGACTGAGTTCATCCGCGCCCATCAACGACACCCCTGAAAGGCAGATGTTGTCGGGAAACGCGCTCAGCAAGGGCTTCTCGATATTCAATCCGTTCTGGATGAGTATTATGACCGAGTGGCCGGGCGTCACGGCGGGCTTGATCAAGTCGACCAGAGTCGGCGGTACGTCTGGTATGTTCTTCGTCGTGCAGATGATGTAGTCCAATGGTCCTTCCGACGACTCGGGGCCCGACAGGTCAGGAATCTTATTGAGCACCTTGGTAGGTCGCCAGCCCTCGAACTTCCCGTGGTCGCAGGAGTCAATAGTGAAGCCCTTGTCCTTGACGACCGCGTAGTTCGACCTCAACACGGCCGTCACAACGGCCAATCCTCCTCGTTCGAGATTCAGGGCCGTCATCGTCCCGATGCCGCCGGCTCCCACGAGCAACACTCTAGCCTTTTGCGCCATCTCGCCGACTGTCGCTCCGCTGTGGTTACGACGCGGGTTTATTTACCTTTGCACGGAGTGATCATTGATCCGTGCAACCGGAAAGGTACTATTTATCTACCAGGCTCTCGCACATGTGACAAGGCGCATATGCAAGGTCGTGGTCTTGATTGGAGGAAGCAGCATCGAGCCTGGACGGTGTCTTCCGCATACTGGAGATGCCCGCTACAAGCTCCCGACTGTGGCCAATATTCTCCCCTTGGTTCCCGCGGCAATCTTCTTTCTTAGTCACAAGGCTATGAAGCCACGGGTCAGTGTTTATGTGGCGAGACTGGACGTCGAATGCTTTCAACACACGGAGTATCACCACAGGTAAACCCAAGCTATTAGTCCAAGCACAAACCCTGCCTTCACGCTCTTGAATGCATCGCCAGAACACCTCCCACATTGAGACAGAACCATACCTCGCGACACCTGTATGATGGATACGGTCAGCGCTCACACAGAAATATTCTGCCAACACGGCTTTCTGTTCTTCTGGTCAGTCGATCGCATGTATCAACCGATCAAGTGTGATCTCCGTAGGCACTGTGTTGTAACAACTCCCTGAATCCCTTGATTCCTGATCTCTTGAATCCCTGCAGTCCTTTCCCTCAGTGCAAGCTTTCGTTTCTACGGTCCACGAACGATGAAACAGACCTCTCGGCTCTTCTCCCTGCTGGCATCCGACCGACGCAACAATCTCATGGTCGTCCCAGCAATAATGAACCACCACGGCCCTCCTGATCAGTGCGACCTCCAAACCGGCGCTCTCTGTCTCTTCCGTCTCATTGCCCGTGATGCCCAAGCCTACCTCTCGCCCGCGTCGCCAGCACGATCAACTCTGCGACTGAAGCAGAGGTGAGGATCATCCACGCAACAGTAGCAAACAGTCCAGCCTTCGATAGGCAGACGTGAGGTTGAGATGGCGTGTCTCTGTGCAGGTGAGTACATGGCATGCTAGCAATCGTACCACTTCCAGCGGAGACAGTGTCCCTCTCCAAGCAGAGCTTCACGTGCCGCATAATTAATGCTCCGATCAAGACTCCCGCCACGACATGCATATTCGCTACTCAGAAAAGTGATCTGCATGGCGTGAAATATCTTTCTCGACTCCCACCGCACAAAGCATTCTCCGGTCGCCACCTCGACTGACGCTGCTCATACCGATTGGACACAAAACATGAACGGACTTTCTCCGACGTGACCGATCTTCAGAATCTCTCCACAAGTCAAGGGACAAGTATTCCCCGCATTTAGAATATATGTTGACGTTGACTTCTTGTCGAGCCTCCTCCCAACACAAGGAATGAAGACGACGATATAGAACTAGCATCCACCCAAGTGTACTCTTCCCTTCTTATTCTGCACTCAGCCCAAGATGGGCTCCATACCATCGGACCAAGCCGTGGCCCCTCCGCCCTCCACGACGACATACAACATCGCGTCAATCCCGGCCGACGGCATTGGCCCCGAAGTCATCACCGCGGGGATTCATGTACTGAACACGCTCTCCCGGGCCTTCTCATCCCGCTTCTCCTTCAACTTCACGCACTTCGACTGGTCAAGCGACACCTACCTAGCCACAGGCCGATACATCCCCGAGGGCGGCCTGGACACGCTGCGCACCTTCCACGCCATCCTGTTCGGGGCGGTCGGCGACCTGCGCGTCCCCGACCACATCTCCCTCTGGGGCCTGCGGCTCGCCATCTGCCAGCCCTTCCAACAGTACGCGAACGTGCGGCCCTCGCGCGTCCTGCGCGGCGTGACGTCCCCACTGGCGGCGTGCCAGGGCTCGGCCGCCAACGCCAAGAAGCTCGACTGGGTCATCATCCGTGAGAACAGCGAGGGCGAGTACGCGGGCCAGGGCGGCCGATCGCACGTCGGCCACGCCTGGGAGGTGGGCACCGAAGTCAGCGTCTTCACGCGCCACGGGTGCGAGCGCCTGCTGCGGTTCGCGTACGAGACGGCGAGGTCGCGGCCGCGGCGCAAGCTCACGTTCGTGACCAAATCCAACGCCCAGCGTAACGGCATGGTGCTGTGGGACGAGGTCAACGCCCGTGTCGCGCGCGACTACCCAGACGTCGAGGCCGACAAGATGCTCGTCGACGCCATGACGTGTCGCATGGCGCTGCAGCCGGAGACGATCGACACGGTCGTGGCCACGAACCTGCATGCCGACATCCTCTCGGACCTGGCGGCCGCGCTGGCGGGGAGCATCGGCATTGCCGCGACGAGTAACTTGGATCCCACGCGCCAGAACCCCAGCATGTTTGAGCCGATCCACGGGTCGGCGTGGGATATTGCGGGCAAGGGCGTGGCGAACCCGGTGGGTACGTTCTGGTCGTGTGCAGAGATGGTGCGCTGGCTGGGCCAGCCCGAGGCGGCGGATCTGTTGATGGAGGCCGTCGAAACGGTGCTGGAACAGGGGGTCAAGACGAGGGATCTCGGCGGGCAGGCTGGCACGGAGGAGGTCACGAATAAGGTGTGCGAGGAGATCTTGAGGTTAGGAAGTGAGAGGCAGGGTTTTGTCAAGGGTAAGGAGTCGCAGTAGACGCAGTGAGCGAGATTGTCTCTGAGGTGAGTATGGTATGATGAAGGAATGAATAAATGCGCAAGCAATAGACAAAGAAATGAAATCCGGTACCGACGAGGACTGTTCCACGCAACGCAACTCAACTGAACTCAACTCAACTGAACTGAACTCAACGCAACGCAACGCAACCGCTCCACCGGACGCAACTCAACAGGGTGCAACTCAACGAGGACGCCCGTACGAGTGAGTCGAGACCCAGCTGGACATTATGTCAAATCAGGTCAATCAAATTCCTTGATCTGCCTACCTGAGATACCTGGTATCTCCCTCTAGCCCTTCATTCTCGTTCTGACCTACCTACTCTCTCCCTTCATCGCAGGCTCAAAAACCACCGCCTCCCTCCATCCGCTCCTCTCTTTCGCCTCCCTAAATCCCACCTCCCACTCCTCCAGGTCGAACGACTTCACCTCCTCGACCTGGACTCCTGGGTCCGAGGCCGAGTTCAACTTCAACTTCAGCCTCCCGCCCTCAACCAGCCCAATCAACCTCTTCACGCCCTCCCTCTCGTACATGAATTTGCCCCGGATGATCAAGTCCCTGAACATAAGCGCCGCGTAGGGGATCTGCACCGCCTGCGTGATCCCGCCCATAAAGCACGCAGCTCCCCCCTTGCGAAGCGCCAAAATACAGCTGGCGATGTGCGTCGAAGCCGCGGCCCCCTCAGGCGAAAAGTCGATATAAGCGTCAATTCCGCCCTTCCCGCGTCCACACGCCCGAATCGCGTCCGCATCCTCCTCGACGTGCCCCTTCAGTTGCACGACTTTAATACCTCCTGCAGGATACGCGGGCTGCAACAGGGTCTTCATGCGCTCCAGCGCCTCAGGCCTTCGTCCGCAAATGACGACGTCCGCGCCCATCGCCAGCGCGACTTCCACAGCTGCGCCGCCGAACTGACCCGTCGATGGGGCGATGACGACGGTATCACCCGCGCGGATGTCCAATGCCGCCAAACCCCCCATCGGCACGAGCAGTTTGAGGAGATAGGCTAGTTCGGGCATGGTGTAGCCGAGGCTGGGGACGGTGGTGTGGCCACCGCACAACGTATCTTCGTCCAACGCATGGACATTCTCCAGCGGCCAGCGCGCATACTCGGCGTAGGACCCATCGCGCCACGTATCCTCTCCTTGCATCAACCGGGCTGCCTGGTCGGATGTCCCGCCATGGACGCCAAGCAGGATGCTCTGCGCCGGGTCGTCGCGCCCGCGGACCATCGGGTCGAGAAGCACGAGTTGGCCGGGCTCGAGAGTCGTGGCGTCGTTGGCCAGCGCCACGACCCGTCCGATGGCTCCCCCGCCGATGGTCTGCGGTGGGTGGAGCGGGTAGTTCAACACGCCAGAGTAGAGGGCCGCGGCGTAGGCGAGGATAGGCGTGCTGAGGATTTGAACGATCGCGCTCCCCGGGAGGGGCGCGGGTGTGGGCTTGGACTTCACTTCCAGGGGCGAGCCGAGCGATAGGAGGGTTAGAGCCCGGTGCGTTTCCGGGAGGGATTGCATGATGGCAGAGGTAGAGAGGGCGACGAGCAAGATCAAGATCAAGAGCAAGGGCGATGAAATGGAACGCAGCGATAGCAGTAGCACCGAAGCGACAGACCCGACCAGCAGCAAGCAGGCGCGGCAACTCTTATATACGTATGTACGTACATACATACATACGCACACATATACAGGTATACTTACAGTGGTACAATCATGCAGCATTCCCTATCTACAATCTAGTGCGCAATGAGAAAAAGGCGTCCTCGTACTGTCTGTGTACTCGGACTGTATCCTGCGCTATAGCGATGTGTGGCCCTGTGTTCGAGTACCTGTATCCATTACCGTAGCTGAATGTAGTCCTTGGAATTAGCCGACAGGGAGGTCACTCGCTAAACTCCATACCAGACTAGCCGGCGGAGATAGGCGGATTTAGCATGCGTATCTCCTGGAGGAGGAGTCAAGCGAGCGTAGCGAAGATGAAATGCAACGGACCATTCAGAGGGCGTGTTGAATGCACAGAGCGGGATGATCGATGGTCGCGATGTTCCAATACGAATACCTGATGATGAAGAAAGGGGACAAAGTTGGGTGATCGGTCGGTTAGGGAGGGATGGGTGGACAGATCTCCCCTGTCAGCGTTGGAATTGATTTTGGCCAGAATCGGAGCCCTTTGGCGTGGCAAAAACACTAAGGGAGGATGAGAGCAGCGACCATAGAAGGAAAATTGAACATCGATTCAATCTTGCTCTGTTATCGGCCCCGAAGTGCCTTTGCAATACTTGATTCTCGATTCTTGCTCCTCCTAGTATGACACTTGAGTCCCAGAGGTACCACTTCTCGGAAACGTCGTTTGGACACCGACAGTTGATATCAATGCTTGGCTTAATGGTGCAGTGTCAGCAACTCTTTGCTGAGAAGGCGCAGATACTGAACAAAGAAGAAGTCCAGCTCGATGCCGTGCGACCCATAGAAGATCTCGTGCTCGACATTTGTCGTCGGCGCATCTCGCTTGACCATAGCATCCTGAATGCGCTTTCAAAGCGCATATCCATACCGTTCCACCGGACGTGGTCCCTCTACACGCGACTACCTTTGCCACGACCGATGGCGGGCATTTCGGTTCGTCGGCACTGGATGATCTTTCGCCCGCATTGGCATATCATTGCACAGTAGGGCCAGAGGCCGTGGGAATCGACACCATCGTGTTTTTCGAGGCCCTGGTGTTCACAGTCGTTGTCTCCGCTTTCCTAAATCGAAGTACGCGTCGCGGAAGCATTGTTGGTATGCTCCACCACATCCGCAAGGCTGTCAATGCCCTTCCAGGTGATTTTCCGAACATGGCGGTCTCCATGTATAGTGGGAATGCCGCTGCTCGCATCATGGCTTGTCTTGGCTGAGGGTTTGTCGTTGCTATCGGGCGACGTTGCAGCATTCGCAGAGATGGATTGACGGACAACTGCACCTCCAGGCGTATCCTTGCCTGTCTGATCGGTCGAAGGAGCGGTAGCTGTTTGACCGATCATCACTCCGCACTTTGAAGCATGACCAGAATCATAGGCTTTCTTCGGGCGGGTCTGCGAATCGGTTGGTATCATCTCCTTGGGGGAACCATTTGCATCAGAGGTACACTCACCTGTATGGGACAGGTCATCCTCGGTCGGGGGAAAGACATGCCTAATTCCAGAAAAATCAGTACATCGCGTGGAAGATCGGATAGCGCCTGTAGAGGCACATACGGGAGACACTCAGCGTAGGCAGTAACATCCTTGTCCAAGAAGTTGCAGAAAACGACTCTGTCCAGCTTCTGACCCTCTGGTTTTGTCAGAAACCTGTAGACCTCCCTGGAGGCCGCTCTTGCTGCAGCCTTGCTGGGGTAGCCGTAGACACCTGTCGAGATAGCAGGGAAGGCAATGGTTTTGCAGTCATTCTCAACGGCAAGCTTGAGAGACGTGCGGTAAGCGCTGCGAAGGTGAGGTTCTGACTCCTCGATACTTTCGTAGACCGGACCGACCGCGTGGATGACTTTCTTGCAGGGCAAATTGTACGCATCTGTTATCTTTGCAGAGCCGGTCTCACAACCGTTTAGGGTCCTGCATTCTCGAAGAAGACCGGGGCCGGCGGTTCTGTGGATGGCACCGTCAACGCCACCTCCGCCAAGAAGTCTCCTATTGGCAGCATTTACGATCGCGTCACATTCGAGTTTAGTGATGTCGCCCTTGTAAGTGCAGACCTTGTTGTTGAGCTGTTGGTTGGGGGTGGGCAGGTCTTCTTCCGTTGAGGGTTTGAGCTCTCCTCTGCGGAAAAGCTGAGAGACGGTGGGTATCTCCGCCACGGACTTGACGGCTGAAGACATTCCGCGAATCCACGTTCGAGAGAGCATATACAAGATGACTGGAGTGGCAGAAGTTGAGAAGACTGGGGAAAGTGAGGAAGTTGTGAGAATGAAGATGTGAATTCGATCGATCAAATCTCCAATTGCGGAAACGCGGGGAAACACGCTAAGCAGGGCTCTTTCACTCTTGACACGTGACGATAAGAGGAATCCACGTCATCGATAAGCAATGATCAAGATGATGCACGGAGGAAAATAAATCTATTTCTTATCCGCAAATGATTGCGCTCGGTAGGAGATCTGATAATGCAAGCCTGAGGCTGTCGATACGGATACGTCTCAATCTCCATTACTCACGTAAATTGAATAAGTAGCTCTTTTTCGTGTGCTACAGTAAGAGCGCTGCTTGCTGTGATTAACTCTGCTCTGTCAAGCCATGACCATCACGATCCGGCCAGCAACTGAGGACGACCTACCCCAGGTCCGTGAAATCTTTGAGCACTATGTACTGAATACTGTTGTTTCATTCCTGGTGAAGAAGCCGCCTTCCGATTATATTGCATCCAGGTTCCGGGAAATCACCGCGCGCAACCTCCCTTATCTCGTTGCGGTCGACGACAATACCCAAATTGTCGGCTACTCATACGCGTCGGCTTTTCGCGGTTACATGATAGGGTATAGCCATACAGTGGAAATCAGTCTCTTCTGCCATCCCGCCCATACGAACAAAGGTATCGGCAGCCAAATGATCAAGCGGCTTATCGACTTGCTCCGCACCACCCGACATTCCACCCGAGAGATTGGCTACGACGACCACCCGCTGGAGTCCGACGTGAAGAAAGTGATGGCGATCATGGCGGTTGACGAGACGGCTCCTGGCGAGGGCCTGGCTCTACGTGACTGGTACAAGAGATGGGGTTTCGAAGAGGTCGGCAGACTAAAGGGAGTGGGATTCAAACTGGGCAGGATGTACTCAGTCCAAGTCACCAGAAGCTATCGCCGGCTAACGAAAGTGCTAACAGCATCGACACCATCTATCTCGAGCTACACCTACAGTAACCCTGGCTGTCAATCTCCCAGGTACGCAAGGCATTACTTAAGTGTGATAGGGAACCGCCGTTACAGAACCGGGAGATAACAGCTCCTTGGTCTCTGACTTGAGTTGTTATGGTCTGGATCTTGTGTAGGCTGCAGTGCTTTGTGGCGTCAAAGTTTGGGGCTGTGCGGGAAAGAGACAGTCACACGAGTCTGCCTCGTAATAGTCCGCACTAGGCTGGTTCACCACGAGCTTCAAGCAACGAATGGTTTCCCTCTTAGTCTACGCTGGTATACATTACATCTTTCACGGAGACGGACGAGGCGTTGGAGAGGAGTCATTCGTGACGGGTCTCACAGCAGCTTGCGGCAGCCTCGTCATCGCCCCCTTCGGATTAACATAAATCCGCTCCCTTTTTCCTCGTCATTTGAAAGCGGCAAGCCTGCGATTTTGTTTAACACGAGCTTAGGCTTCGATTTGCGAACTGCAATTGATCTTGCTGCCTGTTATCCTCATTACCCCGCCTATTTCTGTCATGCCTGCCTACCCTCCGCTTTGACTTGCTATCCAGAAACGCCTGATTGTGCGTGGACACTCGACCTCAGGTTCGACAGGGCTGGGAATCTGTGGTATTCTGTTACACGTGTCTCACCCAAGCGCATCACATCGCGGTCGGTACCCATTTTGTTGGCCTTGGAGCAAAATAATCTCTGTCCCTGAGTATTTCGCATTCACTTGCGGGAGGCTGAGGTGAAGTCGTGGTCACGGCGCAGCTCCTCTGCACCAAACCAGTACCGGCTGAGCGCGTGCTAGTCTGGAGTCAGGGTCAGGATAGATCCTGCTGTTCGAGGTGGGTGGCTGTTTGACTATCGTGCGTTGACCTTTGAACAGTATCGCCTTCAGCCATTTACATCTCTGTTGGTGTCAACTTGAACCTGCTCAGCCGGGACCTTTCCAGGTCGCAGGCGGTCGATTGGCGGCATTATGATTACATGTCTGACTCGTCATTTATTGTCACTTCACTTTGCGAACCAACTGCGCTGCGCCATGATTGGCTTACACGAGGCAGTGATTTCCTCATCTGGAGTGTCTGCCAAGATGGGACGGCTGCCTACTCAGTCCATCACATCTATTTAATTCAGCCTCTCCTCCTCGATACTCGCTCCTCGCTTCTTCACCACTCTACCATTCAGTCGCTGTTCCTTTCCTCTTGGCGTGCGACGGAAAATGGCCACCCTTTATTACCAACGTCACCACTTCTGCGGTTGCTGGATTCCCGTTGAAACCAGGCCCTACTCACCTGTCGAGCGGCGGTATCTTCCTCAGGTCGATCTGAACTCTTCGACCACCATCCTCGCCACCACATCCCGTACCACCCTCAAGCAGACATTTGTCAACGACCAAGACAAGAAATTGGACGAAGTTCAATATACCTTTCCCCTCTACGATGGCGTCAGTGTCGTCGGCTTCACTTGCACCGTTGGACCCAAAACCATCGTCGGGATGGTGAAGGAAAAGCAGGAAGCCAGAGTTGAGTATCAGGCAGCCGTGGCTCGAGGGGAAACCGCTGGTCTACTGGAACAATTGCCCGAGGCCTCTGATGTCTTCACCACTTCAATCGGCAATGTCCCGGCGAATGAGAAAGTTCACATTGAGATCGTCTACCTCGGCGAACTCAAGCACGACGCCGAGACCGATGGCTCACGATTCACCATCCCGACTATCATTGCCCCTCGTTATGGCGCAGTCTCTGGAGAATCTGAAAGCACCCTCTTGAACAGTGCGTCGAAAAAGGGCCGCATCTCCATCTCTGTCGACGTCACTCTCGAAGATGGAACTATCGTCCGCGGCTTGCAATCCCCCAGTCACCCTATCGCCGTTACCATGGGTCGCACTTCCCAAATGGATGAAGACGCGTTCAGTAATAATCACGCCTCAGCCACACTGACGCTTGGTTCCGCCGAACTCGACAAAGACTTTGTTGTCGTCGTCTTGGCCAGGGGCACTGACACTCCTCGTGCTCTTCTTGAGACACACCCCACCATCCCCAACCAGCGCGCTATCATGACAACCCTCGTGCCAAAATTCAATCTTCCAAATATCTCTCCCGAAATTGTCTTTGTGGTCGATCGGAGCGGCAGTATGGAGGGCAAGATCGAACTCGTCGTGTCTGCAATGAAGATCTTCCTAAAGTCACTCCCAATTGGCGTCAAGTTCAATATCTGTTCCTTTGGCTCAACCCATTCATTTCTCTTCAAGCGAAGTAAGACATATGATCAGTCGAGTCTCAAAGAAGCTTTGAGCCACTTGAACACTTTCGCGGCAAACTACGGAGGTACAGAGATGCTTCAGCCTGTCAAGGCCACTGTCGCGAACCGATTCAAGGACTTGCCTCTGGAGGTCATGCTTCTCACTGACGGCGAGATCTGGAACCAAGAGGAGCTGTTCACCTTTATCAACGAAACGTCTGACGCCCGCTTCTTCACCCTGGGTATCGGCCACGGGGCTTCTTCTGCCCTCGTCGAGGGCATCGCCCGCGCAGGCAACGGTTTCGCTCAATTCGTTGGTGACAACGAAAAGATGGACCGACGAGTCGTCCGCATGCTAAAAGGGGCACTCACACCTCACATTACCGACTATACCCTCGAAGTCACGTACGGACAAGGCGCGTCGCCTTCCGGTGATGACGATTTCGAAATGGTTGACTCTGCCAGCACTGAGACCCTGACCGTCCGGCCCGTCGCTAGCAACACCCAGGAACCAGAGCAGAAGAAGCCAATCTCCCTGTTCGACACCAGCGCCACAGAGGATCCACCCAATCCTCCTGCAGGTCGTTACGACAACTTGATCAACGTCACTGCTCCAAAGATCCTTCAGGCTCCCCACAATATTCCGACCCTGTACCCTTTCAATCGGACCACAGTTTACTTACTGCTGGGTCCTGACGCTCCCAAAAAGGCTCCCAAGTCTGTCACTCTCCGTGGCACTAGTCAACATGGTCCTCTCGAGCTTGAGATCCCCATCCAAGACGTCGGGACTGGTAAGACACTACATCAACTTGCGGCAAAGAAAGCTGTGCATGAACTCGAACATGGCCGCGGCTGGATTACCGAGGCACGCGATGGGAATGGCAAACTCATCAAGACCGCTCACGAAGGAAAGTGGGATCTGATCGTCGAGCGCGAGGCAGTTCGGCTGGGTGTCCTCTTCCAAGTGGGAGGGAAATGGTGCTCATTCGTTGCCGTCGACAAGGAAAACCAACAAGAGCATAAGCCTACTCGTATCGATACTGGATCGGCGTCGGAAACCGTGTCTAGACGACGCGGCATTTCGAGTCAGCCTCCAGGAAGGGCATTGTTCTCAGGGTATGCTGCCTCCCAGCCTGTGAGTAACCAACAGTTTGGGGGTGGCTCCAGCTCCGGCTTTGGGCTGCTCGGCGCAGGGGGGGCTGGCGCTGCTAGGGGGGTTGGGAGTGCGAGAGTAAGCAGGATCACCAGGGGCAGAGCAGTGGCTGCACCGCCTGTGGCAATGCAAATGAGTCAAACAGCAGCGGCATTTCCCGGAAGCGCTCCTGCACCAGCTTCAGCGACTCAACTTGAAGATTATCAGTCTGGCCTCATGACGCTCCACCAGGAGAACAAGGATCGCAAACGGATGGTGGCTAATTCACAAGCACAACCGCCTCCGCCGCCAGTGAATCCGGGCAGTAACTCTCTCTTTGGGAGTCCAAGTCCAGCTTTTCACTATCACTATAGTTCTAACCCTCAGCAGCACAGCAGCGGCAGTGCCTCTCCAGTTGTTTCTGCGCCTGCGGCTGCAGCTTCAGTGGCAAAGAAGAAGAAGGGAGGTTCTCGTCCGCACGGGATGGGCTTCTTTCACGGCTTTTCCCGATCTCGCGAACACGGAAACAATGACGAAGGCGGCGAGCATTCAGAAGACGAAGATGTCCGGACGTTGCCTGACACAGAGAAAATGCACAAGATCATCGCCCTGCAGGAATTTGACGGCTCATGGCAAGTCTCGGACAAGCTTCTTGAGCTCCTCGGTGTTAGTGCCGACCAGTTTACCGGCTTGGATGTGGGTATCTATTCGGCAGTGGGAAACAAGACACACAGAGCCACCGCTCTGGCGATTGCCTGGCTGAAGGTCAAGGTTCCATCCGAGGAGGATGTCTGGGAAATGGTGGTCGACAAGGCAATGGGCTGGCTCTCAGCGCAAACCGAAGATGGCAATGCCGACGAGGCCGTCAAGCTGGCCGGTAAAGTCTTCTAGGGGGAATGATACTATGAGAGCTGGGGAATGGTACCATGAGAGCTGGGGAATTGTCCTAACTGGTCGTGGTCTCAGTGTGAGATCTTGGATATGCGCTGGTCTGGATAGCTTTGCGATGTGGGAACCAAGGTATATGACCAATGGCAATATAGCAGAGTGGCAGGATGACATTTGATGAATGTGTGAATCGGTCTGGTCTCGCCGTCTTCCAATGCTTAATAGGACGCGAGATATAGTTGGATACTACCTTATCATTCAACCCTCGGTGAGGCGCGCAGGTAGCTTGATGAAAAGAAACAATAAAAGTATCTCAAAGTCAAAGTTAAGACAGTCTTTCTGTTCCCTTCCTTGCTTGCCTCGTGTTCTTCCCAGTATATGTATGTAATTATTTCATGGTCCAAGTTTCACGCTCCCTCCCGCCCTTGGTATGTACATTTCTCGACGGCGGTCTTGCACTCGATCTCGATGGCTCCAGTCTGGCTGCTCCATCCTTCGTTGTACCTTTTACGGAATACAGCAATAATATATCGCGTGCCCTCGTGCTCTTACACCACCTTTGTTTCCTATTACTCCACACAGCGCTGGCTGGAGGGAAGTTACTGCCGGGTACGGTGTCACGTACTGTACTGGATCTATATATCCCTATATCCCTATATCTGATGCACTTATTTCTATATCTATACCTATATCCAACGTATCTGACCTGACTAAGTTGACAGGCAGTCTTGCACTGGTAAAGCGCGAGTGGACGTCATCTACAATACAATGCGAATAGGGCATACTCCGTACAGCGGAAACAAACATACCTGACCATGGACGGTGTACGCTTGAAGTCGTTGTCGTCTATCGAAAACATGCATGCCTTGTAGTTTCCTCGCCGCTTCACACAGCCAATACAACCCATTACAATTACCATGTTTTCTCATGTGGATGCTCATAAACAGGCTAGTAGGTTCCATGTGGTGTGCGAACAGAGAGTGCCGCCGCTTGCAGCTTGCAACCTTGCATTAGATCCACGGAGTGTTACATTCATCAGACGACTTTCTTGGGCACAGTTATAATAGAACGCGGTTTGCACCAAATGAAGAAGAAAAGGGGCTTTGGTGAGAAGGGATGGATGGGATCATCATCTAACTACGCAATATGAACGAGAACAGCCTTCTACTCCGTACAGTATCGGTTGATGATGTGCGTATGCAATATTGCCTAATTACCACATTGCTGCCGCCTTGCTGCCGCCAATATCAGTACATATTCTGCACGATACCCTGCACGACACCCCGAGAGCCAGGACAGCACCACGGTATACTTATGTAATTGATACTGTAAAACACTTTCTACCATGTCTAATATGTCCCTCGCTGTGATATACAGAAGGGCTTCCCCTTTGATGCTCCTTTGAACCCCACGGCTCGCTCCTTCATTTGTCAAAGCGGAACTCGCTCTCGTTTCCCGCCTTTTCAGCCTCCTGCTCAACAACCCTCTCAATCTCACTCGCTACGCTCAAGACCCAATGATCCCGCTCTGCGCGACTGCGGCACTTGAAGACCATGCCTCTGCCCGGGACGCCGAGTTGGCCTACTCTCTTGAGCCTCGCTCTCGTTCGGCCTGTTGATTTTCCCTCGTCGGCTCCAGCGCCGGTCGCGGCCTCATCCGAACCGGCCGTCTTGAACCAGCCTTTCTTCCTGTTCATCCAGACGACGAAACAGGTCATGAAGTCGACATCGGCACTGGTCCAGCCGTCTTCGAGGTAGACTCGCGGTAGACTGGCCAGCCCTGGATGGTTTGCGTCGAAAGTCCGGTTCTGGTATAGCAGATCGTCTTCGACAAGGAGACCACTGTAGACGTAGCAGTCCTTCAAGTCGACCTCCTCCTGCTTCTCTTGATGGATGAACCGTACCTGTTCGCCAGTGGTCTTCCTCAGGGCCGACTGGAAGATGAGCAGTTTGCCACCGCTAAGTATGACCTGACACCTGCGGAAAGTGGCCCGTCGACGCTTTTTCAGGAAGAGGGAGCCGGACATAGTGATAGTTCGGCAGCTGCTGATGCCGCACATGTTGTACAGCTCGGGGCTTGCCTCACTACGACTGACTTCCCACTTCTTCGCAAATTGGCCGATAATGGCTTCCATTTCCTCGTCGACGTTCAGCTGCTCCAGATTGGCCTTTCTGATCGACTTGAACGTGTCCATTTCCGCAGCCACGCGCAACTTCCAGTATTTCACCAACTTCTTCAGCCGGCCGATCCACTCGTCACGTGTCTGCTTGGAATATGCCTGGAGCCGAATCACCAGTCCATTGTCCAGGAGAAGCTCGAAGACGCGGTCATCGTCGATTTCCTTCGTGGAGCCATCTTCTTCCCTAGTGTCAGAGACGTCCTGGTGGAAGTCGACGTCGGAGCTCGAGCCGGTCTCCAGTGATTCGTCGATGGGAGAAGCACCCCATTTGATGGTGCGAACCTTCCGGATGTTGCACATATTGACGTATCCGTCAGCGTCTCCTATGTTCGCAACATTACGCCGAGCTTCCTCCACAGCATCTCGATCATGCTGCTGTAGGGAATCCGGGTTTCCAGATGACAGCCATGAAATCACGCCGTTCTGCAACTTGTAAGGCTCAATCTCATACATCAGCGGCGTCTTTTCCACTATCTCGTGGGCCGAAGGGACGTTGCTTCCACCGATCGTCGCAAGCCGGGGTGGATGAGGCGGTGTCGCCTTTGCTGGTCGATTAAACACCAAAAATTGATTATGTGTTGAAAAGTACAGTCGCTTGAAGAAGGCCTTTCCCATTCTCTTGTGGACACCCTTTTGAGAGGTAAGGCGAATCAGGAAGCCCTCAATAGGTGCAGGCTCGACGTGTGATACACCTTTTCTGCCGTACGACGTGGTAGGGTAGTGTTGTTTTGGTCGCAGTTCCAGGTTGTGTGATCGCGTCATTGCCATCGTGCCATACATCTTCTGCTCGTTGGCACCATAGACCCATTCAAGTCGGTCATATCTCTTCCAGGCGAGACCCATCTTGGCAGCCTCGCGCCAGACTTGCAGAACATTTGACCACTCGGGATCGCGTTCGAGCATTTCCAGGCACCGGGAAATGATTTTGCCAGAAACAGCTTTCTCTGCAGCGACGGTTCGAGCAAGGGCGGTCTCTTCGTCTGCGGCTTCCAGCCCGGCTGCCTCGAGTCCTTCGAACGGCCTGTCCAGCCTGAGCGTCAGGTCCAGGTCTGGGACATTGACCTGCAACGTCGTGGGCCTTTCCAAGCCGAGGGCGTCTCTGAGGAAAGTATACCACTCGACAGAGTGGGCCATTGAAATCGGTCGCATCACCATAATACGGGTGCCCTTTTTGTATGGGTGCCAGACGACCACTGTTTTGTCCAAGGCGGAATACAGATTGACTCTCGTCGTCTTAGGATCGAGCCTTATTTCGTGAGTAGGCTTCTTTCTCGTCTTCTCGTCATCGATTTCCGGGATCACACGCGTCTTGTAGATTTGCAGCCGGAAATCGTCAATATCTTGCTTCTTGCTCTTTCTGGCGACGACCATGAATTCTCGCCACTTGTCGAGCATCCTTGTCTCGATCTTGACACTCTCGTTTTCGTCAAAGTCGTCCAGAACTTGTTGCAGGGTCATGTCGACTCTGACCAGCATTCTTTCCATCTTGACAATCGTCCCCTCACGAAGAGTATTCCGCCTCAGCCTTCTGTTCGCCACACGATCCTGAGCACGGACGGCTTTGTTTACCATCTTGTGCTGACCCTTGTGGACTCCTTCGGAGACCTTAAACCTAACCCCAGTGTGACTCCGCACCAGTTGATAGTTTTGGTCGTTAACCAAAGGAGTCGGCTCGTGTTGTTGGAGTGATTTGCCGGCGGCGCTGGTGGCTTTGACGGGTAGTAGAGGGGACCTTGTGTCGGCAGTGTCCTGAGTTAGTGTTGACGGCTGCAAGGAGACCCTATTGGCGGGCTCATCAGGCGCATCATCCTGATCACCTGTGTCATGTGCCGACTGTTGCGGTGCGAGTACTGGCGTAGTAGCCTTGGAATCGGAGAAGGGATTCTCTTGAGCAGTCCTGTAGGACTCGGCTTCCGCAGACCGAGCAGTCCCCGTCTTGCTTGGACCCGGTTTCAACAAGTCATTGGTCCCGTCGAGACCTTTGTCTTGCGGAACAGGTATTGACTTGGAGCCTTTTCGACCTTGGACGTCCTCATCCTCCTCCTCCTCCTCCTCGATTCCTAAAATGCGAGGCAAATCTGTTGTAGCCACGGGTTCAATGTTCCTTGGCTCGCCTTGTTCCTCTTCCCCTTCTTGTGTTCCTTGCTCTTCAACGTCTGTGGCATCGCCGGCACTTGAAGCTTCGTCGTAGACGTCTTCCGGCTGAGGGAAACTGAAACTCATACGCGCAGCAGTAGACGGACCATCGAGACCTGTCAACGTTCTATGGTGGGGCCCACGGTCGGTAGTAGCACGAAAGCTCTGTCGCCTCGAGGAATACGTGCTCAGCTCGACTCGTCGTCTGTACCATGACTTCCTGTGACTGTTCAGCCATCCCTCCGGGGTGGGACCGATGAAGAAGCGACGGGAAGTGAGGTGCAGGTGCTCGGCAGAGGCATGCTTCAGACGATGGGCGGTGTACGAGTCTGGATCGAGAGCGTCGAAATCGTGTTGGCTCGTCGTGCTGCCCAGCGGCATGACCTGCGAAGTGGACATGGTTCACCCAAGTATATGCAGAGTCATGACCTGAGTGTGTATAGACAACTCATCGTGTATACTCGCAGCTGGTATGATTAGGCTTCTGAAGACTGTACCCCGTACAAATGAATAGACTTCGTGCCTTTGCCAGACCCCATGTCCGCCAGTCGATCGCCGCCTGTCAAACTCTCCGAGCTTGTTCATAGATGCGCGTCCGGCAGCGAGCGACTCGAACGCGATGACGTCAGCACCACCCCGGGTGTTTGTACTGTTTGCAGTGTTTGCATCCACCACCGCGAAGGTGCATCGAGGGGGCGGTCAATGCCATGTGTTTACCCCTCGATGATTAGCAGCGCTCAGTTACACGTACACAACTTCACGCCCTTTGGACTTACTTTCACCTTTGACTTTTACCTTGCTTAAACCTCTCTGCCCCTCCGTCAGCCATGTCCGCCGCGAAGATCCCAGCAGGCAAGACCTGGTTCGACACGCACAAAGTGCACTTCGAAGACGTGCCCACTACAGCCGACGACGGCATCTCGACGACCGAGTTCCTCGACGCCTCCGAAGCCACGACCACGCTGTTCGACCTGCTCGGCTCCGTGGCCTTCACGCCGGTCAAGAACGACATGCTAGGCAACATCAACAAACTCCGAGAAAGACAGAGAGCCGCCCCCGAGGGCTCGGCCACCGTCCAACAACTGGTCAAGACGGAGCTGGCCTCGAAGTCACACAAAGCGACCGAGGGTCTCCTGTGGTTGACGCGTGGGTTGGACTTCACGGCCCAGGCGCTCCGATCCGATCTCACGACCAACGGCTCGGTCAAGGTCACCGAGCAAAAGCCGGCCAAGGAGCTCGCGGACGGCTTTCGGGCCAGCTACAAGAACACGTTGGCGCCTCATCACGGACTGCTCATCAAACCGATCTTCAGTGCCGCCATGAGCGCGACGCCGTACAGGAAGGATTTCTACGCGAGGCTGAGCGGAGAGGGCACAGATCCCGAGACGACGCGGCAGGAGTTGGAGAGGTGGGTGGCCGCATTGGAGAAGCGGGTTAATATTCTCAAGGCTTTTCTGGCCACCAAGGAGGCTAAATGGTAAAGATTCGCTGTTGGTGTTGTCGCGGGCTGTGGTCAGGTGTGCTTGGGGGAGAGGTGGCCGAGTCTACAGACGTGAGCCTGCGCAATCGATCCCTTCACCTGGGCAAGCAGGAGTTGAAAGTGCCCTCCTAGCAGAAATGCCTCAATATATACATTGATTGCCGACTGGGCCATTCAATGAGCAGTATTGGGACAGAGTCATTCATGAAGCTTATGCTTGAATCACGTTCATGCAAAGATCCAAGGGACCAGGCATTGGAAGACCGCAACTCCAATGACAAACGTAGGTAGTCATACTCCGTACACTTGAATCGGATATCCACCCCAAGTCACATCGCTATACAGTGCGCTGCCGCGCGAGATATTCCTGGAGCTTCCGCTCCTTGTCCGCAGTGCTCTCTCCCTCCTCCCCGGCTTGCCACCGTGGCTTGACCACGGGGGCCACCCGACCGCCATCCTTGTTGAGCCCGACGCTTTCAAACGCAATCTCCAGCTCCTCAACCAACCCCTGGGCCACGCTCCTCGTGCTCGCATCTCCAGTCGCAACTTCTGCCCTCGCCAACGCATGCATCCGTCTGTACCTCTCGAGCATGCCCTTTGCGCGCAGCTTCGCCGGCATAAGCTCCCTGTTCCTCCTGATCATGGCCAATTCCAAAGCAGCACTGCCGCTCCTAAACGGATCCTCGCCCTGCGTCGCTTGTTCATCGGGGTCGAGCCTCGCGCTTCCGACCACATCCTCCTCCACCCTCCCGTCTTTCTTCGCCGGGGTATCATCTCCCGCACTGTCGAGCCACACCGGCCAATTCAACCCTGGCACATACACGGCGAGCACGAATCCACAGACCAAGTTCTGGCTGATGGGGCCGAAATGGTTCGAATCGATGGACTTGTCGCGGTTGTTCGCATCCCCTTCCACCCAGATGTGGTTATAAGGAATGATCACGGGGGAGCTGTCCCAACCGTCGTATCCAGGCAGGGGTGTCACTTTGTCACCCGGCAGGCCGACCACTCTCTTCACGGCAATCGTGTTGGGATCATGGGGCGTGTAGTACACGACGACCTGGCCGCGGTGGAGTTTGAACCTCGGTAGCCGGAACAGAGGGGACACCTCGCCGAGACTGTGCACGGTTTGGACAAGGATCAGGTCCGGTGGCGCGGGGGGCAGATCTGGCGAGGAGTTAGGGTTGAAGAAGGGAGCCATGGAGACGCCGTGGACGCGCATGATCGTCCATGGAAAGGACATGTAGATGACTGCGATAGGCGGGCCGAGGAAGAAGAGGCGCCATGTCCACCGTCGCAGCCAGGAAGGGGGCTGTAGCCTCTGGACGAGCCGGCGCACCACAGCAACGGCGAGAGAAGGACGTGAAAAGAGTGTACCGCTCCACCTTTTCTTCAGCTGCTGCTCCGTCTGGGCTTTCGGAGCTTGCTGACTCCTGACATTTTGTGCTAAAGTCGTCTTAACTGCGCTCGCCGGCGGAAGAGTAGGCTTGAGGGAAAGCCTAGCGACAGAGCGCTCCTGGCGATGTATTCGGTAGCCGGTACGGAATGCGCTGAATGTAGAGCCTCTGGAGGCGGGAGGCATCTGTGGTTAAGATCCGCGCCGCCGGCGACACGTTGTTCGGCCGAAGGATTTCTCGAAGGAGGTCGTCATCATGACGAATGAGCCATGCTCTATGAGCAAGCTACCTATCTTGACCAGAGCAAAGGATTAACACTGTTACTCTGTGCTGTATCACTAAGTAGGACTTCGTGATCGGGAGACAGCGCTGGCAGGTCTGCCGAAACGAGGCTGTCGCTCAGCCTTGCGAGTACTCCGTACGGAGTACTCCGTACATATTCCCGAATCTAACCAACATCCATCAGTCAACAGCTATCCAACCCTTCAGGTGATCGCTGATATTTGCTGATACAACATCCTATGATTTCTGTTGTACAAGCTTCTCTAGAGCTATTGGGTCCTCCTGCTAGCATCGCCCTTTCCCGCCTTCGGCACCTGGCCCAGATCCAAGTCCGACGACATTTCATTGTATGCATCCACCACGTGGAAAGTCGACATTGCAAGCCCGCAAAAGAGTACCCTCATGGTCTGGCCAACGATCTCCTGGCGTCTTCTTCTCCAGGCCCTGGCATAAAGCCCGGGACATGATGAAAAGAATTGCTTCGACACCTGCTTCCCCAGAAATCAAGGCGTCAGTCATCTGTTCCACGGCTCTGATGGGAGTCAGGGTTAGAGGACAGTGATCACATACCTCTGCCATGGACGACAGTGAGACTGTATCAAAACTCTCACTTGAGGCATGGGGAGGTGGTGGTCGAGGCTCATAACCTGACTTTTGATTTTTGGGCTCATAACCTATTTTTGCTTGGGCTCATAACCTGATTATGTTTTGGAGGTTCTTGTGTGGGCTCCCAGTATTCACGGAGGTTCTTGTGTAGACTCCGCGTTATTGACAGAGGTTCTTGTGTAACTCCGCAGTATTGTAGGAGGTTCTTGTGTAGACTCCTTTGGTATTTCTTTTCGATGTACCTGCACCGGCCTTTTTCTGAGGCGGTGATAGCGAGAGGTGTTCTTGTGGGAACCTCCGCGCGAGTGTCCAGTTGCTCCTTCATCCGAATCCTATCAACTAGTCATTGCTGTGTATCATTTTGCCTTGCTTTTGTACATTTTTCATTCATTCATCAATCATATATCGTGAAGGTGGCGGCCGCGAGGTGCGCTGTGGAAAAGCACCTCAGCGGACCGGTAGCACGCTGCTTATGGACAGCATGAGCGCGCTTTGTGGGCAGGCAGCCACAAGCTATGTTTTGCGAGGGCGGGCTGCCTGAAAGTGGTCGCTGCGTAAGCGGCAGCAAGAGAATCATTGTGTGTTGTACAGCATCATTTGGATGGAGTGCCTGCGATGAGGCAAACGGCAGTTTGCCGTTTCGAAGGAGATGTTAGAAGGTAGATTTGGTTTGGTGGCAGGTGCCTCTCGGAGATAGTTGAGAGGCACCGTAAGATTATTTTTGGGGGCAGCGCCGGTGAAGACTGGGCTGCTACCCCCCAAAAGATGCTCAAAGGCATCGAAGTTGTGGTTGAGTTTCGTGGGCTCTTTACCCCCTAGAAGTGGTTGGGGTCGCCGCCATAGAGCTGATTTTAGTGGGGAGGTGCCTCTCACAGGTAGTCGAGAGGCACAGCCGAAGGCGGAATTTAAGCAGGCTGGTGCCCCTGAAGGTATTTAGGGGCACTGCCGATGTAGTGAAATTCGTAGGTAGCTACCTAGGTGCCCCCTAGAAATGATTTAGGGGGCACAGCTGTGCAGCTGAATTTGATAGGCTGGTGCCCCCGAAAGTAGTTGGGGGCACCAGCGATAGGTCGAGATTGGTGGATAGCTAGTGCCCCCAGGAACAGTTTTGGGGGGCACAGCCGTGCAGGTAGTTTTGGTGGGCTGGTACCCCCTTGAAGGTGGTTAGGGGGCACCGCCAGTAGGTACCTGCTAGTGCCCCCTAGGAGTGGTTTAGGGGGCACAGCTGCGCAGCTGATTTTGGTGCGGTGGTGCCCCCTAAATGTGGTTGGGGGCACCCCCGTAGGGTTGGATTTAGTGGGCGGTGCCCCAAGAAAATATTTAGGGGCACCGCCACATGGTGGAAATAGGCGCCGTTGCCCCTAGAGTGATTTGATCTTTGGTCACTCTAGGGGGCAGCAACTTGATGTGGCCGTAGCCTTTGCGAGAAGAGCGAGGCGGTGAAATTGAGTGCCTGTAGCTCCGCGTTGCTGATGAGCTCGAAGTAGATAAATGTGCCATTATATGTAGGCTGCACTTGCGTGCTTCAAGAACCGTAGATGAATGTAGATTGCATTCGTGGATGGCGCCCTCCCAAGCACCCAGAAGCGAACGTTGAAGGGTGGAACAGATGCCCCCTAGGCATCTGTCCCGATAGATTGTAGTTTGCGTAAATTGCAATGAGGTAGATTTCGGTGGAATAGATTGTTCAGATGATGGTCTCCCAAGCACCGGCTGAACGAGTGATGGTATGTTGGCGGTGTCTCTCAGCACCGTAGATTGTAGTAGATGGTAGTGTCAAATGGTATCCCCTCAAGCACCAAGTGAACGAGTGTGATCGTAGATTTGCACATGCCGCAGTGTCCTTTCAAACACCAAGTAACGAGTGTGATTGGGTAATGATACATGCCGATGGTGATCTCCCAAGCACCCTCGACAGCAGAAGTGGCTGGAGCCCACGACATCCGCCTGAGACCAATTGCTTATCATGTGGTCATTGTTGCTGGAGGTGGCGCGGTTGCCAAAGGTTGACTTGGTGCACTGCCGGCAAAGGGAAAGACAGTATCCGAATCCCCCGAGGGGACCGGTAGAGGCCAGACCCAGTGCCAACAGTGCACCGTTGAGTTTTGTCCAGGGTGCCCTCCTGGCTGGGAAGCTCGCTGGAAGTGTCTGACTGTTGGCTGGCCATTCCGATCCCCACCGGTGTTGTATGACTATTGACTTGCATACGCACGGCGATTACAGGATGAATGGCGAGTCAGCCGGATGTGTGTTTGTGCCCAGGGTGCCCGCCTGGCTGGGACGCTCGCTGGGATGGTCTGGGTTTTGAACTCGGGGCGCCCGCCTGGCTGGGAAGCTCGCCGAGATTGTCTCTGTGCTGGCTGGCCAATCCGCTCCCCACCAATATTGCATCGTGGCATGCTCATGGTGATTCCAGGATTGGAAGGCGGCCGTCCGATCCCCACCTTTATCGTATGTGGCAACACGCAACACACTTAGGGCGATTGCAGGATCGGGACGGTTTATCAGCCTGGTCCGCAGACCGCTGCTAAAAGCAGAGAAGGGAGAGGAGAGACAGAGAGAGAGAAGAGAGAAGAAGGGGGAGTGTGTGTGTGCCGGGAAAGGAATTCCGAGAACCATACCATACTTGCCATTGAGCCCTCAAGGACACCCCAGACCGTTCCCAATGACAGTACTAGCACCTGGGGACCTATGTTGAAGCTTACTGGCGAAGCAGAGGGTTTGCTCAACGGCTGCGATAGACAGTCCGGTCCCGACCACGGTGCCGACGGCACCCTGGCCAGCACCGGCGGAGCCGCTCGTCGTAGGCGCTATCGCACCCCTCCCGAACGATACCGTTGGCCCTGTCAATGGCCTTCGGGTCGACGAGATTGGATGCGAAGCCGACTCGCTGCCATCGCTCCTTCACCTGCCCGTTGGCAAGACGAAAGCGCAGCAACTTGCGCTCCGCTCGCACCGCGGGAGGCGCCTGTCACAGTACGTTAGCAATGCAATAAGGCAGGGACGGCGTGATACTTACCGGCACACAACACCCACAAGTGGGTGGACATGCCGTCCCGTCTTCCTCCTAGGAAGACGAGGACGGCTGCCACTCGAGATCCTCGTCGGTCTCGGCGGCGAAGTCCGACCCATACCCCCTCTGGGTGAGGCGGCGGTAGAGGGTGCGGAGGGAGTGAGGGATGAGGAGACGAGCCACCTTGGATGGCATGGTGGCTGTGAGAGAGGGGAGGGTTTCAAAGAGAAGTGGTCCTTGAAAATGGTTGTGTATGGGAGGACAACAACCTGCACTGGTGCAGGAGTTTTCTGTTCGTGAGTGTATGAAGAGGAAGAAGAAGAAAAGAGCAGCAGCTTGGGGGGAAGCCTGCCTTATGAGGGCGCGCCAGAGGCTGAGTGCTTCGCCGGACGTCTCCCAGCCCTCTCCCAGCCTTCGAAGGCCTCTGACGAGTGAGAGAAGCGTCCTGGTGTGCATGTGAGTGCCATGGCCAATCCCAGGCTCATCCATGAAGAGTGCGTTGACGCAGCCGACAAATGCTCCAACGCAGTGGAGAGAGACCCGCCATCCAGCCATGCCAAGGCTGATACGAGGTACTCGCCACGTAGTAGATACGGGGTACGTACGCGGTAGTGGTGGAGCGACCCACAGAATCTTTCAGCTCGTTGGGGCACGAGCGTCGTCCACCTTCCGCAGAGCCGGCTGTCTCAGCAGTTGCCGGTGTCGTTGTAACTCAAGGACATCCTCTCCAGCTGCCTCTTACCTGTGATAACCTCTTTGGCAACCAGAGCTGGAGCGGCAGCGTGAAAGTACTTACTTGCAGCACATGCCTTGGGTCATGGGAAGGCTGTAGATAAGCGAGAAACACTAGCGCCGATGCGAAGTTCGGTTGGCGGTTCCGATCGTCTCCACTAACTGCCAGCCACCCGCCCAACGTGCATGACAATTCTCCGACCCACAGACAGCGGCACCGAGTGGGCATCGCCACTTGACCATGAGCGCGGGACATCAGATCCGTGGTGCCTGTTGTCTGCTCTTCGACATGCACTGATACCCTCGCATGGTACCTCATAGGAGTATCGATACCTTACCTTCATGTTCTCGTCTGCAGCAAAAAGCATCTCGCAACACCCACAATAATCCGTACTCTTGATGGTCACAATGCTCGCATTGCATCCCAAGGGGGCTTTGCAGCCAAGGACCGCGGACAGGAATTCCCTCAGGTGGGCCTGAGGTGTGATCGACTGAGGCAATAGCTGCATTGGGAGGGAGGCAGGAAAGTACTGAAAAGTGCACAGTTCTTGCGAATGGTTCACAACCCAAGTGCACGGCCGTGGCGACTACTTGGCGGAATGGGTACTCCTGTGGGGGCCAGAAGCGACACTGTAGCAAGCAAATTTGTATGTGCTGCTCTTGGAGGTTGTAGCTAACGCGGCATATCGCGAGAGGGCGTAGGGAAAGAAATTGTGGTAGAGTAAGGGAGGAGGAGGAAGAAGGAGAAGGAATCCAGGAGGGATAGAGGGATGTGCTGATATATATACTTTGTGTGAGGTACTGCGGCAAGGGGTGACAGCTGGGTGATCAGGGGGTGGTCTGTGTGCTTGACTGTAGACATCGTGTATTGCACTCCGACGTACCGTAGAGGCCTTTGCAGCCAAAGGCTTTTGTTTGCAGTGCGAGGGTGGAATCATAGTAAGTAGGACAGTCTTCGAGGGCTTGAGCGACGAGACTCGCTTCAATAGGATGATATGATCATGCAAGACGTTACCCGCCTGATTCGTATGTTACTCTTTGATACCCGTCAACCCGCGCCACCTATTTCCTGAGCTCACTGGCCTTTGGCAAGATGCCCTGCTCCTCCAACTCGGTCAGAGTCTCATCAAATGCCGTCCAAGTATCCCGATAACCCTTCCATCCCAACCCTCTGGCTTTGCTCATGGTAGTCACGCAGGAATAACACCTGCCCAGCAAAAAGCCGATGAATACCCAGGTCGCATTATCCCATGTTTTCTGGTCCAAGCCAAACTTGTCTCGCAGCTCCTCCCATTTTTTCACGACTTCAGGTCTCTCTGCCCACTTGGCTATATCGATCTGCTGATGCAGATAGCTATGGTCATTCTTGATTTCCTCTGGGTCCAAACCGATTTTCTCCGCGTGATACCAGAGCGGTGGTGGCGTCGGCATGTCGACGTGTGAGGACTCGAAGTCCTTGTACTTGCCCTCCTTTGGAAACATGTTTTGGGGGATTTTGGCGCCGTATCGCTCAGCTAATCTTGGCCACAAGTTCTGCCAGCTCTCGGTGTCGCCGTTCACCACGTTGAAAGCTTGATTCCCGGCTTTGGGTTCCAACGCAGCCCATTCGACGAACTCTGCGTGGAGCTTCGCCGAGGTCCAGTTGTTGAACGCCATGTAGTTCTCTTTGCAGCCGGGAAACGCGAGTTCGTGGTCTGGGGACACTGATGAGTACACGCTGGCGTACAATCCCAGGGCAGTTGCCAGGTTCATGAAATTAGCTTGAGCGACCCCGATCACATCTTGAGGGTACGTCACCGCCCAGGTCCACATGTTCGCATCTGCTGCCGCAGCGGCGGACAAGCCCCGTTGTTGCTCATAGTAGAAGTTCGGTGGCCAGGGGTCACCTTCAAGCCAGGTATCTGTCTCGACCATTGGCATCTTCGGCACGCCAAGGTGGACGCCGTACTGCTTCAGCCCATTCACAAGAATGAATCGCTTCAGGTTCTTCAAGTACCCCAGGTCTCGCAAGGCGCCGATGAAGTTCTTGAGCATGGTTCCATTGATCTCCAGTGCCTTTCCTTCATCAGGGTCTGCTAGATACGCGCAAAAGAAGACATAGTCGACCTGGCCAACGTCCTTGAGATGAGACGCCATGTCTTTCGTACCGCCTTGGAGATCAATTGTTGCATGTTGGATCTTGGGATCATCGTGCGATGATTTCTGACTTCGGGAAAGGGTAATGATTCTGCTCCATTGGTCAGATTTGAGAAGTTGTTGCACGGTGGCTCGGCCTGTGATCCCCGAGGCGCCGGTGATGAGTGCTGTCGGCATGTTTAACTCGGTCCTTGTGCACCGTAGGAAAGCTAGTGTTATACGACGTGGGCAGGTGACTGTATTTATTGGTCGTGGTCGCTGGCTGCGTGCACTCTCGCGTTGGTCTTAGCTCTTGACTGAATTGAGCTGGTCTTACAGGCCGAGAATTGATGCCTGAAACCTCTCCAAGAGACGGCACTTTATGGAGGAATCACAGGGCTTGTAGATGCTTGAATGGCAATGACGTCCGCTCTAACGTCACGACCGGGAAAGGATATCCGGGGACAATCAGCGAGTGGAGAAGTTACCCACGATCAACCAGCCACACAGTATCTGTTGGCGTCGACAGAGAAGGGTGACATGACGAGATTTGGACAGTATTGGAACTCGAGATTGGAGCTCGATCTTGCCAATGGCCACGGCGGCTGTTTTGGTGGAAGCTGCCGCGGGCTGCGCGGAGGGAAGAAGTAGGCGTCAGCAAAAGCGGGCAGGACACCAGTTCCAATCCCCTGGGAGGAGTACGCAGGATATCCCATGAACTGGGCGCAATGATCAAGTACCGTAGCATTGCTTGGTATGTCGACGGCTCTCACCTCATACATCAAAAATCTCCCCGAATCCAACACCAACACCGGCCCGCCTCGCATCGACCAGATCTAATCGCCAGCCTGCCCATTGCTTCAAGCCCCTCTTGACCTCTCTGACATGCTCGACCATCTTGCGCGCTTCTTCTTCTCGCTGGGCGTGCGCAAAGGCGTTCTCATCGAAAGTATCATCATCGTCGAACTCCTGTAGCAAGGAATCGTTTCTCGGTCGATTCTGTTGCGTGCCCGGAGATGTCGTGCTCGCCCTGAACGCTGCAAGACCCGAATTCAGCACCTGCGCAAAGTTGGAATGTCTCTGCTGTGCATGCTGGTTTGCGAAGCTCCGTCGTCGACTGCTGGCGTTCCCGGAGCCTGTGAGGTCCACTTCGTCAAAGTCCTCTGCACCTGCTGGTTCAAGGGAAGTCCTCGACTCGCCTTCGTCGCCGCGAGGTTGCATTGCGATCCTCCTATCTCTCCACACACCCCGTCTCAGGTCGAATACTTCGCCTTCAAGCTCTCGGATCCGGCGTTCGAGCTTCTGTCGCTCTTCGTCTTCGAGTTCGTCAAGGCCGTCTCCGCCGGCGTCTCCACTCATGGCCCGTTTGTGCTTTTCTCTCAACCGCGCGTTCTCGCTTTCGGCCCTTTCGATCTTGGCACGAAGAGCGGGAACTTCTCTGGCAGACGCCTCAGCAGCGGCCAATTTGCTGGCATGCCTCGACTCGGCTTCTCTATGCAGCTTGTTCATCGCTTCGACCTTCTTATCCAGTTGTTCTGCTTTCTTCGCAAGCTCGTCTCTCTGTGCGGCAGCCTCTTGTAATTCTCGCTCGAGAGTCCGAATCTTGGTGTCCTTGCTTGTCCGCTCCGTGCCATCCAGCACCGCCTTTTCACTGGCTTTGGAGAGTGCCTTCTTGGTGTCTGACAGTTCGGTCTCCAGCCTGCCCAGTTTGGCTTCTGCGGAAGATAGAGAGGCTTGTAAAGCAGCAATCTGCTCGCCGTGCGTCTCACAGCCCTCTGTCTGGCTTGATAGCTGACTTCTCAACCGTGAAATCTCAAGCTGCATATCTGCAATAGTCGAGTCCTTCCGCTCCAGCTCACCCTTCAGCGTCCCAAGGTTGGCGTCATCCCCCGAGCTCTCCCTTCGTGACACCGTAGCCGTAGTGCTGGTCCGTCTCCGTAAGGTCTCAATCTCAGCCCTCAGCCGTCGAATCTCACCATCAGCGTCATTCCCTACAGACTTTGTAGCATTCTCTTCTCTCAGCTCCTCCAGCTCCTCTTCTACCCTCCGCCATCGCTTCTCATGTTCTTCGGACTCTCTTGCCAGCCGTTTGTTCTCTCTTTCCAGCTCTTCAATCCTGCTCATCGGGTTGCCTGACAGGGCAGCCGGACTCAGCGGGCCACTGTCTCGGAAACTCGTGCTGCGGATCTTACTCTGGAGGGACACGCTAGGTTGACGGCCCAGATGCCGGGCGCCCACGCCCTTTGTAGTGGAGGATTGTTCTTGGTCCGTCGCTGCAGGAGAGGTCGTCGTAGGGGAGAGAACGGTCTCCGACATCGCAGCGTTGGATACTTCTTCTTCATCAGCATCGAGTGGTGCTGCGGTTCCCTCGTTCCCATCGTGCTCTTTCGAGTCTGCTTCGGTTGCGTCAACTGCGCCTGCTGCGCCTGAGGCGTCCTCTCTTGAAGCGTCCTTATCATCAGGCTCAACCTGGGCTTCGGCTTCTGTCCCATCCTCGCCATCATAATCCTTTTTGGGCGCATCCTTTCCTTTGTTGACAGCAGTGGATTTCTCCCCAGCACCTCCGGCGGCCGCTTTCTTCTTTTTCTGTAACGCCGCGACCTGTCGCGTACGGAACATACCAGTTAGCAGGGTGATTTCTAAATGATTCTCTGAAGCACGGGGCACGGTAAAGGCTGTATAATAGTCTGCGCCGGAGTAATTGGCTTACCCTCTTCTTTGCGGCCGCGAGCTTCTCGGCTTTCTCTCTGTCCTCCTTTTCACCCATATTGGGTTCCTCTGTTACAACGCTCGACGAGATATGAGGAGTCTGTCGTGGAATGGAATAGCTGACGGAGGTAGGGAAGACCTGCAAGTGGGATGACGGGTGTCGGTGGTTACACAGTGATGTTGGATGGTGAGCCTGCCCATTGAGCGTCGATGGGGAGACGTGGTGCGTATTGACGCGACTCTAGCGGCTGGACGGAGGATGCTGGGGTCTCCCCATAGGGGTCCGGTCAGCACCAGGAGGATTACAGATTATTAGTCGTGGAACCGGGCGATGGTACCAACGAGGCTTCAACGAAAATGATTTCTAGCTTCATACAGAGTGAAGGCTGCCTACTGAGTATGAACTGGTATTTTCTGTTGGTTGCATTGACAACCGCCACCATACTTGGTCAAACGTGATCACAAACACCCTCCGGAGTAGCCAGGAGGACTACCCAATGCCCGACTCCCCTGCTTTCCCTCTCGAGGCCTGGTACGCCCAAAAGCAGCATTATTCCAGTCGCTATCCCAGCAGGCTTTCGTCAGAGGCCGCTCCCACCGGCCTTGCTGAAAACGCCATGCTCTGTAGGGGTATCATTAGTAGTACAAACACCATCATTGCCCCTTGATCATTCTCATCCCGTTCAAAAATCCATCGTCAAACTCATACATAACTAAAGGAGTGTACGTTCCAAGGCAGTACAGTGGTTTTGGGCGAAGAGGTAGCGAGGTTTCCGCAAGAGAAGAACGTCTCAAACTTCCAGAGGACCTACTACCTCTTCGCTTAGACCCCGCGCAGTGCTTTTACTCTGACTTCTTGCACTGCGTACATCCTCGTCACTCAGAATGTAATTGTCGTGCTCGTCAACGACCGGCCGTGCAGGTGGCCCAAACTGCTCGTCATCAGTCCGAGACTCTTGCTCTTCGGATGAGCTCTTCAACTCCAGCGGCTGAATTTTCATCGCCACCTCGTCGGTTTCAACCGAGACCATAGGCGTGTCCATGGGGTCGTACTCGGGGTCACCCCGGACCTCGACGTCGTCTCGATCACCGAGCCAGTATTTTGCCCTCTTGGAAGCGCCCAAGTCTGGTGTAAGCCAGCCATCAGCATCCTCGTCCGCGAATCGCTTGGATTTGATTGGTGTCTTGAGGGCATCGATCGTCGGCACGGCCAACACACTGATGCCTCTTAGGTACAAGTAGCAGACTCTCTTCCTCGCTTTGTTGAAGAAGAAGTAGTTCATCGACCATATCGAGCCTTCATCGTCGTCCTCGAATGGGTCGATATCTTCAGGTGCATAGCGGTACACTGCGCATTCACGCAAGCTCATCTGCTGGTCAATAAGTCTCCACATCGCAGGGCCCCAATAAGGCTGTTCAGCTGAGACCCCACCAGAGTCCTTCGCAAAAGTGCTGGAAGGCCTCGGGCGGAGATTGTACATTGTCGTGTCAATCGTGTTCAAGACATGCCGTAAGCTCTTTTCCCGTTTGAAATCCGTCGGTCGCAGCACATGTGAGAAGTCATAATGCGGGTGACTGGCGTTCAGGGTCGCAATGAGATACGCATATGTTCTTCTCGAGCTGATCATTCCCAGATTCCCGAACGGACTGCTTCGGCTCAAGTTCAGGGACGAGGCCACCATGTGCTTCTGTGGCGGTGAAAGGGACTTGGAGAATTGGAGGTTGGACTTGTATTGCGCTTCAAGGCCATTCTCAATGTTCTTGTATAGTTTTTTATCCCCTCCTGCTGCCTTGGTGGTGTATAGATCGCACCCTCCGACAACGTGCAGGTCCGGAGTACTGAAATTCAGGGAGGAAGTGACAGTGTCAAGATCGCGATTCGGCATAAACTGAAGAGGAGAATTAGAACCGCCCAAGGAAAATGATGGTTGGAGATGATGGTGGCTTACCTTCATATTGACGGTCTCGGGTTGGGCGGGTGTCAGACTGACTGTCGCATTGGAAGTAGGGTCGATCTGGATCGGTAGTGATGGTTCGTCCGAGGACTTAATATGACACGATTTTGCGACGAGCGCAGCGCGTTGACGACCGAGACCACCGGCTTCGGCGTGAGTGATGGGTGTCAAGTGAGGTTGTCGACCTGATCGGACTATGCGACCGCAAAACAAGAGATGATCCGGGCTGGCTGCAGAGACAGCTCTCGGCGATGCGAATAGCTAGACGATAATCGCCTAGCAGGTCAGAGTATAGTGATACGTTTCCATTGTATAGTTGTTGATGAGCGATGCGAGATGAAGTGAGGTGATGTTGGAAGTTGGACGACGTGGAGGCCGCGAGCGGAGAACAACAGGAATCCGGAGCGCAAGTTGCCAGCTGCGGCGCGGGCTGAGCATCACGTGCACCATGTAAATCGACCAATCTCAGCTGACCCCACCAGCACATGCGCAAGCGAGAGCAGACACTCGTTTCGCCGGCAGACTTACAGCGGTTCGAAGTAGGCGACAAGGTATAGCAATGAAGTCAACTGTAGCTTAGACGTCTGAACCATGTGCGAGAGACTCCCGTTCTGAGACGACCACGGACGGCATGAGGTAATTGCTGTGTGTGTTAGCCAGTCAGTCGGGGACATTGGTCTTAACTGTTTCCATTGCTCATCACCTGGTGCTCCATACATGATACGCTTCTGTTGCACATGGCAGCCAGAACACGAGAGACCTTGTTTGCAAGGTCCATGCATCCTCCATTGGGTATCACTGACCCTGACGCCTCCAACTCCATGCTCCAGAAAAATACGTGTTGGGTGCGCTCAAACCAGGCCGCCCCTTTTCAGTGCTTCTTCGGTGCTCTGCAAAAGACAAGTTCGTTAATCAAGCTGTGATCTCACGGTCTGGGTGAAGTTCTAGAAGCAAATCGCGGCACAGTGCTTGCTTCGGTCGACATTCCTCCGCAAATGGATGTGGATGAACAGCGCCTAGAACGTCTCCGCCTTCGGCATCATGTTCTACATGATTTTGGTGACTTCATCCTCAACCTAGACCGACGTCGGACAAGACTATTAGCGTCGAGTGACAAGAGAGGAAAACGAGATGAGGGCATCCCAGAGGGCATGACATACAAATGGGCCTGGGATTGCAGCACGGAAGGCTGGCTGGTTCTGTGCCTCATCCCGGTGAAAGGGAGGGAATCACGGAAGAGGAGGAATGGAAATTGATCAAGCACGACTTACCTCCATCTCTTCGAGGCTGTCTTCCTGGCTTATGCATCTCAGGACGTTTTTCTTACTGCTCTCTTGCAGCTCGCCAGCCAGTAGTAGTTCGTCCAGTATAAAATACGCCTTTTGGAAGTTGAAGATGATATCTAACTCGCACACATTCCCGTAGTATTTGTCCATTTGTTCGACGTAACGATGTACGATCTCGAGGGTGATCAACTCGTTGTCAGTGGAGTCGCAACCAGCAATGAAGAAGAGAGATGCATAGCGGCGGTAGACGATCTTGGTGTCTGCTCGGTTGTAGAGCCCATGTCAGCGCAAGAGTAACAATGAAGAATGCGAAGGACGATAGGCGAGAGCTGAGCAGCCAGGTAGTTGACTGCGATGGGGACGTCCGCACCCTTGTATTCGAGAAAGTTGCACATTCGAGTTCGACGAGCGAGCACAAGTTGAGTAACATCTTTAATGATTTTCGCCTTCTCTTTGGGCGAAAGGGTGGAGAACCATTTTGCTAGTCTCTGAAACAATATACAGGTCGAGGTCAGCGCAATGGAACATGGTGCGGCCTGTCGGAGAGGTTGAGCATACCACTTTGCCCTGACGGGAGAGCAAGACGAGGTATCTATCACAAGTCAGTGCATCGACTCAAAGCATGTTCCGCTCTAGGCTCACTTGATGGCCATCTTGCGAATGTCAGATCATTATGGGCGCGAAGACTGTCAACCTGCGGATCGGAAATTGTTCAAATGGGCCTCGCAGGAAAATTGGTGTTCAATTCATCGCCCGCCGCTTTAGAAGCCCTCCCACAATGCCAAGCCGGAGCGCATCATCTTCCACTCACTTGCGGTTTGGGTGTCTGCCCCTCGTTGGCAACAATACACTCGACTCACATTGCGACCGCACGCGCTTCCGGAAGAGAAACCATATCGCTGATCGCTTGGACTTATTGATGGCCTCTCCTGTGTCACATATTCGATAATTGAAACGAACATTCTCCAACATGAAGTTGGTATTATCAACGTCGTATGCATTGCTCTGGAGAACCATCTCACATGACCAGTGATTGCTGATCTCGTTCAGCAACTTAATGTGCTCGGGACAATCAGTCGTACGGCGGCCACTATTCTCAAAGTCCAATGTCGAACTCATAAACTCTCTCCGCGCCAACTTTGCTTCCTTCCAACACCATTCCTCCAGTAGCACGACCCCCGAGTCCCCATACCCTGTATGGACGACGCAAGAAGGCGACACCCTCTACGTGCCCTCATGGCGTCCGACACCGCTCACAGAGCCGCGAGAGTCGTACGATGTGACCTGCAAACTGTTCTTCCTGCCTGGCATTCCGAGTAACCGCCGGTGTCGGCATACCAAAGAGGCGATCGATCTAGTGTTAAAAGAGCTGGGCATCGACCGCATCGACCTGTTGATCGTGTCCTACCCGGGAGTGAGTTTTGACGCTGATGACGAAGAAGATATGTCTGCGGACGAAGACGAGAGCGCGGCCAGCGACGAGTCCGAAGGACTGGATGCACAAGTCAAGACCTGGCAAGTGCTGGAATCGTTGCATGAGCAGGGTATCATCTCACAACTCGGCCTTTCTGAGTTCAGCTCTGACCGACTGGCCAAATTCTTGCCGGAGGTCAAGGTTCGTCCGTCGGTCGATCAGATCAATGTCAAGGACTGTTGTGTCGTGCCCAAATCACTCATCATGTATGCCAAGGAGAACAAGATCGAGCTTCTTACGCATGCAGACTGTATGGACATCCTGCCACCTGGAACGACGCGAGAGTTGCTAGGCGCCGGAAAGGATGGTGCTGGCATCATTGCTGCCACGGCGGACGCTGGCTCTGAGGACCCCGGTCTGAAGGGTGACATCGAGCCCCAGTGGGTGATCAAGTATACCGCCGTGGTTAAGAACCGGGGCGTCATCGAGAACAAAGGCTACTTTGCCGTTGCACAGTTAGGTAGCTGCATCGAAGAGAAGCCAGTCGACGGAGGAGCGTCGTGACAACCGGCATTGCCAAGTATGATCTCTCACAGACTCAGCATGGCGTTTGGTCGGCTTAGCCAGGTATCTTTTCCTGGTCGCTGTATCCTTCCATGAAGCATCGTCGGAGCCGCGTGTAGTATTGTTCGGAGCGACACATTTGGCGTGGACTTCTCCCGGAAATCCTTCTTCTGATCCCTTCATCCAACCATACTTCTCTTTCTCCCTCTCAATCTGACCTCGTCCAGCCTCTTCAGCACAACATTGCTCCCCTTGAAACTGCCCCGATACCCCTCCTGGCCTTGTAGCACTTCAGCATCAAACCACCCTTCCTGTCGGGGATGTGTGGACCCAAACGCTCGTTCCAGAACATACAGATCCACGGCTCGGTCTTCGTCTTGCACGGACTGTGTGGCCAACCCAAAGTCGATGAGCACAATTTTGCCCGCCAGGTCCGGCGGTTCTGGCGTCGGCTCTGCATCTGCCTCCTCTCCTTTCGCGTGCTTGCCGTTGGTGAGTCCATTCTGCTGGTGGCCCTCGGCAAACGGTCGAATCATGATATTACTGCTCGTCAAATCCCCATGCACGACACCCCCCTTGGCGTGCATCGCGCCCACAGCCCGTCCGATCCGTCGTAGCAGCTTCTTCACCTCCTCCTCTTGCGTGGCAATGTCTTCCCGCACGCCCGGTGCGTCGTGATCCAGACTCTTGAACCACGCATCCCACTCCCTCAATAGCTCCTTCACGCTCTTGCCCTCGATCCACTCCATGAGTAACCATGCGCCCTGGCCTGCGCCCTGGCCGGCATCGCTCCTGGCGCCCCTCTGCTCGCCGCTCAGGCCTTTGACTTTCCTTGCCACATCCCATTCTAGGCTCAACACGGCGGGCACGGTAACTCCGCTGCCTGGGCCCAAGGCGCTCAACTTGACCAGGACCCTCGCTTCAGCAAGGACACGCTGCTTGGTCAGTCGCGCGTCGAGAGTCGGGTGACGATAGGCCTTTGAGGGACGGAACTTCAGCGCCGCGGGCGTGGAGGGGGAGAGGAAATGGGTGTGGTAAAGAAGGGCTTCGGCGCCCTGGGTGATCAGACTTGGTGGGGGTGATGTGTTTGTGAAGGGAGCGGGGAGGACGGTCCGCTGTTCTTGCAGGGCTGCGGACCGAAGGGGGAGGACATTTTCAGAATGTTGTGTATTCTGGGTGGTGACCGGAGGAGGGTCGCTTGGAGTCGATTGCGAGTTGGTGGTTAGCATTGTCGAATCGAGCCGCTTGCTGTGCACACTGGGCAAAGTTGAGCAGTCATAATCCGACCATGAGATACCCAAGCGTTTTTAAGACCGATCGATCATTACACCTGCGTCTGTCGTAGGCCACTCAGATTCCGGAAAGTCGTTATTTCACAAAGCATGTCTGCTCATGAGCGCCAAGCAGCCCAAATGCAACTGTGGTTCTTGTAACCGAGACTTATCCGGCGATCTTGTAAATCCTGCCTGAGGTTGCCCAGAGTGTGATTCTTGTTTTTGGAGAAGACGGTGGTTCTGCACAATCCCCGAGCACGGCGTGCGTTCTGGGCAGACAATTGAATGGCAACTAAATGGCTATGGCTGCTACTATTGTGGACTTGCGTTTGAGAAGGGGCCTCCATGTTTGATAACCACCAGGGAAGAATCGCATTCTGCGGATGCCTGGGTCAGTCGTTACGACCTCTCTCCTCCATCTGCCTCTGGACTAAGCGCTCTCACGAGGCGGTGCAACTCATCAATCTGCTCCTTGAGCTGCCTGATCTCCACCACATCGGCGTCCACCTCGACTATAGGCCTGGTGGACTGGACCTTCTTATTCCAGCCTTCCGACTCAAAATCCAGGTCGCCAGCCATTTCCTCCCACTCTTCGATGGTATCGTCGTCCTCCTCGCCCCTCGAACGATTGCTTCTGACAGAGCGGGCGTCGATGGCTTCCAAAGCAGCTGTGACCAGAAGCACAGGGAAGTAGATGACACCCATGACATAGTTGTTCAACCTCTCGTAGCGATGAGAGTCCATCCACCACTCGAACGGTACGATCAGGAACAATAGTTCGATCAGGTTGAATGGCGCGATGAAGACATTCTCGTCAGGTGCACGGACAAACTGTAATGTCTTTTGGGCGAACATGGCCATGTACTCATCGATGGCATTCTCCGTGACATCCTCGTATGCACTGTTGTATAGCGCAATCAGGATGTTGAGGAGGATAACCATGACCACAAACGTGAAGAGGTAGTACAGAATGAGACCAAAGGGGTGGGCGTAGTTGTCGAAGCCGTCAAATTCAGGGGATTGCATGACGGCATTGGCCATTGCGGTAATGATGAAGGAGGTGATGCTAGCGTTTCCTTCCACCTGGTTCAGGCCGATGAAGGCTTGGAGGAAGCCGACGCAGACAACAACTAGGAGGGCGAAGAAGATGAGCGATTCCCGCATCATGACCTTCAAGACCACGAGCATGGCGCCGAAGAAGCGGAAAGTGTCCAGATACAAGAGAAGTCGGCCCCAGAACATAGGCGCAGCGACACAGAAAAGATGGTATCCCAAAGCGTTGAGTTTGCGGCGTTTCTCGTCGTCTTCGTCGGGAGAGTGCGCGAGAGCAGTCATACGAATGACGAAGGAGGCTGTCAACAGAGCGTACAGACAGTTGTTGAAGGCATTCCAGAACCCAAGATACCAGATGCCGACTTTCCAGAACTTGGCAACTTCGTCACAGATAAAGCCCAAGGTCATCAGGTAGAGAATCCCTTCGACAACGTCCAAGTCGCCGTCTTCGTTGACGGTGTTAACGGCGGCGGTGTACAGGGCCAGGTAAATGACGGAGATGGAGATCTGGACAACGTTCTGATACAGAGGTGTACGCATTCGATCGGGATTTAGATGAGCCCAGTAGTTGGTGTTGTCTCGCTCCTTGTAAAAAATGAAGCTTCCCGGGTCGAGATCGTCTTGGTGAATCCAGCCTCTCCAGAGATACTTGATGCATTTCTGATAACCTGAAGAGCCGATGACGATCAGACAATGTAAGTCGACTGCTCTTTCAATCGCGTTGGCCGGCACGGTTTCCTCATCTTTCCGTACGACTGAGTAGCGCTTGAGCAGGACCTCTTGCATAAGATATTCCTGATCTTCCTCGCCCTCAATGATGTGCTTGGCGATCATCTCGCATGCCGTTGCCCGGACATTGTGTAAGTCGGCGTCCCATAGCTCCAGATTGGCTTGTCTGTTGAACCATCTCTTGCAGACCAACAAGCAGTACACCACACATGACGCGTAGTCCTTTCCTCCTGCTTCTTTTGCGGTCCGCACAACCTTCTGGGTAATGACGGGACTGTTGGCGGCGATGACCTTGTCTTCAGGTATCTCAAAGGGAATGACTTCTTCGATCTGATACTTCAATCGAAGGGCGACTTTGGTAACCTCCTTTGCGGGGAAGGCAGATGGTGGGATTTCATGGGTATGAGACGGAAGCACTATTCGTCGTTAGAAGCATCTGGAAAAAGCCAAGGGGCGTGTGGTGTACATCTGCGCATCTCATCGCGAAAGTGAGGCGCATCTCTCTCACGCGTCGCTCCCCAGAGCTTCGTCCATTTGACCATTGTTGATATGACGTAAGCGGTCGCCGATTCCTAGCTGGAGAGTTTCCAGCAAGCAAGCAGCCAGTGTCGACAGATCGACGAGGGAATGTCGAGGTCTTGGCCCAATAACTAGGAGATGAACAACCGACAAAAGAGATGGTGAGAAACAGAAGAGAAGCTAATAGCTGCAAGGTCTCAAGTAGCTTTTCCTCTTCTTGTGATGTATTGAGTTTCTGTCTGGAGCTCAAAATCAGGTTCTCAGCAAACCCCCGCATCAAGCTAAGCGAGGAGTTTTTTAGGCGCTTGCTTAATTTCGCAGTGTGCGTTCCTCGAACCCTGGCTGCACCAGCCTCACTAATGCCTGGAAAACCCCCCGCTTCAAAGCCAGTTCTCACGACTGGCGTCGTAACAGCCCCGGGGATTCCGCTGGAGCTGATGGAAGGGCCGATAACCAGTCGCTCTGATCGCAGGAGGCGCAGACAAAGGCCCGCTTCTGAGCGTTGTCGTTCCGGGTATGAGACCAAGGCCGCGACTGAGTAGAATCCACCTGGTGCTCTTGTAAGCATCTAAAACAATGTTCCCAGGGATGTTCCTCCGTGGACAAGGATATCTGATGATCAACACACGGCTTTCGCGATCTTTGCAGATGTGCTTCTATGCAACTTCCGGGCCTTCGTCACTCTCGCTGATGTCCTCGTCGCCGCTGACCTCCTCATTCTCCTTCGCTCTTTTATCCATGAGAGCTTGCAGTTCGGCATCATCATGCTCGGTTACGGCTTTCGGTGGCATCTTGACCACACAGCCGCCTCCTGCCGCCTTGATGCTCTCGTCGATGTCTTGGATCGCTTGCTCCAGTAGCTGGATGCCCATCCCCTTGTCCAGACACTGGCTGGTTAAGACGTAGTGAGGTGGAGATACCAGCTTGACCTTGACTTGTGTATCCGGGGTATTCTTCGCCTCTGCTTTCCTCAGTGCTTCCTTCACAGCATCAATGCCGTCATACTTGAAGCATGTCACCTCGACGTCAGCTCGAACCTTTGTCGGATGAGGCATCAGCTTTTTGCTGATATACGATTGGAACTCCTCCTTGACAACCTCATTGGGGAATGTGACGTCGTTCCAAACGTCGGGATTCGTGATGGAAAGTTTGAACGCATCGTTTGCGTGGCCATATTTCCGGTTCAAAGGCCAACCGATATCTTCGTACAACTTGAGAATGGGTGTTTTCGTCTTTTCTGCCACGTGTCGCATGATCGAATGTACCGACTTGCTCTTATTGTACCGCTCTTCGCATCGCACAATGTCTTCTGCTGACACTCTCCGCTTGGACAGATCGATGTAGCCCTTCTCCTTGTCCACTCTCAGCACGACCACTACTTCATTGCGACCGATCCGGATGAGCTTCTGTATCGATCTGATACGTCTTCGGGAGAGTTCGGAGAGAAGAATCATGCCGTCGATGTTGTCGTATTCTAGCAGCTTGACGTAGGCGCCCATCTCTGCTATCTGTTTTGAGAACGGTCAGTCATTTCTTATGGACTTACTTCACCATGCCTAGAGTCGTCTCCTCACCTGCTTGACGTTCACCATGACAAAACTCTCAATCTCTGGATACTTCTCCTCATAGAACCGACAATTCGTCAAAGAATCTGGGTCCGACATCGTGGCAATGGTGATGCTGAGAGTCGACGGCGAATATCAATGACTTGAAATTTGCAAGCGCCCGGAACGTGAGCAGTTCGTGCGAGAACAAGGCAGAATGATAAGTGACTCAGTGCCACTTTCGGTCGCATGTGCAGTGGAGGGGATATTTCGCCCTCTGCGACGAACTTTTGGCGCCAAGCCGAGAAAGGATTAACTATCTTCCGATCTCCTCCCTAGGCTTAGTCATTCCTGCGAGATCCCTCATCAGCGGCTTTCCCGTGCCTGACCCGTCTCCGGTGTTAGCTCAATACATACAGCTACCGAGCTGCTGGAAATGGGTCAATGCAGCTAGACCAAGACGTGGTGGCCTTCAATGGAAAAAGAAGGTAGCATTCGCAGACAGCGGGATGCCGTTTGTCCGTGTTGAGATTGAGTCTATAAAGCGCTGAATGTTGGACTTCGAGCTTGTGAGTCCTGGACCCTTTCGTAATTACATTCAACCAGAATCATGGGCCAATCTCAAAGTCTATCTACAGAAGTCGAGATTCAGGCGACGCCGGACGTTGTTCGGACCATAGTACGTAGACACTCACCCATCCCCAAGAAGCCAACCGTGTCGCTAAGCAATTTACAGTTCTCTGACTTCCCTCGATACAAGGAGTGGTGCAAATGGACCATTGAACCCGTTGCATCAGGCAAGAAGGCATCCGAATTGAGGGCAAATGATCGCATCAAGGTCAATTTGGACGGAATGGCCTTCAGTCCGGTGGTGAAAGTGAGTCGCCAATGACTCCATTTATCCAACTCTTCTGAGCGTGTCAAGCAAAATTCAACAGACTGTTTCTCGTGGGAGGGATCACTGTATGGAATGTTCACAGGAAAGCATCAGTTCCATTTCTCTCCGAGCACGAAGAACCCAGGAGGTACAACGGCAGTGCAGGTAGAGGACTTCCAAGGACTATTGGCCTTTCTAATGGCACCAGGGTGGAGTTTCAGACAGAAGACTCTGGATAACTGGGATGCTTTCTTTGGGGATCTGAAAAAGGAAGCCGAGCAGACCTCACGATGAAACTGCATTCCCGGCTTGATACCTGTTATGCTAGACAGAACAAGCAGATGTGATTGAACTGTGACGTCCCTGGTGAGAACTTGTCAAGTAGAGAGGAGTATTAGGCACAAATGTAGCTGCTTAAATTACCGTCCTTTAATGGAAGGGTGGACGAAGTGCAGAGCTGCTGATTGTCGCTGGCCGGACACAGCGTATCTCGGCCGCGAGCACGTGGATGTAGCATTACCCCTTCCGAAGCGAATGGAAAGCTTTTGAGGAGACATAGGTATGTACTGTTAGGTGATTGTGGTAGTTATTTTTCGCGCCTGAAGGTTCCAAGCATTTGCTAAGCACTGCCTTGCACGTAGGTGGCACGCACCTTGAGGTGAGCCCGCGTCATTTGAAGTACTGTAAACCCCAGCGCCCTCGGTCATTCCATGACCAACCTGACGCAGCTGATTGGGATGTTCACGGGGAGATGCCGATGTACCGGAGCGGCGACGCTTTACATAAACGAACGGCTTCACACGCTTGCAGCCAGAGATTTCATTCGCGTGGGAGAGCCTCCCTAGTTTCTTCTACTTGTTCACATGGCCAGGGTCTTCCGGGCGTGCTAGAACTTTACACCTGCAGCAAGCTCTGTCTCTCTCGAACCTACTAGAGGTCGACGCTTTGGGACGGACTGAGCTGGAAAAACATCATGGAATTAAGATAGTGTCAATTATACTACTTGTCTTCACTACGCCCACGAACACTGGCCACGATGTCGGAACGACTGCCCTCTTCCAATGAGTCGCTAGATCCGCCGCCTAATCCTCGACGCCCCTCCCACCAGCGCAACCGATCCACGACTCAGCATGTGCCTATCAATCCCAGCCGGTTGCGGGAGACCACAATCATGTCTCCAGAGGAACGCATGGCAAGATCAAAATCGAGTGAAGAGGTGGACGAGAGGAATAGGCCCAAGCTCCCTCAGCCGGCAATGATAATGGACGAAAACACACCTCTCATTGCAGAGCCCGAACCGGTGCTGGACGAACAGGGGCATACCGTTCAAGGGCAGATCGATGAGCCATCCAACGACGGGGCTAATGCCCGGACTAGCTTGTTGGGCAATTACCACCACAGTCGCATTTGCGGGCGAAGCAACTGCAACCATGGCACCTTCTCTCCCCGAGCCCCTTCAATCGACAGCGAAAGAAGCACCATCAACTCGTTTGCCGCACCATACGCAGATGGTGTCGCCGAAGATGAAAGCACACAGGATCCAGTCCGTGGTTTACTGGGTGAGGCTATCACCGATTCCTTGACAAACAGCAAGAGCTTGAGCACTACACGATGGCTGGCCCGGAGGCACGGAATCAGAAGCCACAGATGGATGTACTTCTCCTATTATTTCCCCGTTATCAAGTGGGTTCCTCAGTACCGTTGGAGCTGGTTTCAGGGTGATCTGATCGCGGCCCTTACTATGGCCTCCTTCTATATTCCCATGTCACTGTCATATGCGTCGAATCTCGCCCACGTACCTCCCATCAACGGACTATATTCATTCGTCTTCAATCCGCTGATTTACGCTCTTCTTGGTTCTTGCCCACGGATGGTTGTGGGTCCGGAAGCAGCTGGCTCTCTGCTGGTCGGCCAAGTCGTGAAGACATGTATAGCGAAAGGAGAAGCTGGGGATGACGATGCCAAACTGAACGCTGAGATTGGCGGCGTCGTCACTGCGATAGCCGGAGCTGTCATTTTCACGGCGGGTCTCGCACGTCTCGGCTTTCTCGACAGTGTCCTCAGCCGACCCTTTCTACGGGGTTTTATTAGTGCTATCGGGTTTGTGATAATTGTTGACCAGTTGATTCCGGAATTGGGACTCTCTGAGGTTGCTAAAGAAAAGGGAGGAGTTGCACACGGCAGCAGTGCTCAAAAGATCATGTTTCTCTTCAAGAACATCCAGGAAACCCACACGTTGACGGCCGCAGTATCCCTGGGAGCATTTGTTGTCATCATGATATTCAGGTAAGCTGAGGATACGCCGTCGGGTTGGATCAAGCTGACGACCAAGATTTATGAAACAGCGACTGCAACCCAGGTACCCTTCGGTAGCATACTTTCCGGATCGCTTCATTATCGTTGCGCTTTCCGCGGTGTTTGCTTGGAGATTTAACTGGGACAGAAAAGGCCTCGACGTTCTCGGAGAGGTCAAGTCAGCAACTGGTGGCACTGGCATTCCGTTCCACTGGCCATTCCAATTTCGACACATGAAACATATCGACACCGCCTTGAGCACTTCGTTCTTGATTGCATTACTAGGGTTTTTTGAATCTTCCGTGGCAGCAAAAAGCTTGGGTGAAGGGGGTGGGCTGAAGCATATGAACCTGAGCGCCAACCGCGAATTGATCGCGCTGGGCACAGCGAATATTGTGGGCGGGTTCTTCATGGCTCTACCTGCATTTGGAGGCTATGGAAGAAGCAAAGTCAACGCTTCCACCGGTGGCACGACGCCAATGAGCAGCATTCTGTTGAGTCTTATCACGCTGCTATGCGTGCTCTTTGTGGTACCGTATTTCTACTACCTACCAAAAGGGGTTCTGTCAGCGATGGTCTCAGTCGTTGCGTATTCTCTCATTGAGGAATGCCCTCATGATATCAGGTTCTTCTTGAAAATCCGGGGTTGGACCGAGTTGTCATTGATGATCATTATCTTTGTGGCGACGGTGTTCTATTCCCTGTCAGTTGGAATGGCATTGGGTATCGGCCTCTCACTGTTAGCATTGATTCGGCACGCCACCAAACCCAGGATACAAATCCTCGGCAAAGTACCTGGCACGACAAACCAATTCGAAAACGCGGAGCTTACGCCAGAGAACATCGAGTATATCGAAGGTTGTCTGATCGTCAAGATACCAGAGCCGCTCACCTTTGCGAACACTGGCGAGCTGAAGAATCGTCTGAGACGGCTGGAGCAGTATGGCACGAACGCGGCCCATCCATCCTTACCGCGAGTGCGACACGAAGATAGTAACCGAAACATCATTTTCGACGTCCATGGAGTTACAACCATTGACGGCTCGGGAACCCAAGTCTTCACGGAAATCGTGCAGGAGTATGTGCAACGGGGCATCCGGGTCATCTTTTGCCGTCTCCCCCAGAGGAGAAGCAAGGTATTCAAGAGCTTCGAACGAAGTGGAATTGTAGAGTTGTGTGGTGGGAGAAGACATTTCGTGGGTAGCGTTGAGGAGGCGTTAAGATTGAGCGAGGCCGAGGACGTTGAAGAGTATTTCGACGACAGGCTGAATGGCCATCATCACCAGCATTGAGTCCGGCTGGAAGCTGTGCTGCTCTCAAGGTCAACAGGTGTTTTCAGCCAAAGCATCAATTGTTACAGCTTGAGACGCGGTCTTTCTTCACCACAACGACTGCACCGCAATTGCAATGATGAAAGGTTGGGATCCGTCTCAATGTCCTGCACGCTAGAACTTCACAGCAGCCGTAAGGGTGTCGGCTCGAGTAAGTGCAATTTCTCGAGGGTGGTGTGCGTGTCAACCGAAGAGGAAATTGAACGAAGCTGAGTCAAAGATGATCATGACTTGGATGTATTCTACCACTTTGTCTGGGCGTCCGACTTCTCATGAGCACGGCCGTGTCCCAACTTACAGCGATAGTCGAGTAAAACTGAAGGCGAAATAACGCTAGCTATAACATCAACAGAATATCTCTCGCCGTCAGAGCTTAAAGTGCCAGGCAAACATTGCCCTGGACCTTTCTACTTGATCAGTACTGAGGGTGGAATTACGTAGGCGAGCACTTCACTATTGCATCTGAAGTGCCCGACACCCCGCAGAGGCGCTCGAGGCTTTGCCCTGCCCGCCCCCGCCGCCTCGCTTCTTCGGTTAAACCATGCAAGTTCGGACTGGACGCTCGTGTCGAAAAGCTAAGGACCCATATCGGCTATCGTTCATTAATTTGTCCCACATGGCCTCAGTCGCCACAGCAGCGATCCTGTGTTGGAGTCTCATCACGACTTGCCTTTCGCAGCACACGTCTCCTGGCATTCATCTTCCGCTGTTCCGACGCGGCGGTCGATTCTCTCGCCATGAGCCCGCGAACCTCACTTACCTCACTCAGATCCTCAATGATGTCGAGGCGAAGTACGCGCGCACTTATCGTGCAGTGGAGGGAAATCGCCTTGTGCGCAGGTGGCGGCAGAGTACAGAGAAAGACGAGAATGATCCAGAGGTAATTGATGTTGCGGGACATGAGAACCGATGGTAAGCCACCTTTCCGCTCAAACACTCTTCACATCCTGCATGAGGAAGTGGCTGGATAGATGCGAATAGCGGCATAGGTTCACAATACTCGAGGTGGCCAATCCGAAGCAGACACTCGAGGTGGCCAATCCGAAGCAGACACTCGAGGTTGATATCGACATGCTGTCGCCGGATTTTTACACGGTCGTCACCTCGAGCGCGATGGGCATGGGCTATAATGCCTCTGCATCAGACAGTCACGGTTGGACCTGCACCGGTTTGTGAGTAATTGCAGAAAGTTTGACGCACAAGGTAGGTTTCAGTGACGATCGCGTGCACGCCATCTGCAAACGCTCCAGCGAAGAGTTCCATTTCTCCGGGATGTTCCCAGTCCGGCTCAACATGCCAATATGCGCGCCTTCGAAGTCGTCTCGACAGACACTGGCAATGTCGGGTACACTGCTCGGGCTTGGACCACATACAGAGTCCCTGGCTCGCCTGGCCTCGACTCCGTTCCTGACACAGTTGAAAGAGCGAGACCTGGCCGAAAACAGAATATGGTCTGCGACCCTGCTGGATTCTGAGACCGGGGTTCTTAGCCTCGGTGGCACCATCGCGAAGGAATTCGAGGAGGCCAAATTACGAGGGGAGATCGAGCTGAAGCACCTCGGAGACCCGCTGGCCACATCGCATTGGGTGGACGAGCAGGTGGACGCCCAATTGACGTTTCTTATACCGCCTGACGCCTCATGGGACAAACATTTCAAGTGGACTGAGGTGCAGGGGGCGGCGGGATGGTGGACAGCTCTGATGAAGGGTGTCTGGATCAACGGTGCAAAGGTATTACGGACGGCGTTTCTTGCAAATACCTCCTAACCTGGTTTATATTCAGGTCCTCAAAAATCAACCCTCCATCTTCGATCTCAACACGCCCTTTATCCTCGCACCACCAATCGCAGCCAAACGTTTCTACGATTCCATTGGAGGCACAAAGCGATTACCACCACCTTACGACAACTTCTTTGCCTTTCCGTGTCTGAACCGAGCAAATATCGCGCTTGAGATCGGTGGTTGGAACTTTCCTACTATGCATGGCGAGAGCACGTCGGCGGATGCACTGTACGGGCCTGCAGGCGGGAGGTTCAGCCTAGGCAAAGTGGCCGACGGGACAGGCTATTGCGTGGGCAGCCTGGTGGAAACGAGGATGGGGTTGAAAAAGCAATGGATGGAGAGCGGGATGAAGGATATGTGGGTGCTTGGAGAGCCTTTTTTCAGGGGTTTGGGAGTGGTGTTTGATGCGGACGAAGGGAGGGTGGGTGTACGGACTTATTGATGACATGCGGTCTGTATCCATCATGAGCGGCACGGAGGACATAGACAGAAGATGCACGGTTAAATGAACACTCTTAGGAAAGTGGACAACTGGCACGTGAGCGAAGAGCGTCTTCACATTCCACTCGCAATTACGGAGTAGACTCCTGCCCTTCCCACAATCTTGCTTACACAAGTCACTTACTCTCCTTGACAATTTGCTTCAACGTCTTCTCATATTCCTCGACCTCTTTGGCGCCGACAAGTGTAATGTCTCGCCTTTTCCCTTCAAACATGATGGTCGGGACGGCATCAACTCCGTTCCCGGCTTGCTGCCGAACCATATTCTTCACGTCCAACAGGCCGTCGGTCTTGTCTTCGATGAACGGCCTCGCTTCGCTTTCAGGGATTCCAGCGTCTGCGGTGGCTTTGAGTAGGGTCTCATCGGCCGACGGGTGTTTCTCGTTCTCGAAATATTGCGAGTACAGAGCTGAGCCGGATTTCGACAGACATGGTAAGCATATGTGCCAAAGACGATGCACTTGTTGTCGTGACGGCCGGACGAAGGCAGACGGCTTTGCACTTACAGTTTATAATCTTGTCGGCAACTTCCGGGCCTTTCTCTTCCTGGAAATGCTGGATGACACGGTGTGCGTCCATTGTGCTGGCCACAGTACCTCCAAACTTGAAGTTGATGCCAGCACTAGCACCATATGCAGACATCAATGCTATATACTACGGTGTGCTTAGCTCTTCGAGATGTATGTCTTGGATTGCCGGGACCGAAACAGTTGCAGAAAAGGCTGCCTTCGTGGAAAGTGCCTTACCATTTTCATCTTCTCCTCGGAGTCGCCATAGCGACTCTTCTTGTACCAGTCATACTTGCTTTCACCCTCTTTCGTGGCCTCGGGATACAGCTGGTATGGGAAGTACTTCACTGTGAAGGTGACATCTTTTGCTTCATCGCTTTCTCGAAACCGTCGGAGCGCTGTCAATGGTCAGGTGGACACTCATGTCAGACAACTGACGGAACGTTTCCCAGCAGCGATCCACTGCGGATCGCAAAGGGCAACAAACCTTCATCAAGGCTGCAGGCTCGTGGTTTTGCACGTCAGTTCCCACCTCAGCAGATGCTTTGCCAGGGCTGGGCTAGAGCAGCAAGGAGAACACTACCGTCTTTTCGCCAGGTATGTCTGTAATACTATCAGCTCGGTTGCCAACATGAACGACCAGCGCATTGCAATGCCAACTGAAATTCCAGGACCACGGTCGACGGATGTCTTACCCAAGGACAAATTGTATCCAAGGTGAAGGATATTTGTGCTTCGTACGTCATGGTCCGGTCGGCTCGCTTTCTGCAGGCTTCCGGCGGCTAGGGAGCAACAATCGGTGAACCAGAATACAACTGCAGCAGAGTTTTCAAAACGTGCACTTGAAAGAAACGACGGCAGCGACAGGTCCGCGCTATCGCCTTGAGCCCAGTCCGACGATGCCACAGAATTGTCTTCGGTGATGGCAGGCCTGTGCAGTCAGCGGTGTTGCAAACCATCTGACAGGCAACGGACTCGACGTCTAATTCTCGACCGAAGTGCAACCCCGCGATTTGGCTCAATCGACGCTCACTGGTCTGTCACCGATGGCTCACTTCAAGCTGACTGGTCTTTCATCCATCCGCGGTTTCAGCGATGCGGAGACTCAACAGTCACCACCGGGATCGCAGTCCGACTCCTGCAATCAACTGACCTCGCGAACCAGCTATCAAGTCGACAGCGCATGTGCAGCTTCCACCTGAAAAGATACTCCGTATTCAGCCAGAAAAAGTGTCGGCTCAAGGCTATTGGCTGCGCCACCAACGAAGCTCCCGGTCAGCCTCCTGATCGCCGGCGTTAGGCGACGGTGGCGGCGAGGCGGGTCGCTAAGCACCACCGAGACCTGCCTCCCACGCGAGGAATCGGCCGGGCTGGTTCGTCCATCGCCCTCTCGCTAACCCTGTCCCCTGCACCGTTGACCCCCAGCGTTACCGTGGTCACTAACCCCCATCCAGCCTCCAAAACATCCTTGGCGGGCCACCACCATGTTTCACATTGAACCAGCCCACTTTCTATTCGCTTTCCACCAACGACAACCGGCCCGTCAACGTCTTCCTGCCCAGCTCTTTTGGGCTCGCCTTCCCGATTCTTGTTCAACCACCGAGTTTTCCATGGAATCCTTGTGCGAAGTCTATAGAAAAGTGGATCGGAATGCCGGCTGGACGCAGGAGAACAGTCGTTGGCGGCTGCGATTCCCTTGCCAGTCCATCCCAGCCCGCCTTGTTCCCCTTTTCAATGCTCCACTTGCAGGTCATCCTCAACACGATGACGCCCTGATGGAGCTACAACGTTTGTCGATACGGACACCGATGGAGCCTTTTTGCACACATTCAGGCTGAGCCTGCCTCCTGGATTGAGCAGTAGCTTGACCGGTAGCCCAATTGAGTTTCCCAGTCACATCGTACACCGCGAAAACTGTCAACGTGCCCCTGCCGTGCATGACGTGCCTCTGGCTCCTCACAAAGTATATGAAGTCCCTCCTTGGCCTCGTCCTGTTTTCGCTCTTCATACATCCTTCACTCAATAAGACATTCACTCCTGTCACAGACACAGTCCTTCGTTCACAAGGTCGATCGTTCAAAACAAGACCTCAAGACACAATTTGATCCACTCGCACACTCCATACATTAATCTCATACGGAGTAACCCGTCCACATCCAACACCATGAGATCAGCGCTCGTCCTATCGGCGCTCGCAGCGCTTGCCGTCGCTGCTCCTGGCGGTGGCCAAGGAGGATTCGGCGGCGGTGATCAAGGCTCGTGGGGTCAAGGCGGGCAAGGAGGCCAAGGGGGTCAAGGAGGCTCCGGGGGCCAAGGTGGCCAAGGCGGCCCAGGAAGCAAGGGCGGCGAGAGCGGCGGCAATGGCGGAAGCTGGGGCGACTGGTCTGGTCAAGGCGGTCAGGGCGGTCAAGGCGGCCAAGGAGGGCACAACGGCGGCGGTGCTCCCCAAGGCGGCGACAAAGGAGGTCAGTGGGGTGATTGGTCTTCCAGCGTTCCCGCTCCCGCTCCCCCTCCGCAGCCTACTACCACAACTCCCGCACCCCCTACACAATCAAGTTGGTCAGACTGGGTATCAACGACGACAACACCCCCTCCTCCGCCCCCTCCCCCAGCTCCCACCACAACCCACTGGCAAGACTGGTCGGAAAGCTCATCATCAACACCCCCTCCGCCCCCTCCCCCAGCTCCCACCACATCGCACTGGCAAGATTGGTCCAGCTCATTGTCAACCACCACCACTCCCAAGCCTACCCCGATCCCCGAGACGACGACTCACTGGCAAGATTGGTCGAGTACTAACGTCGTTCCTCCAGCCCCTGAATCGTCATGGGGAGATTGGTCCAGCTCTGCGCCGCCTGTTCCCGTCGAGACGACCTCGTGGGCAGACTGGACTAGCTCCGCACCGCCAGCTCCCGTCGAGACGACCTCGTGGGCAGATTGGTCCAGCACACCCGTCGTCCCAGGAGTTCCCACCACAACTTGGGGCGATTGGACCTCCTCAACCCCTGTTGTTCCTACTGTCCCAACGACGACGTGGGGAGACTGGACTTCTGCTACCCCTGTCGCTCCCGTCCCCGTCCCAGAGACAAGCCACTGGGCCGACTGGTCTAGCGCTCCCGCTCCCGCACCTCCGGCTCCTGCTCCTGCCAGCAGCCAGTGGAACGACTGGTCCTCGAGTGCGCCTGCGCCGGTGGTTACTACTCCCACGCCCACGCCCGTTGCTCCCACCTCGTCTGTTTGGGCTACATCGGTCGTTCAATCTACAACTCCAGTTGCTCCTGTCGCCAGCGAGTTCACCGGCGCCGCCGCTCCAGTCGCCACTGGTGGAGCCAAGATCGCTGGCGCTGCCGCGGCCATCATGATCGCAGCCATGCTGTAGATCGGTATTGGCCGAACCCGTCTTCTCGGACAACATCTTTCGCTTCGGCGTCCACTTCCTAGGCTACACGGAAGTGATCGCAGACAAAATCATCATCTTCGGGGTTTTGTTTTATTCTCCACCATCGACTTGCCCTCTGGGCTTAATGACTCTAATGAGAAACACGTCCACGACACTCATGATCACTCCTTTAGCATGAGATGAGATCCGCTGGACTGGATCAGGAAATCAGGAAAAGAAAACGGCTTCTCACATGTGATATGTACGGAATAGACTTTGAACAGACCGGCATTTTTGGATATATTCAACGGGGGAGGAGGCTTCGATGTATTCAGAGGCATCCATGTACTCCGCGGTGCGCAAGCACATTAGCATAGCAGAAAAGCTGTAGCGTATTATTCAGCCGTCAAAAAGGCAATGGCATTTCAAGAGGAATGCAAGAACATGAAGCCAAAGTCGCGATTCCAAGTCTCGGCACTCTTACTTGCTCACCACTGTCCTTGTTGCCCCTGTTTGCCTGGAAACGAATACAAATCCACGTCCACGCAAGAATAGACAGGACGTCAGGCTCTGCAAACCCTGATTCCAACTCGACCAATCATAATTTCGCCCATCGGAAGGTCTGCAGGCCGGACTGGATGTCTCAGTCGGGTAGGACAGCATGAGCGTGGGTGTATGTACTCCGTACTGCGTATGTGGATCCCAGTCGTGGGCAGGCATCTCCTCCTCACGTACACAGGATGAAGGCACGGTAGGAGCACTCGAAGGAGCTACAGCATATGCATGCAATGACAGCACAGGATTCGAATGTGGACAAGGAACGACGCTTGTAGGCTCTGCTCACCGTCCTCGGTCGTCGAGCTCAGCTCTCGTTCAAGACGGAGATGCCGACGTGTCAAAATCCTGCCCCCCTCCCAAGGCCCCCCCGTTCCCCCTGTTACAGGACGCAGAGTGACTGGTAGTGCTACTCGTGTGAAATATCACGTGAGCGTCTCCCAAGCTTGGCAGACTGATGCCGCACGTGCCGCCAGTTCTTCATCTGCTTGTTTCACATCCGATAACTTAAGGTGGGTATGAACAACAACTGTAATCGACCACTGTAGTTCTCTATAGTTCTGCAGTGACATGTAGACAACCTTAGAAGGCATGGTAGCAATGGAAGTCTAGATAGTGTTGGGTTCATTGTGCTACATTCCACTACAGGACCGATAGGTCGATATGCCTTAAGTGCTAGGTACTGTGTAAGGCTTCGGTACTCTCGGATCTTTAGCGTGCTTCAATTGTCGCTGACGCTTAGCCACCGCACTTCTTCCTGTCACCTTAGCTCTGTCAGGTATTTTTCATACAGTATGCATTGGCTTGTTCTGTTGTCTCAGTAGGGAAAGTAGCCGGCGCAAAAGGGCGGCACAAGGAAGACGACATCGCTGTTATGGGCAGGCGACTGGAACTGCCGAAGCAATGGTACTTCCGAATTATTGTCTTCTGCAGTCTTCTGCGTCTTAGCCTGAACGCTCAAATCAGTCAGTATGCTGTCGACCATGCCCCGCTGATCTGGCTGCATTCCGATGATCCATACATGCCCAGCGACATCAAGGAGCATGTTCTGCGCACGGCTCCCAGGATCGACTTCCAACGAATAGCAGATGCCCTGCCGCGGTTGGATCTCGACAACCTATCGCTGTTGAACGGATACGGCAAAAATGGCACAGACGTCTTCCTCACGGCGGTCGAGGATGTCACCACGTTCCCAGACTGGGTTCTCGGAGAGACGCCCGATGCCGACGGCGCTCTGCACAATTCCACGGCGTGTGCCGTGGTCGCTGTGGAGCATGAGCTTCCCGGCAAGCAGACGGTCGTTGACGTGTTCTACTTCTACTTCTATTCCTGGAACGAAGGCGGGGATATCACACAGGTGGTGCCGCCGCTGAACAGGCTGTTCCCGGACAGCAAGCCTGGCGATCATTTCGGAAACCACCTGGGCGACTGGGAGCACAATATGGTCCGATTCGTGAACGCAAAGCCTGTGGGCATCTACTTCAGCCACCATACCGGCGGCGAGATGTGTGCTTGGGATGACGAGTCGTGTCTCTCGAAACAGGGTCAGCGGCCGGTCGTCTTTAGTGCTCGAGGATCGCACGCGAATTACCCGACCGAAGGAAACCACATACACGACGATGCGCTGATAGACATTGCGGATCAAGGCCGGCTCTGGGATCCCGTCAAGCTTGCCTACTTCTATACCTACGATCCGGCGACCGAGACCTTCACGGCTGCGGAGCCAGGAACGGCGCCGACCGACTGGCTCTATTTCAATGGAAACTGGGGCGACCAGCAGTACCCGGACTCGGATCCTCGACAACAAACGGTCACATACTTTGGCCTCAAGAAGTTTTACGGCGGCCCCAATGGGCCCAAGTTCAAGCATCTTGTGCGGACAGGTCTGTTGCCCGACGTGAAGGAGAAATCCAATATCATAAAGACCTTGGTGCACTGGTACATGGGATGGTATGGTTGCTGCTTGAAGGGCATCAATCCCTGGGTGGTTGTCGTTCGCCTCTTGATTTCTCTCGCTGCAGTCATTGCCTTGAGCGTGCTCACTGTGAGGGTGGCGGGACCAGCAATAAAGGCATGGGTCCTGACTAGGAAGGATGGACAAACGAAAGAAGAGACGTCGGAGGTGCAGCTCCGACTCCTTGATCCTGAGAGGGCCGACGCCGACGACGAGGCATAAGCCATCGGACCCAACGCGAGGGTTTTAAGCCTTCTCGGTACCAAGGCACTTGAGCAGATCTCGAGCGACAGCGCTCATGACGACGGAGTATTGCGAAGCATGCCTCCTCTTTCGCCAGGAAGACGCCATAATCCAGTGAAGACTGCGTGCCTGATGGGATGACTTGCGCATGCGCCACCTCCGCTGCCGTAGGTCGACGGCATTCGAAGGTGCTCTTATATCTGGCAGCCCATGTCCTTTGCTGAGATGGACGTTGCAATCTCGGACCTGGACGACTTCTTTGTTGGAAACTGGCATTTCTTAAGGAAGAGCCGTAGGTCATCCACGACCTGAAGAGGCTGCAAGGAATCTTCGAAGGTTCTATTGTGGCCCAACATGCGAGTCCAGCGATCTCCTCTATCAGGTGCTGAATTACAAGAGAAGGCCTGCAAGACTCGGAAAGCACTGAACGCCAGTCTTCGTGAACGACCACGGTCGACTTCATGGACCCGCAACCAGCGCAGCTTGTTACCGACCATTTTCTTCCTAGCCTTATCGTCCGGATGTTCAACATTCCCTTCAACCGCAGCCAACCGGGGCGTTTGGTGGACGGGACGGGCATCCAACGAGTGAGCCTTGCGGTGGTGATGGAATAGGTGCTCTGACACATCTGATGGGCAAAATCTCCCGCCTGGCCACGAAAGCTTGCCCTATCTACCGACCATGCCCGGCATCAGGGAGCTGTTCATGCAGTTCGACATCTTGCGCGCCTACCTGATGTTGTTGGGATCTCTGACAACCCAAGCGGATCAGACTGATTTCACTCCCCAGTTGCACGATCTGTGTCCCTCAAACGACAGGATCGATTCCAGGATTCGGACAGCGAGGGAAGTTGTTGCGAAGGAGCGTCCTTGCCGACATAATGGCTCCCCTTTTGGATTGAGTGGAACTTCAGCACAGGACGAAATGGACCTCGGAACGGATACTCGTCTGTCAAGTCAGGCGGACTGAGGTATGGCTGCTGGCGGACGCTCTGCACTCACCTCTCACGCGGTCGTCAAAGGCCTGTTACCGCTTCTTGAGCGAGACGTACGTGTGCATTATGGAGATTCCCGAGCAAGTTCACGAGGCTGGCGAGAATGCATGGGACGATGCTGTACGCCGTAGTCGGTTCGGGTTCTTTTCTCGCTGGCGGTTTCGTGGTCGTTGTGTCATTCCCATTGCATGTTGGTCCACTCCCGGTATCGACAATTTGATCAGCATCTGGTGACATCCATTGATGCTGTACCAGAGGGAGTGAGATGGCACCAGCTGTGGCCTGATTAGTGGACATTAGTGAGACACTCAGCCTCTGCCGGGGTATTCGGGGCTGTCAGACAGCGCAATCTTCATTTGCGGGCAAAGCCAATGGAGCCGCTTAGTTGGCAATGGCAAGCAATGGCTGGCGGCCAGACGCCCCAGAGTTTAGGGCCCGAGATTTGCGGAGCGGCGACCGATTTTCGTCATACTGTGCACTATTTTTGCCCTCGCGAAACATTGACGGCGCAGTTAAAGAACAGACTGGCCACATTCCTCACACATACTCGGGTGCGCTGCCGTGGCTTTTCTTGTTCCCTTTTCTCTTGTACATATTGCTCGTCCCAATCGAATGTCAATTGGCTTGTCTCCGGCGTCAACATGAGGGTCAGTGCCTCACATTTCTTTCTCGCCTTCTACGTCCTTCTACGCCCTCACTGCGTGCGCGGAGGCCGCCAAACCCAACAATGCGCCATAGACCCAGAGTCGATCGTTACAGACGCATGTACCTCGTATTCAGATCTTGAGCGGCTGAACGCCGACCTCTCGCCTTCGTTAGACGATCTGACGCAAAAGACCGACTTCTTCGCCTACTACCGACTGAACCTCTACAACAAAGTGTGCCCCTTCTGGAACGATGAGAATTCCATGTGTGGGAACCGCGCGTGTGCGGTCGAGACGATTGAAGACGAGAGTGATATCCCGTCAATCTGGCGGGCGGAAGAGTTGAGCAAACTCGAGGGCGCCAGGGCGAAACACCCGGGCCTCGCCCAGCAACGCGAACGGCCGAAGGACCGACCGCTGCAATACCAACTGGGCGAGAATGTGGACGAGAGCTGTGTGCTCGAAGACGACGACGAGTGTGATCAGAGAGACTACTGTGTGCCCGAGGACGAGGGCGCAGCCGCGAAGGGAGACTACGTCAGTCTGGTGAACAACACGGAACGATACACCGGATACTCCGGCCTGGGGGCTAAGCAAGTCTGGGACGCCATCTACAAGGAGAACTGCTTCACACCGCAACCGGCGAGACATGCCTCCCTGAAGCCCAAGCCCCAACAAGCGGCGGCGAGTCTGAAGAACATATTCCAAGAGTACGGACGGCAGCACGTGGACGACTCGGACGACCAGTACCCTCTTGACGACGAGTGTCTGGAACAGCGAGCCTTCTACCGAATAGTGAGCGGTATGCACGCCTCCATCTCCGCCCACATCTGCTGGGATTATTTCAACCAGACGACGGGAGAGTGGGTGCGCAACCTCGAGTGCTACAAGGAACGCCTGCACAAGCACCCCGAGCGCATCTCGAACCTGTACTTCAACTACGCCATCCTCACGCGCGCGATTGCCAAGTTGCGCAAACACCTCGAGTCGTACACGTTCTGTTCCGGCGACACGCAACAAGACTTCCAGACCAAGCAAAAAGTGCTGGAACTGGCGGACCGAGCAGCGGCGGGTCCGCACACCTTTGACGAGTCCGTCATGTTTCAGGATCCCTCGGTCATGGATCTCAAGGACGACTTCCGCAACCGGTTCCGCAACGTGTCGAGACTGATGGACTGCGTGGGCTGCGACAAATGCCGGCTCTGGGGAAAAGTGCAGACGGCGGGATACGGCGCTGCGCTCAAAGTGCTGTTCGAATACGACGAGACCAAGAATGGCGAAAACCCTCACCTCAGACGGACCGAGTTGGTGGCCCTCGTGAACACCCTGGGCCGCGTCAGCCACAGCCTCGATACGATCCAGAAGTTCCGCCACGCAGTCAACACGGGCGATATGAGCGTGCTCGACATGGCTGGCCCACTCCCGCTGTCGCAGAAGCTGTCTGTGGATCACGAGCAGCGGGAGTCCGCCGATGCGAGCCCCGTGGCGGGCTTTGACGAGGTCATCGAGGGCTCGGCAGCCACCGCTGTGCCCGAGCCTGAATCCGATGACCTCTGGGAAGACCCCGAGACGAAACCTCGCTCCCCGACCATTGCGGATGAATTCTGGGCGGAACTCGACCTGGTGTGGAGGACTTACAAAATGGTGCTACGTTCGTGGGTCGAGCTGCCGTTCAAATTCTTCGCCATCCTCGTCATGGAGTTGCAGAGGCTGTGGAACTATTGGCTGGGATTGCCCGTGCCGGCGAGGAGTTGGGACTTTCACTTTCCGAGTCGGGATGAATTGTGAGGTGCTTTATCCCTGGGTTTGCACACCGTCATGTTGGCGGGTGTGAAGGACATGATGACAAGAATGGCGTTGAAATGGAATGAGTGCACTCACTCCCCTGCACACACTGCAGTGCACGAACGAAGCACTCGCTTCGCTTGCAAAATCGTCGGCATGGCGATTTGGGGAACACATACGAAGTACGGCATGATTGGGGAACGCATTGCCACTGATGGCATAGCATTGCATAGCATACATGGCATGGGAAATTAGCATAGCGTCGGCGTTGGGGATGCAAGTTGCACCATTGTACCGTGTATAGACATGGGAGACTTTACTTAGATACTGGTATGTACTTACTTACACGAATGAGTAGAGGGTAGTGGCCAAAGGGGTCGAAAGTGACCCGTCGTCTGCGTCTGCGTCTGTCTTGAAGCAAGCATGTGCGAAAACAAGATACTTGATCGATCAACCACGTTTGTGTCCAGATCAATCGGCCGAGTGCTGTACGTCGTGCGTAGTACACGACCTGATGGTTGTACAGAGTCCCTATCTGGGCCAAGCGACTCCTGATACCTACACAGTACGTATTCACAGGTTTGCGCGAAGTCAACGGCCGCCGTTGTCCCGACAACCACGCGTAAATAAATCCCCCACAACGGCCCGGCGCTGCCTCCCTTTCGCGGCGCTGTACTGCACTGCACTGCACTGCACCAACCTTACCTAATACTTAGACAGCACAGGACACAGGACGCGAGAAAGGACGCGTTGAACTTTTGGCAGTCGAGGCAGAACCCTCGACATCACATCGCACCGCATCACACTCCATCAACTCACTCATGGATCCGAGGTCTGAGGGAAATTAATCAATCAATCAATCAAAAGCGATATTAATCGTTGTCATCATACGAGGTACACTACAGTACTGGATAATTTAGCCAGCGCGCGCGCACGCTCATGCCACCGTACCCGCAATAGGTACATACCGTGACATACAACACGACACGACACGACACGACACGACACGACACGACAGCCCATCGAGAGCCATCGACAAATGTCGCGCCACGGTATTATCACCGCGACACCATGTCCTGCGCCGGCCTTGGCGTATCCCAGCAAGCATGATGACTCGATAGCGAGGGGTACAAGTACGGGGACGGGGCCGAGTATGTTCTGCGACGACAAAGACGACGACGACAACGACGACAACGACGACAACGACGACAACGACGACAACGACGACGGAGGAGATACAGCAAACATCGAGTTCACGGCCGCGTTTCCGAGGCATAACATGGGACTTGGACTTGGACTTGGACATGGACATGGACTTGGTAATGGACCTGGACCTACGGCCGGATTGAGAAATGCGAGGCCGCGCAGACGACGCGCCGCTGACGTGCTGGGGTTTGCGATTCACGACGATGGAGCAGGTGCTGGAGCAGGTGCTGGTGCTGGGGCTGGGGCTGGAGCGGGCGCCTTGATGAAGGCGGTTCGACGGAACGCTGGTGCTGGTGTTGGTGCTGGTCCGACCGCCAGTGCAATCGCTCAACCGCCTCAGCGACCGAAGAGGGGTGTCAATTTCGTGGGTCATGTGGCTTCAACTTCAGCTTCAACTTCAACGTCAACTTCAACGGGCGCAACATCCTCGGTTCACCACGCTCACGACGCTCATGACGTTCATGACGCTGTCTATCAGCACAATTTTGTGGAAAAGGCAAACACACGCACGGACGCCACGTCGCGCAGACTGTCGCAAGCGCCGAGACGACCGGTCGTCAACAAGGTTGACAGCGCGACGGTTGTGGCACCACCCTCTCCTCCACTGGTGCCGGAACAGCCGATCTCGATGCCGACTTTGACCGCTACAACGGTAGTACTCAAACCCACGGCCGCACGGCGAGGCACCATCTATATCCCCTCCGAGGACACGACCATGCCGAGCATGTACATGGGGATGTTCAGCCCGATCAAGGATCTCGACGCCGCGAAAGCGGCATCCATGTCCGCGATTGCCGAGGATGTCGAAATCACGGGGATTGCGGCGCAAATGCTGGCGAAGAAGCAGCGCGGCCGCGGGCGGAAGTCGATGATTGCCATGTCTCCTAAGAGAGGGGCCTTGCAGGTCTCATCGCGGAACCTCCAGGATAGTGCCCTTGTGGAGGACCGCTGGGGTCAGGGCGGTGGGAAGGAGAACGTGCCTCCTGGTCAAGCGGAGGTGGGCGACAAGAAAACCAAGTTGATAAAGCGTACGTCGGTGGTTGATGTAAGAGGCACTGGTGGCGAGGCTACATCACGTCGACCTCAACCGCAGGCCACGAGAGTATCCCGGGTCTATGAATCTACGGCGAGCGCGAGGACCAGAGCCAACGACAAGAAGATCGCTCAGCGTACCATTACGAAGCCCGGCTGGAATGCCGGCCCACGGCTGAAGACGAGTCAACCGGTGCCAGTACGATCACAATCGCCAGAGCCAAGGTCAGACTCTGTGACACCACACGAGGACGTAGCGCAAAACAGGAAGCCGTCGATTCCCAGTCGCTTCGTCATGCCCCGGCTCGGGCTTCAGCAGCGCATTAGAGAGATATACCCTGTGCTCAGTGACGATCTTGCCGACCTCTCCATGTACGAGGACAATTGGCTAAACCATCAGGAGATAGCAATCACCCAGCTCCTCAACAACCTCTTCGGAGCGTCCACGACGATTCACTCACCGGCTGATTCAGAGATGTTAAGAATCCGACTGCTGGAGAGATACGGCGGCGGAGAAAATGCCCTGCTGTACAAGCGACTGCAGGGAGCACTGCTTTATGGTTCCCTCTGTGTTCCCTCCGAGATCCTGCAGGGAGCGGGCCGCTTAAGTAGCGATCTCGGGAGACGCAAGGCATACACGGATCTCTGGCTTGAGACGTACGATCTCTCTTGTCTTCAGTCAGCTGTCGAGGTTGTTATTGGGCGACAGTGCACAAAGTCGAGGACTTCATCGTCGAGCCACAGAAGTAGCGATGGACAAAGTGTCAGTCGCCGCGCTTTACAAGAGTTCATCGAGACGTTCATGATCAGAAACGAAGATGGGACACCAGATGAGCTCTGCACAGACCGTGCTGCTTGGTCTTATCAACGCACCTTACTTCGGAGCCTGATGCTCATCAAGCTTTTGGACAGCACGAAGGCTCCACAGCAAAGACTCTTTCGTGGCTGTCTCTTCCAGCCTTCCTCACAGTACAAGTCATCTGCGAGTGTTGCCAGGGCTCTTTTTCAGCTGCTGAATCCGAGTGCTGGGGATCCGATTCGAGCCTTGAGTCATGTCGCATACACCGTCAGTCACTCACAATATCCTCTCGAAGAATACTCGTACCGGGTCGAGAACATTGCAGTCGATCTGCGCGATGGGGTGCGTCTGACGAGGCTTGTGGAACTCCTCCTGTACCCGTCGGCATCCAACTCGCTCGAACATGTGCATGACCCAGAGTCTAGCACGACTGTTGTTCTACCAGACGGAGAGCTGTTGTTGCTGACAGATGGAGAACGCGATTGGCCTCTGTCCCAGCATCTCAAGTTCCCCTGTCATGGCCGAGCAACCAAACTGTACAATGCTCAGATCGCGCTCAGTGCGCTCCATGGTGTCAAGGGCATGTCTGCACTAGTCCAAGACATTAGAGCTGAAGACATCGTCGATGGCTATCGGGAAAAGACGGTCAAGCTGCTTTGGGGTCTGACCAGTAAATGGGGACTCAGTGGCCTGATCGACTGGGACGACGTCCAGCTTGAAATCAAGAGACTCTGCCGGATAGGCAACAGCAGCCAAGACAACGACTTCTATGACATGGTGGAGGAGAAAGAAGGTTATCCTCGCCACAAAGTGCTGCTCAAGTCATGGGCTCAAGCGATTGCTAGCAAGAAAGGCATCGTGGTGAAGAACTTGACGACCAGCTTCGCCAACGGACGAATCTTCGAAGCCATCGTGGACGAGTATGAAGGATACGTCGCCGGCAATGACAAGGACAAAGACTCGTCCTCTCAAAGTCGACCACTCTCCGCACGACTTCGTGGCCTCGGTTGTAGCGAGCAATTTGCCATGCTCTTCTCGCCCACGTCCCCGGGATCGCCAAACCGCACTCACCTCTTCGACCGAGACTTTGTGTTAGCCGCGCTAGCGTTTCTCTGCTCGAGGTTGCTTGGCCCAACAAAAGGTGTCAGGTCGGCCGTGACGATCCAAAAGGCGTGGCGTTCATATTGGGCGCGAGTGCTCGATGGGCGCAAGGTCATGGTCAAGGCACTGGCGGAACGATGTGCCCAGTCTGTCCGAGACAGGGGCTGCAGGCGGACGGCAGAAGCGAGTAACGGTGGTCCTAGCATGGGTTTGGGCAAGGACCGTGGGGTGGCTGAAGGAAGAGACCAGGCTGAGTCGGGCAGCAACATCCACGCCGGGATTGCATTTCCTGCGGAGACAGAGGAAGAAGACATCTGGCTCAACATATGAGCGGTGAACAGGGTGACAGGTGACAGAGAAGATGCAGCTGCAAGATATGTCAAGAACGTTGTGTTGAGGTGCCACGACATTCTGCAAGGCGACACGAGGCATTGAATTGCATCGGCAAGGCAACAGGATGGATTTCTTTGGTAGCGACCCGAATTGGGCCGCTGCTCCGAAGGATGAATGATCCCTTGAGCAGGGTACGGGTACTGTAGGTACTTGATCGTCCTGCTAGTGGATACTGGGTAGATGGACTGAATGAATGAATGAATGACTTGTGACGAGGCACTGAGTGAGTGGTGATGACCAAGTGAGCGGTATGTGATCGACGCTGAAATGGCGTGCAGTGGGTGAAGGGTCACATCGGTGCCAGTCGCTCCTGCCTCGTAGCCCGGATCCACGCCGCGGATGCCGCCGTCGATCTAATGAGGGGCACCTACTGGGTAATTAGCACTTGGTGACCCTGCCGTGCCTGCCTGCGCCCTCACTTCTTCCTCATGCGCCCACCTCGCTTCCGTCGACAAACACCATGGTGATCACTTTCGTGTCGTCTCCACGGATGCCGAAGCATCGACCTGTCCTCGCACACGCCAGGTACCTAGGTATTCTGCCAACCTGTGGTGTCAAACTGACTGTCTGGCCTCTGCCGTCTACTGGGTAGGGCTGCTGCGTCCTCGTCTTGGATTCGTCTTCCTCCGTTCAGCCACTACCGAGATATCTCACTGTCCAGTTCTTTTGCCGTTGAATCGTATCGTCAACCCCTCACACGTTCGCTCCGATTGCACGCACGTCTGGCGCCAGAAAATCTCAAGCCCACCGTCCCGAAACAATGCCTTCCCGTGCATCGATGCCGTGGGCCCCGGTGCCAGTCATGCAAATCTGACTGCAGCTAACGCCATTCTCTTCCCTGCTGTTCCAGGGAGGCAGAGCGCCTAGCCTTTTCCTCACAAGCCTCTTCCTCTTAAGCATTCGGCCGAGGGCACTGCATCTAAGCGATCCGGGTAGCTGGGCTTCTTCAATCAGGCTTCCTAAATTCGGATGCCGCCAGTCTTTTTGAGGCCAGACCACTGCAAAATGCCGAATGCCGTTTCCGTAGGAGGAGGACAAGGATACCCGTGTCTCCAGCACACAACCATAAGAAGACTGCCATCGTGATTCGGCCTGGTCCACGGCGGCATGCCCCCATGAACTTCCCCATCCATCGCACGATCCAGATTTCATCCACCCGTCACAGCGCCGTCACCCGGCGTCCCGGGGCGGTCAGCGCGACAGGACCACATTCCCCTCGTCAGGATCTGCTGCTTGGAATCCCCGCTCCGTCCTTGCCATTCGGTACATTCTACCCACTTTGCCGGGCTCAACCACTGTCGTCGAGTCCCGACATTCTGGTTCAGCCGACTCACAGGTGCATTTTCTGTCAACTTCGCCGTCGACGTGAAGCCAGCGCTGATACCGGGCTTCTGATTCGTGGTACTCTGCCTGCTGCCATTTTCCAGCTCGTGTATGCACGCTTCAATCGCTGCATCATTGACCGAGGCACGGTGAGTGGCCTGATGGATCGGTAGATTTGTCGCCCTTTGCCTTCTTCAAATGCTTCCTCTCGCCTCCATCAACCTCACGGGAGTCGATTCGACAATTGTCTTGCCTAGCTAGACCGTCGGCGCCTACAAATGGGCACCTCACCCATATCAACCCTTCCACCGGAAGTCCTGCACCAAGTGCTCAAATATCTACCTATCGCAACACTCCTCAAATTCGGTCGGACGTCGAAAAGTAACTACTCAGCCGCTATATTGGCCCTGCAAAACTTACGCCTGGCGATTCTTCCACGCCATATTCATGGCGTCTTGGCCTTTCTCAGCTCCTCCACCTTCGATGGCGTCGAGTCGGACCTAGGGGATACGTTCTTCGACGACCCCGCCCGAAACCAAGTCATCATCACGTCTGCTCTACCACCCGTCGACAGTCTACAAAGATCACGGACGAGATGTCCATCGCAACCTGCTGTCACGCCGGCTCAATACCGTGAGAAGCTGTTGCAACTTCAGAACGCGTTGGCGTGCTCCATCCTCTCGACTCCCACTCTCGTGAGGCTGAGTTCCTTGACACTGCACATCTATCACATCGTCTCCCCGTCCTTGACCGAAATCCTGGCCACCCTTCTCCCCTGCTTACGAGATCTGCGCCTCAACTTCTGCCACCCGTATCTCCACGACACTTGTCTACCAGCACATTATTGGACTAATCCTGTCTTCCTTGAGTCCAGTCCTATATGGAACTCTTTGGCCGGAGTGGGTGGCGAAAGCGGCACGCATCTGAGATTGAGAAAATTGGAGAAGCTGACGGTCGAGCGCGCCGGCATCACCAGCTTCCAATTACGCAAGTGGATCGAGTGTAACCCCAATCTACGAGAGCTGAGATTGCGGAATGTCGCTGGGGTCGACGCCGAGTTCGTGCAATGGCTAGGACAGTACTATGGTGCCGGCGACCCCGAGACCGAGGCGCCCAGACCAACGAGGATGAAGATACTGGCTTTGGAAAGTTGTTCATCGTTGGTTGCAGACTCTGTCGAGCAGCTGACCTGGCTGGACTCGTTATTCGGTGTCGGCGCCAAAGCAGGAGTCTGCGACCAGGAGGAGGACGACGCAGCACTCCAGGTTTTCTCCCTGCGGTACTCGATGTCAGTCCAGACGCGGGCCCTGTGCGCATATCTGGAGTCGCGCCGCCCAGGCGTCCAACAAATCACCTTGCCAGACGGCCGCAGTCTGGCCACCAAGGCTCGCCACAAAAGGTCAAGTCCAAAGGAGCCTTCTAAGGAGGTAGGTCCCTCGCGTACCTGCAGCCACGACAGACGGCACCGACGCAGAACTATGCAGTTGGTATCTCAGGGGGAGAGACAGGGCGAGGACGACAACAATGCCGAATCAGCCGCAATCAACGTTGGCGTCCAAACTCTTACCATGGACGAAAGCCAAAGTCGACCCGACGAGGACGAGAATGATGCGAGCGAAGATGATGATTCGACGTCCTCGTCACCTGTCTCGTACCTCCAACTGATTAATCGTCGTCCACCAAGGAAAGGCTGCAAATTCATGCCTAGTGATATTATCGAGCCGGATCCCGATGTAACTTGATGGGGTATACCGTGATGCGGACTACTGGTTGGATGGCGCCAGAATAGATCAAATCAAGGGAATGAGTTGAAGTCTGTTGAAATGAAACGAGACGAGATAAGATGAGACGAGACGTTACGACACGAGATGCTGTTATGACATGACAACAAAAACGATGTTAGATCTTCGACTAGGTCTTCCCATAACATGAAAGAGAAACACAGTAGCAAATGGAGATTTGGATACGTCTATATCTATCTGCAACGATACATTAGGTAGGCATGAAACAGACGTCCATTCAGCCCATCTCATTCTGAAGCGAGGAAATCCATCTCGTCAATCGTTTATCTATTCATCAGTTCGTAGGATCATCTCGATCGTATGTCTCGCATATTGTGTGCTCGCACGCCGAAGGTCAAAGGCCCATGCTCATGGTTACCGCCAGCGTCACGCTCGGGGTAATACGGCTTGGGTCGTTCAAGCGAGACAATTCATGTGTTTGTCAATCCTTGCAAGCTGACTTTTACCTTACTATCCTTTCCTTTCCAGCGTTCCCAGGTCATTGTCTATTCTATCCCGCTCGACCTTTATCCATCCTGGCCCTGTCCTAGCTTTACTCACCGACGCGCGTCTCTCTCTACAACCTCCAACACCAACTTCTCCCCACTAACACCGCCCTTCAAGATATCCAAAGCTGCATCCACCGCGCCCAAGCCCCCGTCCACCACGCGTGCCTTCGGCGCAGGCACAAAGGTTCCCGCCTGCAACCTCGGGGCCAACCACTCGTGGAGCACGAATTCGAGATGTCTCGCCACGGCGGTGGGCTCCTGCGGACCCATCACGAACTTGACTTTTACGGTCTCGTGCTGGGACGTGTTCTCGTTGACTTGTGGCGCGGACGCGACTTTGCCGCCCCCGAACGTGGCCACCACGTCGACCACGGGCTGTAGGTCGCCGATGGCGCGGTACGCGGTCGTCAAGGCCACGGTGTCGGAATTCGCGGCCGCGATGATCTCCTCGACCACATCGGCGGAGGTATAGTCGAAGGCGCGGGCCGCACCGAGGGCGAGCAGTTGGGCGTGGTGCTGAGGGCGGGAGGTCGCGTAGATGGCTGGGAAGCCTAGGTGCGTGGCGACCTGGATTGCGGACATGCCGACGGAGGAGGAGGCGCCCCAGACTAGGAGCCCCGGTTTGGCGCCCTCACTGCCGCTGTCTCCTTCATGTGGTGTCGAATATAGCGAGGTGGTCGTCATGGGGATGCCGATCGTGGTGAAGCCAGTCCAGGCTGTGAGCACGGCCATGGGTAGGGTTGCTGCGCTGGTGAAGGGGAGGGTTGGAGGGATGGGGCACGCCCATTCGATGGGGAGGACGACTTTCTTTTGGAAACCACCGTACTTCTACCATTAGAGGCGGTGTTAGTGGCGCCAGTCTTTAGCACAGCTGACGACGAGGCATGAGGCGAGAAGGAGGACGGGGGGAAAGGGATACGTATATGACTTACCGGCTTGCCGCCCTGGACAAATGCTGGGGCAAAGCCGAGGACGTGGGCGCCGGGCTTGAATGGTGAGGAGGCAGGGATGTCGCTGCCGAGGGCTTCGACTGTGCCGGCGATGTCGGATCCAAGGATCGCCGGGTATGCCGTAACCATGAAGCCCAGGTCTCTCATGAAGAAATCAACAGGGTTGAGGGCAATGGCGTGGACTGAGATGAGAAGTTCGCGAGGCCCGGGCTTTGGAGTCTCCACGTCCTGGACAATCAGATGTTCGCCCTTTCCCGGGAGGACTGCGGCTTGGTGGGTTGAAGACATGATGCAGGTTGGAGGAGGCAGTGCGGGCTGAGAGTCTGTCTGTTAGTCGTGATAGATAGAGGATATCCTGGACTGATTGATTGACTGAGTGAGTGATCCAACGCGCAGAAGTATATGCAGATGCAATGCCAATCCGCTGGAAAGAGTCGAAAGGAGGGATCGGTTGACAGGGAACATCTCAGGAGATCGAATCAAACCTCTTTATATACCTTCTTCCACCAGTTCAGTACCGTGGCATACTGAGCATCGCTGCCAGAGTCACGCAGTGATCCTTTACTTGATCGCGACTCTTTCGCCTGAAACGACCTCCCATTTCACTTCCCACCCTTCCCGCTTACCGCCTCATGCATTAGCCCAGCCTCAGCTGCTCATGAGAAGACCACGCCGCTCGACGGATCGCCTAGCAAACATCGAGGCCGTTCGGCAGAATAGATGATGCCGACTCCATCCCGATTGTGTGGGGTATCCCGATCTTGACCATGCTTGATAGTAGACCATGGGCATATCGAACGTGAGCCTCCCTCGACATGCGGACTTCGGAGTTACCAACGGAGGTTAGATCTCAAATCATTGCTCCCGTTCCTCAGAGGAGGGACTCCCTGACCAGGGGTAAGCATTGCTGATCAGTCTGGGAGAGTTCTTGCCACTTCTTGAAACCGCTGTGGCGTCTTTGCTGCCGTCGTGCGTAGACTTGCCAAAGCATGATCAAGCACTGGGTCGTGTCACCGAAGTGGGAGAAGCTTGAACACAGGCACCCATGGCATAATGTTGCTCCGGGGCCAACGCCGCCTTAAGTTTCATCAGCACACTTAGATGAGCAACCAACCCAGTGGCCATCGTTATCCCTTGCCACAGTCACCGATCCGCTGAAGGGGACTCGATTTACCGAGTTGACAGCATCATTTGGTGGTCTTCCCGTGTGTGGTGTTGTGCTAAAGAACAGACGGCCAGACGCGGTAGAACCGAGGAAATGACATGACCACGTGATGTCGCGTCGTCCCTCACTTTGACGCGTTCCTCCATCCATCTCCCCGCCTGCGACATCAACAATTCAACACACGCCCGAGTTGCTCCTATGCGCAGACGACGTACAGGATGAAGGCCTCACTCTATGACTCGTCATGGACCGTGTACAGCATACCGCAAATAACACCTTCGCTCTCGAAACTTGTCTCAGCGCCTGCCACAACCCTGCAAGCACACGAGAAGCGCCGTGAGCAGCTTGCTTCGCACGCCGAGTCTTTTCGAGAATACCTTGACGAAAGCCGGCCGCGGCACGAGCGCGACGATGAGAAAACGTCTTTAGGCGGACTAAAGCACTCTCTATGGACCCGACTCGACAACATGCTCGACCAAGATGAGCATCCCCATTCCCCTGTGCTGCATGCTGGGAAGAAGCGACCGAGACAGCAACTGGAACAAGAAAACGAACGGACTCAAAGCAACGCTCTAGTTGTGTGTCTCGCCTACGAAAAGGAAACCTACAAATTTATTATCTACACAACCTCAGCCTCGAGTGCCAGGTCGTCAAAACGCCGTCGTACGGCCTCTCCAACATCCCAAAGTACCTCAGCACCCTCTACCGACGCCACGGCGATTCTCCTTGCGAAGTCCTCGCCCGCTACCTTGAAACGATTCACTACCTACCTTTCTGACCGATTCTCCGTGGACGCAATCCGTCCGCTCTCCCTTTCCTCGCTGTTCCTCCAGTCCAGCTTGGAACGCTACGTTTCCACCGTCCCGTCCGCTCTTCTGGGCCAGATAAGGCTCACTCTCCCGTTCGCCAGGCCCATCGCTCCTGATCTTAAGAGCCTCGAGATTGCAGTCCCGAGGGAGACGACCGAGTCGTTCACCAAGGTCCGTGCATCCCAGCAAAGGAGATCTGGTCCTCGACAGACGCGTGGCGAGAAACTCTTCATGCACCATCTCGCCAACTCCATCCTCAACAAAACCGGACTGTCCATTCCGGTGATCTGCAATGTTCATGGTGGGGAAGACTCACCGGTCGTGGATCCGCAGCGCGATACCAACCCAGCGAGAATCTCGAAAGTCTCGACCGTGTGTTTCGCCCTTTCGGCCGAGTGTCGCCTCAAGTTTGAGAGAAAGGCCGTGGAGGCTGCGGAGGGTGTGAAGGGCGTGCATGACGAGGGTAAAGGCGAGGACGCCGGCGAGGACGACACCGACCCCGACCCTGACGGCGCAGAAAACTGCGTCAAACGTGCGAATCGCGAATTACTCGCGGCATTGGTGGACGAGGCGCGCCGGCAAGTAAGGGACGAAAGTAACCCTTCTGACAGTGGTGGCTAGGCAGATGCTCAGCTACTGCTCAGACTTGGCCTTTCCTGGGCGTGGAGACATGTTCGGCCATGAAGCCCACCGTACTGTACTGTACTTTGTACGCCCTTGATGAAGATACGACACGCGATACGAACAGTTCCTGTACACTGCCTGCGATGGAGTTTGAGGGGCAGTAGCGCTAGTAGGGCTAAAGATTGCTCTGGTGCTGTGATGGGTGGTGTCCTTGGATAATCGAACCATAACACTTGATACCTGATACCCACTTTATACGAGCATTCAATACCCAGTTCTGCAAGATACATGGTAACACGGACTATCCTCGCAAGGCTACACGATCAAGGTCCTGGATGCTTTACATCACAGTTCAGTACTCTTCAAATACAGTATGTGCCACTAAAAGTCTCTTCCCGCTCGAATCATAACTTGGATTTCTCATTCTCATTTTCATTCTCATTCTCATTCTCATTCTCATTCTCATTTTCATTCTCATTCTCATTCTCATTCTCATTCAGACTCAGATGCCGACCGTGCGACTAGGATTCCAGATCTATAGGACTCGTACTCGTACTCGTACTCGTACCCATGGTTCAGGGCCTCATTGACTCTGTAAATATCAATGCTCGCTCGCTGTGTAAGACAGATAACCAAAACAGCACGCGCTATGAGATACGTGATATAAATGCGAGCCAGTGTGACTGACTGACTGATTCGCTCTGTTCCCTGCCGTGGGACTGCAATCCCAACGGGCTAGGGGATGCCGACTCCAAGTCTCTTCGACTCTTCTAACATCTACACTCCTCAGTTGTTCAACGCTCGTCCAGGGTCCGTCTACCCATTCTCTGTATTCTTGCCCTTTCCGAGATCCGACCCCCTCCTCTGCGGAGTGTTCATGCCCGATCCGCCGTACAGGCCTTCAAATTCCCCGCGCACCCCCTCGACAAGTTTGGTGACGCCATCGATTTCCGCGGTGAGATCTTCGACGTTCCCGGCCAAGGCAGCGACTTCGTCAAACTTGCGTCGTCGATTGGCGTCCGCGATCATCTCCTGGACCAAGAACTTCTGCTCCTCCAGCACGATCAGCCGTTCTCGTAACGACTTCTCCTCCACTTCGAGCTCGGATATCCGTTGCGAATTTTGCGATGTGAAACTCGCGACGCTGAGGGCCGATGACGAGTTCTGGCGCACATGTCCGGAATCCGGGGCGTTGAGAATGCTGAGCGAGGCTCGCAGGTTGGGATTGCCGTGTATGTCTGGCTTTTGTGACGAGCCGTGTGGCGTAGCGTGCTTGAGGACCTTGGGCAGTGATTTGAGCGGGAGCATGTGAAGATGGAGGAATTGCGTGGCGTTTTGGTAGATTGCTTTCTGCAGTTTTAGCTGTGTGGGTGACTGGGATGGCATGTCTCGTATTCGGCGTGCGGCCGTGTCGTACTGGGTGAACGAGTCCATTAGTCGCTTCCGAGTGCGACTTGCGTCGGTGATCTGTTGCGATGACGGGGGGCGGTCAGGGTCTTGGAGTGCTTGGAGAAGCTTTTGAAACTTGGGCATCAAGAGGCGGATGCCACGTTCGAACTGGAGGAGATTGGTGTAGGCACGGGTGAAGGCTTCGATTTGGGGCGAGGTCAGTGAGGCTTGGAAGTCACGGCTGGAGAAGATCGTGTGGTTGCACTCTTTGCACAAGCGGATGTCGAGAGCGATGGTATCGTTTGGCGGTGGCTTTTCTGTGATGGAGAGGTGAGTGTTAGCTGTCACGACATGATCAGTAAAGGAACAAAGTGACGTCGAACGAGGTACATACTAGTAGCGACGTTGAGGCCGATGACAGTTGAGCAACCAGTCGCCGGATCGCCACAGACAACCTTTCCACACGTCCTGCAATGGTGCCTGCGGAAGGTGTACTGTGTGAAGTCTTGTTGGCAATAAGGACATCGAGGGGCCTCAGCATCGTTCTGCCACGAGACTATGCTCTGCTCGAGTGCCTTTCGAGGATCGTTCTGAACCCAGTTAAGGGACCACCTCTTGTTAGGAGTCGGCTGAGGAATCTCATCTGGGGGGTTTGCAAGGAGTTGAGTTAATCTCGACAGTCTCTTCTCCAGCCTCGACACCTCCATCTCCCTGTGGCTCAGCTTACTCCGCCTTACAGACTCAAAGTCACTCATCCGATCTCTTTCGAGGCCGTGTCTGTCTGTGTAACCCTCACGACTCTTGTAGCATGTCTCACACACTCGATACCATAAACCTCGAACGGGCTCATGCTGAGCCGACCTTGACAGCTTCATTTGATACATGGTATGTTCGTCACAGAAGAGCTTCCCGCAGTGCCGACAGTTTACCACGCCTGTAGTAGCACCCAGCCTTTTCCCACACGCTGGGTCCGAGCAGCTGTCATAACCAGTTCTCTTCTGCCAATGTTGCCTCGTGATGATGTCGTCTGGGTCGATAATGGTCTGAGCTGGCTTCGGAGGTGGCGGCGGAGGAGCAACATGGTCTCTTGAAACAGAGTTCTGCCTTGGAATAGGAGTGGTGGTTCTAGAAATGTCGTTGTTGGACTCGAAGACATCCAGACCCTTGAGTTTCTGATTCAGGACGGCCAGAGGTTGAAACTTCTTGGCCTTGACCATCTGTTGCTTGAACCAGTCCTTCACTTCATCCTGCTGCTCCTCTTCTATCTCCTTATGTGCGTCGTCAAGATGTCTATTCAACTGTAGCAGAGTGACCATTTCCTCGTTGCAGATCGGGCAGACCAGGCGGTCTGTTGCAGCGGCCGCCAGTGACAAATCTGGCGCTCCATGGTCGAGGGAAACTCGAGACGCAATGTCCTGGGGGTCAGAGGAGGGCGGAGTGGACGTGCCACTCTCGGAGGTATTGAGGGAGAGAGTCGACGCTGCAGGGCTGAGGACGTGAGTGGGGAGGGGTGAGGGTGAGGTCGGCTTCAGTGGTGGTAGCGGCGGCCCGAGTGTCCTACCGCTTCCCAAGACTCTTCCGCCGCCGATTGTGCGCCGGGACATTGCGGCGAGATGAGGCTTCCATGAAGCCTACTTGTGCAGAGGAGGACGTTGGTCAGGCGCCGCAGTACGGAGTAGAGGGATGGAAATGAAACGACTCGGCGGAGGAAGGCGGAGCGTCAGTGGCACTTCAAACACCGCCGGGCTGCTTAGTCACCGCGAGGAGGCACAAAGCATACACACAGCACCAAGTAAGGTATACCTCACTTTCATCCATTTGCTCATCGTCTATCATAATCTGCTGTTAACACAGTGAGAGTCTACCGTGGCGGCTCAACTTCAACTTCGGCATGTCTTGTCACTTCTCCCATCAAGCACTCTTTCCAGCGTCCTCTTTCAGACTGACGATCCGGTTCAGCACAATCTTCCCAGCCGCGTCATCCGTATCCTTGTCAACACAGAAGTAGCCAGTTCTCATGGCCTGGAATCTCACCGACTCAGGTCCACATTTCTCCTTTTTCTCCCCTGCTTCTTCTGGCCAGGGCGCTCGCGCCCGTATCTCCTTCAATCCTACTTCAGCCAGTGCATTGGGATACACTTTCAGGCTGTCTTCTCGGATATCCGCCAGGAAGCTTGGCTCAACGGCATCTGGGTTGTCCGACTTGAAAAGAGGGTTGAACACGCGGACTTCACACTTTATCGGTGAGCCGTGCTCGGGCGCGTCGGCAACCCAGTGAATGTAGGCCTTTGGCTTCTTGGGCTTTTCTCCCTCTGCTGGCCTGTCATACTTGGCATGAATCTCTGTCACCAAGCCAGTGGTCTCATCCTTCTTGAAGCTGGTGGCGATGACGGGATAAGGGACCTTTAGTAGACCCACGGGTTTTCCCGGGGCCATGCGGAAGAAGTCTTTGCTATCCACCTCTCGAAAATCGTCCCGCTCGATGTACACCTTCTTGGTGAACGGCAATTTGTGAACGCCCATGTCAACGTCTTTGGGACCGAAGGCGTTTTCGAGCTCTTCGTAGTGATCGTCGGGTAGATCATCGATGATGACGGGTACAGGGTCCAGCACAAGCATGAGACGAGGGACAGTCATCTCCAAGTACTTGCGGATTGACTGTTCGAACCGTACAATCTGGATGTTGATGGTGGCTGTTGTGACCCCGAGCTCGCTGACGAATGACAGGATTGCGCCGGGCGGTACACCCCTTCGCCTCAGGGCAACAAGTGTGTATAGTCTGGGGTCGTCCCAACCGTTGACGATCTTCTCATCCACCAATTTCTTGATCTTCCGCTTGGAGAGCACTGTTCCGGTGACGTTCAGCCGGCCATATTCTCTCTGCATGGGCTTGTGGGGGACGTCAACTTTGTTGTTCAGCCACTCGTATGAGACCCTCGACAATATGAACTCGGTCGTGCATAGTGAGTGGGTGATGCCTTCAAAGCTATCACACAAGCAGTGGGTGAAGTCGTACGTAGGATAGATTCTCCATTTGTCACCAGTACGGTGATGGGGTTTCTCGAGGACGCGGTAGGCCACAAGATCCCACATTTGTGGGTTACCGTCGGTTAAGTCCTGCTTCATCCGCAAAAAGGCCTCTTTGGGCTTGTACTTGCCATCTTTCATGGCTCTGAACTCAGCTAGTGACTCTTCGATCGGTCGATCGCGGTGTTTGCAGGCGTATCTCTCATGCTTGTTCTTCAGGTCCGTACCTCCGCGCTGATCCTTGAGCTCCTCATCCGTGCAATGACACACATAGGCACCGTCTAGTGTGATTAGCTTCTCCGCCAGATCGTACAGCCTGTCGAAGAAGTCGCTGGAATAAGTGATCAGGGCAGGGTCAAAGCCGAGCCATCGCACGATATCTTCGATGGCGATGAAGTAGATCTCTTCTTCGGCCTCGGGATTCGTGTCGTCGTAGCGAAGATTGCACTTGCCACCATGAAATTTGGCAAACCCAAAGTTGATTGCTATAGCTTTGCTGTGGCCAATATGAAGATATCCGTTGGGCTCGGGCGGGAATCGTGTCACCACCGGTTCATCTGCTGGCCTTTCCTTCCGCACTGCTGCCAACCAGCCTTCCTTGAACATCGCCTCCGGATCAGTCGGGGCCGAAGGTGCTGCATTTGCGGGTTTGGCAGGTTTCGCTGCTGGCGGCTTCGGCTCCTTGGGCTGCTTTGGCGGTTTGGGGGCTTTTTCTTTCTTGGGCTTTTTCTCTTTATTCTCTGTTATCGCAGTCTCGATATTCTCCTTCGTACGCTCCGGCAGGTCCAGGCTTGCCTCTGCGGGCTGAGCCATATTTCCCTAGCACGCACGCACGCACTTCTCTGTCCCCCCGGCCCTTGTTAGACAAGGAAGCAAACACTGAAAAGTCCTCTTCGGATTTCAAGACTATGGCACTGCTGTCAAACCGTCCCTGAAAAGTCCTTCGATCACCAAATGTAGAAATTAATTGAGTGGTGGAGCTCTGGTCTGTCAATGCTGACTGACTCTTATTGTATCGTGGACAGTGTGAGTGAATGAGTCAAGGGAAGGATGACAAACATGCCAAGCCAAGCAGCGACAAACTTTCAAGCGGCGACGATTCCTCCGTCGCCCGCTGGACGAGATGCCTGCGCCTTCTCGAATGTGCCATCTTTTTTACGAGGACACCCTGTTCCAAGGTCTTCGTCCGCCGCCACGAGGGAGGATCTCCTCTCCAGAACCAATCTCCAACAGACGAGCTCTTGATTGACGCTCGCCATGGCAGCAAAATCGTAAGTACATGTCCGTGACCGGCCATCAATGGCGCCCTCTGATGTATCACAGATCTAAACTGGTAGACAATGACCAGATCGAGTCGGCCAGCCTCCACAATCCCTTACCCGTCTTCCTCAAGGCTTATATCTGGCCCTTCACCATCTTGTGGCCTATATTCTTCGCTCTCTACCTCAACGAGGATCTCTACGACGACTATATTGACGGCCAGGAATGGACGTTCGTCTACGTTGCAACCATCGTTACGCTCCAGTCCCTGACCTGGCTTTCGACTAAATGGAGTGTCCACTTGCGAACTGCTTTTACTACCACGAAGGCGACGCAAGTCGCGGACGCTCAGCTCATCAAGGTCATTCCCGTGGCCAACTCGGGCGCATCGGGGATTTGCAAACTGGAAAGAGAGCGGGATGGGAGAACTTCGTTCCTGTTCCAGAAGAGGCGCTTCGTCTACTCGCCTGAGACAGGTGCATTTGCGCCGTTGAAATATGCTCTTGATGCCGACCAGAAGCCGTTACTTCGCGACTTCCAACTGTCCAAAGGGCTGACCTCCGCCGCAGAGATTGAACAAGTCCAGAAGCACTATGGTGACAATACCTTCGACATTCCTGTGCCCACGTTTGTTGAGCTGTGGAAGGAACATGCCGTCGCGCCCTTCTTCATCTTCCAGGTCTTCTGTGTGGGTTTGTGGTTGCTTGACGACTACTGGTACTATTCCCTGTTTACACTTTTCATGCTTGTCGCCTTCGAGAGCACCGTTGTGTGGCAGAGGCAGCGCACACTGAACGAGTTCCGAGGTATGAGCATCAAACCGTACGACATTTGGGTATATCGCGCCCTCCAGTGGGTCGAGATCAAGAGCGATAAGCTATTGCCTGGCGATCTGGTGTCTGTTGGACGGACCCAGGAGGACTCTGGCGTTGCCTGCGATATGCTTCTGATCGAAGGGACTGCCATTGTCAACGAAGCCATGCTTTCCGGAGAGAGCACTCCGCTCTTGAAAGAATCCATCTTACTCCGCCCGGGAGATGCGACCATCGAGCCGGAGGGTTTGGACAAAAATGCGTTTTTGTGGGGTGGTACCAAAGTTCTCCAGATCACACATCCAGCCGCTAGCGATGATGCGCCCGACACTGTGCCACAGGTGCAGTCCGGTGTGCCCACACCCCCTGACAAAGGCGCCATGGCTATTGTCCTCAAGACCGGTTTCGAAACCAGCCAGGGAAGCCTTGTGCGCACTATGATATACTCGACCGAACGTGTCTCGGCCAACAACGCCGAAGCATTGATCTTCATCCTATTCCTGCTCATCTTTGCGCTCGCGGCTTCGTGGTACGTTTGGCAGGAGGGTGTCCGGAACAACAGAAAGCGCTCGAAACTCCTCCTGGACTGTATCTTGATCGTCACTAGTGTCGTACCACCAGAATTACCTATGGAACTGTCCCTGGCAGTCAATACCAGTCTGGCAGCGCTCAGCAAATTCGCCATTTTCTGCACCGAGCCGTTCCGCATCCCCTTCGCTGGTCGTGTGGACGTTGCATGTTTTGACAAGACAGGGACTCTAACCGGAGAAGATCTCGTCGTTGATGGTATTGCCGGTCTCAGCCTCGGCAAGCAAGGCGCCGCGGCTGAGGCAGATGGTGCTCAATCTACAGTTACTAAAGTACCTGACTGCGGAGTCTACACCACCCTTGTTCTGGCCACCGCTCATGCGCTAGTCAAACTTGAAGAGGGCGACATTGTCGGAGACCCGATGGAGAAGGCTACCTTGAATGCTCTAAACTGGACCCTTGGCCACAACGATACTCTCACCAGCAACCCGCCGCCCAAATCCAAGAAAGCCAAGCCGACCAGCACAGCAGGTGCCTCGCACATCGTCCAAGTTAAACGACGCTTCCAGTTCTCCTCCGCACTAAAACGGATGAGCTCCGTGGCTACGGTCCTCATGACCGACCCGAACACTGGTCGCAGAGCAAAAGGTACATTCGTTGGTGTAAAAGGTGCTCCCGAGACCATCCAGAAGATGTTGGTTAAGACCCCGCCCAAATACGAGGAAACTTTCAAATACTTCACTCGCAATGGTGCTCGAGTGCTCGCCCTTGGTTACAAATACCTTTCAGCCGAAGCAGAGCTTGGTCAGAAACGCATCAACGATCTGAAGCGCGAGGAAGTCGAGTGTGACTTGCAATTCGCCGGCTTTTTAGTCCTGCAAACCCCTCTTAAAGAGGACGCGATCAGAGCCATTCAGATGCTGAATGAAAGCAGCCATCGTGTCGTCATGATCACGGGCGACAACCCTCTTACTGCGGTCCATGTGGCAAGACAAGTCGAAATTGTCGACCGGGATTGTTTGATCCTGGATGCTCCCGAGCACGATGACTCGGGCACCAAACTCGTGTGGCGCAGTGTAGACGAGAAGACCATCATTCCAGTCGATCCCACGGCAGATCTAGATCCGGAGATACTCGCAACCAAGGACCTGTGCGTTACTGGGTATGCGCTGGCCAAGTTTACTGGCGAGAAAGCACTCCCGTCACTACTCAGGCACACCTGGGTCTATGCGCGGGTTTCGCCGAAGCAAAAAGAGGAAATCCTGATTGGCTTGAAGGACCAGGGGTACACGACTCTCATGTGTGGCGATGGCACGAACGACGTGGGTGCGCTGAAGCAAGCTCACATCGGCGTTGCTCTGCTCAACGGCTCCCAAGAAGCTCTAAATAAAATCGGAGAGCACTTCAGGACGAACAAAATGAAGGAGATCTATGAGAAGCAAGTGCAGTTGATGGCGAGATTCAATCAGCCAGCTCCTCCCGTCCCACCTGGCATTGCACACCTGTATCCGCCCGGTCCCCGCAATCCTCACCACGAGAAAGCCGTCAAAGCGATCGCTGAGAGGAAAGGCATCAGCCTGGAAAACGGCGAGGCAGGGAACGGTACGATCGAAACTATCACGTCACCTGGCGCCCAAGCGATACAACAGTCAACAGCCAACCTGACGCCTCAGCAACGACGGCAGCAGGAAGTCCAACAGAAAGCTGCAAGCTGGGCCGACAAGTTCACTTCGAGCATGATGGAAAACGAGCTTGATGATGGTGAGCCGCCTACGATCAAATTAGGCGATGCTTCCGTCGCTGCTCCATTCACCAGCAAGCTAGCCAACGTCGTGGCCATTCCCAACATCATCCGACAGGGCCGTTGTACCCTCGTCGCCACTATCCAGATGTATAAGATCCTGGCTCTTAACTGCTTGATCAGTGCATACAGCTTGTCGGTGATCTATCTAGCTGGTATCAAATTTGGCGACGGTCAAGTCACAATCAGCGGCATGCTGATGTCGGTTTGCTTCCTCTCGATTTCGCGAGCCAAACCTGTGGAAGCATTGTCACGAGAAAGACCACAGCCAAACATCCTGAACATGTACATCCTCGGGTCCGTCCTCGGACAATTCGCCATTCACTGCGCAACTCTGATTTACCTTTCCAGAGTGGTGTACTCCATCGTTCCACCTAGTGATGAAGTCGATCTCGAGGGTGAATTCGAGCCGTCCTTACTCAACAGCGCTGTCTACCTCATGCAGCTCATTCAGCAGGTCTCCACCTTTGCCATCAATTATCAAGGCCGCCCCTTCCGTGAAAGCATCCGAGAGAACCGAGGCATGTACTGGGGTCTTCTCGCCTGTTCCTTCGTGGCCTTTGCCGGAAGCACCGAATTCCTGCCCGAGCTGAGTGAAAGACTTCGTCTGGTGCCGTTTACATCCGAGTTCAAATGGACGCTCACAGGTCTCATGATCGCCGACTTCGCCGGATGCTGGGTTGTGGAGCAAATCTTCAAGACCTTGTTCAGCGATTTCCGACCCAAAGATATCGCCATCAAGAGGCCTGATCAAGTCGAGAGAGATGATCGACGGAAGAAAGAACTAGCAGAGAAAGCTGAGCAGGAGAGGATCGCGGAGATTGAGAGGAAACGAGGAGTGGCTGACAGTACTGTTCCAGGTAGAGCGACGTTGAAGAGATGATCTGTTGCATTGCGTAAAGTGAGGGCTCGCCTGGATGACTACAGAGAGCACGTTTTAGACGACATAGACGGTGGGAGCCTTCTCGGACTGAGCCGTATACACCCGAGAAGGGGGTGTATTTGAACATAATCGAAGCCAATTGATGGAATTGCAGGGATGATTCTCCACCTTGAGATCCATGATCCTCTACTTGACTCGGTGACTCGCCAGTTGGTATTCTATCACTGTCCTGTCCACAATCTGCCGCCCAACGACAGAGTCATAGATGCAGTATTCCACTATTCCAGCCCGTACTGTCTACTCAAGACTCTTCGTCTACCATGGTCAAAAACCTCCTGTTTCTTCTGATCTGTTACAAGGGACTCGGCTGGTCTGTTGGCTGCTTCCCCTTCCTCCCACCGATACGCTCATACTGCTTGCTTGCTTGCTTGCTCACGCTTCTTTTCTTTTCTTTCAAGCATGATCTATCAGAATCAAGAAAGTGAGTGAGTGGGTGGGTGCCCTCTACCTGTCGGTAATGTAATGCAGTGCGACTTTCCACGACCGAGATACGAGTAGCATTGGTGTCTGGAACTGAAGGGTAGAGATATCCCTGTGCCCGATATGAAGCAGGGAAGAGGTGGGAGCGTAGTCATAGGATAAATACTCTAATAAGTAGGGCTAGGCAAAGAGCTGGGGAGCCGGGAAGGTCGATCACGGAGCGGAGCAGAGCAGAATTATATACCGTACCTACCCATCATGTTCCTTTACTGGGTATACATACCTCATCATGCTCCTTTACTGGGTATACGTACTTCGTACTCACGTACGACCCACTCACTCTCTTCCGGTGTACGCATTCTCAGTCCATCCTCATATAATTCAATAGTGCTATTCATTTTATATATTCGCCGTCCCATCCAGATTCAATACATTCACTACTCGGAATCTACCAATCTATCCTCCTCTGCGCCGCGACACTGATCTCCCGTCCGGCATTGACGTTGCCCGTGCCCGGCATGGCGCCCACGGTCTTTTGCGGACGTAACCCATTCTTCAACCCCAGCTTCTTGTCCAGACTGGCGAACGGGTTGGGCGTCTCGCCGGCCTTGACGACCCACTTGGTCGTGCCCAGCACGTTATCCATTTCCTGCACGGGCGGCAACTTGAGGTAGACCCAGCCGTCGTCGCGCTCTTCGGCCGCGAACGTGGCGATCGACATGCTGGTGTCGTTGGAGCAGGAGCCCGCCCCCGCGGCTTTGTCCTCAAAGTCCACGTCCCCGTTGAGCTGGAAGTTGCGCTTGTGATACGGACAGCTCACGTAGAATTTGCTCTCCTTGCAGTCATTGTTGCTGCTGTCAGAGCCTTTGATTTCTCCGATGAGCCCGTCGGCAAGCCCAAAGGTCCGCCGGTGCGGACACATCTGCTGCGAGGCGTAGTACTTGCCCTTGAGTTTGAAGACGGCGAGCTGTGTATCCCCACGGAGGACCGTCTGGCTGGACCCGGTGTCTAGGTCTTGGAACCGCTTCGCCTCGACGATGGGCTGCCACGTGAGGCTCGTCCACCGCGTGCCCTTGAAGTCGTCGTGCACGGGGTCCTTGGCCCAGTACGCGGGCCGGGATTGGCCTCGCTCTTCGACCTTTTCGACGGCCGGCTCGCGGTTCTCCTCGCTGTTGGCGAACTGCTGGAACGATCTGCGCTTGTCCGGGTCGTTAAGGACTTCGGTCCATTCGCAGAAGAAGGTGCCGACGAGTTCTTGCATTTGTTTCTCGAGCTCGGCGCAGATGCCGAGCTTGTCTTCCAGGATGACTTCGCGGAGGTATTTGATCCCGCCAGGGAGATTCTCTACCCAGCGCGCCGTCCGTTGCAGGCGGTCGGCTGTCCGGATGTAGAACATAAGATAGCGGTCGAGGATGGGGATGACATCGTCAGGAGGCACATCCTTCGCGAGGACCTCCGAGTGTCGCGGCGTTGCGCCGCCGTTGCCACCGACGAAGATATTGAATCCCTTTTCCGTGGCGATCAGGCCAAAGTCCTTGTTTTGCGCTTCGGCGCATTCGCGCACACAGCCCGAGACACCACCCTTCATCTTGTGCGGCGAGCGGATGGATTTGTAGCGTTCTTCGAGCCGAACAGCCATGCCGACTGAGTCGCCGATGCCGAACCGACACCACGTCGTACCTACACAGGACTTGACTGTGCGCAGAGATTTCGCGTACGCGTGGCCAGATTCCAGACCGCCAGCGACGAGCTCGGACCAGATGTTCAGCAGGTCCTGCTTCTTCGCACCGAACATGTCGATACGTTGGCCACCAGTGATCTTCGTGTATAGGCCATACTTCTTGGCCACTTGGCCGATAACGATCAGTTTCTCGGGGCTGATCTCGCCACCAGCGACACGGGGGATGACGGAGAATGTGCCGTTGCGTTGAATGTTGCCGAGGTACTTGTCGTTGGTGTCTTGCAGGCCGTGGAGCGGCTTGTCCATGACATGCTTGTTGAACATGCCGGACAGGATTGAAGCGACCGCGGGCTTGCAGACTTCACAGCCCAGACTATCAGGATCGGTGCCACTGTCTCGCATGACCTCGCCAAAGTCTTTCAGCTTCTTGACGTAGACGATGTTATACAGATCGGCTCGAGAGTACTTGAAATGAGGGCAGATGTTATTCGAGATCTCCTTGCCCATTTCTTTCATAGTCTTGTTGAAGATCGACTGCACGAGGGGCACGCAGCCACCACAGCCCGTGCCGGCCTTGGTGCAAGACTTGACGTCTCCAAGTGATTTGCAGGAGCCATCTTTGACGACACCGGCCACGTCGCCTTTGGTGACATTATGGCAGGAGCAGATCTGGGTGTCGGCGGAGAGGTCATCGGCGTTCTCATCACCGTCTTTGGAGGCACCGATGATGAACTCGGAAGGAGGAACCTCTAATTGCTTCTTGTTCTTGACCATAGGAACCAGCTTGACGTAGTCCTTGGTGTCTCCAATCATCATGCCGCCTAGCAGGTACTTCCCGTCCACGGTGAACAGGTACTTCTTGTAGACGGCCGCGAAAGGATCTCGGTACGTGAGGGCTTTGACGGCTGGAGGTGCAGGCCCATCAGTAAGGCTCTTGACCTTGTCTTGGGTAGCGTCGGTACCTTTAGGCGCCCTTTCTGCTCGTTTGACATGTCTGGCTGGCAGGTCTTTGGGACCGTCTCTGTCGGCGAAGAAGTCCCCAAAGCTGGCGACTTCAACACCTAGTAGTTTCAGCTTGGTGCTCAAGTCGGGTCGTTTGAATGTGCGAGGGCTGTGGACTTTAGCTTGGGTGAGGTTGAAGGACAGGACATCGGCTTGCTCAATGCCCGGGGCGATGAGGCCGAATGTCTGATTCTCCCAGCTCGCACACTCGCCGATGGCGTAGATGTTGGGATCGCTGGTTCTTAGATTGTTGTCAATTGTGATACCACCACCGCGGTCGGCGCATTTCAAGCCGGCATTTCTGGCAAGCTCATCCCTCGCTTTGATGCCGATGGCAAACATTATACACGAGCACTCCATCTCCTCACCATCTTCAAAGACGACTCCCTTGACGGCGTTGTCCTCATTGGCAACGATCTTCCCGACCCGCTTGCTGAGCATAACGTCTAGTCCGAGGTTGCGAACGAGCTCAACGACCATGCCACCTGCATCGCCGTCCAGCTGTCGAGACAATACCCATCTATTTCTCTCGATGAGCTTGACTTGGCCGAATTCTTCAAGATCCATCATGGCCTTGGCGGCTTCAAGGCCGAGCAGGCCTCCACCGACAACGCATCCCGTCGTGCCTTTGACAGTGGCAGAGAACTCGATCAGTTTTTGGAGATCGTCGATGGTTCTGTAGACGAAGACGCCTTTGGCATCGTGACCAGGAGTGTGTCTCGGTAGGAGAGCATCAGAGCCAGTGGCGAGCACCAGGATATCGTAGGGGATCGTATCTCCATTGGCAGTGATGACAACTTTCTCAGACGTTTTGATCTCCGTAGCCAGGGTGTTGAGATGATAGTTCAGAGCATCCGTAGGATGGCCTTTGTACCACTCTTCGGGGTTGAGGTACAGCGACTCGACTTGTCGGTGCTGGAAGAAGCTCGTCAACCCAACACGGTTATAGGCCAGATGAGGTTCCTCCCCGATGACCACGACGTCGTATTCTCTCCTTTTGGCGTCGAGCTTCAAGAGTTTCTCACTGGCCATCCATTGTCAGTGCGTGTACTCTCTCTCATTTGAAGAGGCTTACACGAAAGCGATGCCGACCATGCCCAAGCCAACAACGACGACTTTCTTCCTCTGGCCCTCCGATGGTTTTTGGTCCCCACTGGCCTCTGCGTCCTTGGGAGCTCGGCTGATGGCCATGCCAGGAGAAGATGTTGCCCAGGACATGTCGCCGTTGCTTCTGAGCCTGACTGGACGCGATATTCCTGTCGACAACCCCTATGAGCAATGCGAAGAAAGCGGCGAGGGCATGGATTGGCTTCGAGCTCAAATGCTTACTGGGGAGGGTGCGAGGACTCTTCCATCGTCTCACAGATGGCCGTTGGCTGTGTCTGTGCCATGGTTCAATGCCTGACGCCACCCACGCGAGGCATCATATCCGCGGGGATGAAGTGAATGTCGAACCAGCCAACGACATTGCCGGATTTGCTTATCAGCGAGGCTCATCGGCAGGGGAGGCAGGCCAAGATGCCCGTTTGGTACCCCCGGACTCAAGGGCCAATTGGCAATATTGCATTGTCATTGTCTGTCGTCAGTCGCATATCGGCAGAGGACGCGAGATATCTGGGTAGGGCTCGATCGGGGACATGTCGAAGATCATGTCTTCTCCACGGTCTGAGATTTGACGGAGGTGGAGCGCTGCGATAAGACATCGAGGGATTGTGCAGGAGAAAGAGAGACGCAGCTGAGTGGACGATGAAAGTTGCGATAACATGACGATCGACTAGCGCGGTATTGTATTGTAACCGCTCGTAATACCGGTACCGGGTTGCAAAGGTTGTGGGATCTTCGTACCCCTACAGCATCACAGTACCTGTTCACTACATGTAGCCTCTTGTCTGACTAGAAACATTCATCCATCATGCCTGCAGACTTGTCCATATCTCAGCAACACTTCGTCACATGCTTGAATATCTTTTCCACAATCGCAGGCCAAGAAGACGGCCAAGAGCAAGAAACCCATGTTCCAAAACCATAATCCCAATGCCGCAGATATGCAGATGAGAGAATTTCCATTTGCCTTATCTGGAGCATGCGCTTCAGAAGAACATGAGCTGGTCGTCACTCCATCCATCGTCCAACAGTGCCTTGTGCATAGTCTTCTCCATGGCCTCTGGGCCACAGAGCAAGACCAGCGTGTCCTCGGTCTTGGTGTAGTTTTCTTGTACCAGCTTGCCGGTGATACGCCCGCGGAGACCAGTCCAATCGTCCGGCGCCTTGGTCAGCGTGTGTAGAACCTTACATCTGTGTTCATTGCCTGCCAGTAACGTGTCGAGCTCTTCCTTGCACAAGATGTCTTCAAACAATCGATTGCCGTCGAAGATGATGCAGTGAGTCTTGTCCTCTGGGTTGCGGATAACAGCACGGAACACTTGGTATATGGGTGTAATGCCGCTCCCTCCACAGATCATCACGAAGTTCTTGACGAACCTCTCTTTGCCTGAGATAAGACATTTGCCGTTGCCAAGATATTCGAACTTGCCAATTGGCCCCTTCATCTCAATGAAGTGTCCGATAGGCAGAGCATCCATAGCTTGAGACATCTTTCCTCCTTTGCCACCAGCATCGGCGAAGTAGACCTTGACAAGCATATCCATAAATCCCCGGTCATTGATCTCTGAGATTGGGGTGTAACTGCGGATGATTGCTTCGCGAGTGGCTGGGTCCCGAAGCCTGACCATCAGGTGCTGTCCAACGGGGAGTCCTAGGCGCTGTTCTGGATGCTCTAGCTTGTAGCTGAATATACGGGTGTCCCACGAAACGATCCGCTTGCCGTGAAGAACTGCCTTCTTCCACGATTTGGGATTCAGGAATTTCTCCGAAGGCTTGCCCGACTGGTCGGCCTCCGTTTCATCCTCGGTCAGGGCAGTTTTTGCGGCCTCGTCTAGCGAGCCAATATGATATTTCGGCATCATTGCCTTCGCGGTCTCGCTGTGAATGGCGAGGAACTCCTCCGAACTGTCGAGACCAGCCGCTGAGATGATGCTCTGCGCACCACCAGGATGTTCTTCCAAAAATGCGGTGCCATCGTATACTTCGCCGTTGACAACAAACCAGGGTTGCTCCTCTTTATCGTGCTTGCGCAGCTCATCGATCGTGATCGGATTCTTCAAGCCTTCCTTGACCATGAGTATCTCCTTGGCTTGTTCTTCAGGGGGCACCACTGGGCCTTCACCCTCGAGCTTTTCACCCCAGAAGCCGTTGGCCAGGTTTCCACCGGCCTTCTTGACCCTTTCCATCCATCCGCCAGGCATGAGTGCGGGCTGGGTTGGATGTTCGAACCGGAGGTAGTCGCCTTCTAGTGTGATGGTGACCCGAAACCACGGATTATTCATCATGCCCAGGACTGACCAGTACATGTCTCGAGGCTGGACATTCATACTCTCGTCCATCGCTCTGACAAAGATGTCCTTCGCTCCAGCAAGTTCTCTCGTGCCCAGATCTACGGACCAAAAGCACCAGCAAAAGCATGTTTCACGCCACGACATGTCGATCCTGCCACCGAATAGATTTCTTTCGGTTTGACGATATCGATCCTCGGCGTAGTCAATATCTGCTAGCCGCCACGTTTTGCCTTTGTCCAATGAGATCTCTACCCTGGTGATCCGTCGCCCGCCGCCGCTGTAGGCATATCCCCTCGCTCGATAGGTGCTCGGGGCGCCGGTTAGGCATATTTGCTCCTCGTGCTGAGGGTAGCATATCGCCGAGTTGGGACTGAGGTCGTAAATGGCATATCTGTCATCGGTCCACCACTTCGGATTGTTTGCTGACTCTTCCGGCGAGACCATTGTCGGCAGTACCCTGTTGTCATATATATGATACCAATTGTCGCTAGGTGCATCCGTGACGATGAGCTTGGTGAGCCATTTGACTGATCGACCACCAATTTGCCCCGGGATGACGGCGCGTAGGGGCTTTCCGTGGTCGGGTCTCAGCGTCTCTCCATTCATCTTATATGCCAGCATGAATCCGCGGTTAGGGTCCATCACCCAGTTCAATTTGACAGAAGTCCCGTAGAAGCCGTTCGGAAGCTTATCGGCACCTTCCATGCAAACGTACTTTGCTTTCCGCATAGGTCTTGATTCTTTGATGACATCGGCCATGACCACGCCTGTGAACAGCGCCGTTGACAAACCAGCCGCGCCCCATGAGAACCCCTTGCTCTTCCGCACCATATTCTGCTCTTTCCGCCGATTACCAGCACATACCAAGGTAATCGGGCAGGTGATTTGTTCGTATTCGGTCATCAGTTGTCTCAGAGAGATAGTCAAGGGATTTTCGACCAGTCCCTCAACCGTGAATTTCCAGTCAATAATATCGTCGTCGCTAACTTGAGGCACAGCTCCATGGTTCCTAACGTAAAATAGTTCGGGACTCGTCAGAAAGCCTTCATTGAACAACTCTGTCAGCGGCGCTTCGACATTGAAAGGGTGAACACCGGTTAGTCTGATTAGCCTCGGATCCCGCGGTACATGGCTATCTGGCGTCTTGAGATCAACATCCAGCACCTCGGTGGGCACCTGCGTAGGAGGTGGAAGTGGTATCTCTATTCGCTCGTCATCCGCGTCTGAAGTGTTGTCGTCTGTGGGCGGCGGAGACGGAGGCAGCACGTCTTCAGCCTGTTGTTTGTCGAACTTCTCAATCTTCTCAGGTACACCCTCGCTGTCCGTGTTCGGATCTTCCATCTTCGCGTAATAATAAAACGACGGAGATCTTGACAAACGCGACTTTACCAGAGTAACCAGATCAACGAGAAGGACGCACAGGAGGCAATGGCAGAGTCAGCTTAGTTCAATGACGGCTCATTTACACGATACCAGCGACCACACGCAGAACCACGACAAGGAGGGCGGAGCGAGGGTCAGGCCTGCCCCCCCTTGCAACTTGCGTCACCGAGGATTTTGAGAGGACATAATTTGTGCATTTGCGTGTGCGCGTCCCTATCGAAGAGACCTTCTGGGCCCCCGTCGAGATCGATGCTGCACAACGATGAAGATCCGCGGGATAACGCGAGAATCTGCGCGTGTGGAACGTTGCGAGGAAATGTTTGACCTTCCGCTTATCTCTGGCCTTTCTGGATGAGGCTAGACGCTTTTGCAGGTCGTAATCCCATTACACCTGCCATTGCGATCAGTCCTTGAGACCTGAGAGCCGCGGAGCAACACTTCTTGTTTTGACATTAGGAAGGCTTGATATGATGTATTGCCGATACCGTCAATAACTCTGTGTTGTCACAGACGTCAGATCATTGCGGCGGTAATGGCTCTGTCAGAGTGGTGGTGATTTCATCTGGTGGGCTTTGACCCCGTATGTCTTATAGGTACTCCATACTGCTGGCAGCAGGGCCTGAAAACTCAAAACGAAAGCTGATAGAACTGCCCAGAGGAGATTAATGGATGGTGACCATCAAGACCAGGCTTGCCAGGTCAGACTCAAGTCAAACGGCTCTGGTGACTTTGCTTGAATGTGGATCCAATCACAGCAGAGCTTGGCATGTGACTCGGTCTCGGAAAATCTTTGGCGCCGAATGATTTTTTGACTGTAGCGACGACAATGTCGGTGCATCGTTCTAAACTCCTCACCATTGTTGAATTTAACCCCCAACCTTCATTCGCCACTCAAGGCAGCCGTCGCCATGCCTCAGAACGAGTACATCGAACGCTGGACGAAGCAACACGGCAAGCGTCTCGACAATGATGAGCGAGTCCGAAAGCGCGAGGCAAGAGAAGGCCACTCCCAGTCCGAAAAGGCCCAAAACCTACGCGGCCTGAGAGCCAAACTGCACCAGAAGAAACGCCATGCCGAGAAAATCCAGATGCGGAAAGCCATCAAAGCGCAAGAAGAACGAGATGTTAAATCTGCGGCACCGAACGAACCTTCCTCGACACCTCTGCCCAATTACCTGCTCGATCGTTCACAGGCGAACAATGCAAAGGCTTTGTCGAGTGCGATCAAGAACAAACGGGCGGAAAAGGCGGCCAAGTTCTCCGTGCCATTACCAAAAGTCAAGGGCATAAGCGAGGAGGAGATGTTCAAGGTGGTCAAGACTGGCAAGAAGACTGCAAAGAAGAGTTGGAAGAGAATGATCACGCAACCCACGTTTGTGGGACCTGATTTCACGAGACGACCCGTCAAGTACGAGCGATTCATTCGGCCTATGGGTCTGCGATACAAAAAAGCCAATGTCACGCATCCAGAGTTGGGAGTTACAGTTCAACTACCCATAATAAGTGTGAAGAAGAATCCACAAAATCCACTATACACACAACTGGGTGTTTTGACCAAGGGTACGGTTATTGAGGTCAATGTCTCGGAACTTGGGCTGGTGACCACTGGTGGTAAGGTCGTCTGGGGAAAATATGCTCAGGTCACCAACGACCCGAGCCGGGATGGTTGTTTGAATGCTGTTCTTTTAGTTTGAAGCAAGAGCACGAATCGCAAGCAAGTCCTCAGTTTTCGCTTCCCACCACTGGCACTTCAGCTCTCATCGGACTCCAGTCAGCAAATACCGGATCACAATTCTTCCGCAAAGACGGCATGATCATTATACCCCATGGCCTTCACCGCAATCTTGGCACTCTGCAGAACTCGGCTCTTGAGACTGAGCGACTGACCCGGCCGCTCAACTATGCCGAAAAATCTTGCGTAAGCAAACGACCACCTTACTCAATGATCCCAGGACCAAGGGACGAGACAGACACTTACAAACATTGGAGATCTTCGCCATAACCCCATACGTCGCCTTGAAGTCGAATGGTTTCAGTGCCTTCCATATCTTCAACACCTCGTCCGGCGGCAACGGAATAAAATTGGGAATACTCCACAAAAACTGATACGATATGGTATCACTCCTCTTCCCGGGGTCAGGATTCTGTCCAGACTGGACGGCGAAAATTGTATCCGCGACAAACAGCGTTGGTATGGGTGTGTTGGGCGGTGCGGAGTGCAGACATTGACTTCCAGGGAAATGACCTCCACAGATAATGGAAGTCAGACCAGGAAGCAGTTCTGCAGTGGGTTTGGTGAGCAATTTCAGAGTTGCCCCTTCAGGTGGTGGGTTCGTGCGGTTCGCCCAGACGGAATCGACCTCCGTCATGTATACCGGGCACTTGAACGTGGCCGACCAGTCCGCCCATGTTCTGCATTGACCTGGCAGTCAGAAGAGAAGCATACTCCGCGGATGGGATGGATGAAGGGAAGCCCGGACTGTACTCGGAGATTGTGAGGCAGACAGGCACTCATGCAGACGAGCGCACGACTTACGTGTAGAAATGCGGATGTGAAATGATAATGAACTTCAAGCCGCCCAGCTCTGTGATCTGGATGTGCAGCGCGTGAGAGCGTTAGTTGTATTGTTGCTCATCCTACCGTCCTCCTGGACGTGGGCCTTTTTTCTGCTCGCTCGCTCGCTCACCTTATCCACGGTCCCCTGATCCAAATAAGCAACCAAATCCCAAAGCACATTGCCATGAGGCGTCCGGATCAAGCGCGCCCCTTGCCCGATGCCGAACTACCGCCAGACACGGACGTTGGTTAGTAAGTGAGTAAGTGAGTAATTAGGTGAGTACCTGCGTGAGCGAGGATATAGGCGAGCAAGTGCTCAACTGGAGTTCAGTGCCTTCACAAACACACTAATCGACCGTACCTTCGGTTCCGTATGGATCTCAATCACTGTATCATTCCACTCGCACTGCTCGAACACATTCTCGTACTTTTGCGACGTGATCAACTCGCCGAGCGTCGTGAAGCTATGTCCTGACGGGGGGATGAATTGGCGGGGGTCCTACACAGAAAGAACAGAGAATGGATTATGAGACTGCTGTGATTTTTTAACACTGAGGATTTGCACTCAGACGTACCTCGCAGATCCGGCATTCTGTCTTGCCTACCCGTTCGGGCACGTCGTATTGGGCCCCGCAGGTGCGGCAGACGACGAGGTCGTTGGACGTGATGAGCTTGGGAGGAGAGGCAGAGGTCGACATTACTGATCGACGGTGGTGGTCGATTTTCCCCTTGCGTGCCTGCCGGTGCTTTTTGGACGGTACAAGGACCTGTTCCGTCACGCAGGAAGGGGACGAAGAATGTCCTGGATGTACGGAGTATGGCCGTCAAGTATGTACTATGTAGGCGAGCGAGATGATGGCTGTTGGTTCGGTGTAGGAGTTGCGCATCGTGCCTGACTGATATCCGTTCGTATTTGCTCGTATTTCTTAGTTGCCTGAATGCGATTCGTTTGCGTGTCTCGAGTGTATAGTACATGCAGGTATAATAGGTATAGATCAATATCTTGGAACGGTGCTGAAGAGACGGCATTTTGAGATAACATATTCTGTTCGTTCTGCGTATTCCCCAACTGTTTGTCTAGGAGGACGTTGCTGAGAAGTATCAAGCACGTAACCAACAACACTACTCTTTTTCTTCCATTCGACCGTTTGAAATACCTCACAGAGGCAGGCTGCTCATGTCCACGCTTCCTGAGATGGCCGGCCCGGCCATTCGTGCTCATACCCCGAACGTTACATGTACAAGCTCGCTGTAAACACGACATCTCGTCGGATCAATTCCCTCGCCTTGTCCATCTTCTGGTACAGACTCGGATCACCAATTAACCTCGCCGCACTCATGACTTCTCGACACGTCTCGTCTAACCTCGTGACGACCCGCACAATCGTCCCTTCCATCACGTCCGTCAGATCCGTGATCCGATTGAACGACATCCCTCTCGCCCACTCGTACACCACTTCAACCAGACCAAACCGCGGTCTCGAGACAAAGTCGTTGGCATCGTCGGAGGAGAGGATAACTTGATGCAGGATCTGGAATTTGTTCACTTTCTCGGCAATCTTGATGATCTCGTCTCTGCCTCTCTTGAGGTTCTCGGTGAGTTGGGGTTCCGAATCCGTCTTCTCCTGGAAGACAAAGGCGGAAAGGAGGGCCACGATCTCTTCGGGTTCGAACCTGCATGATCATCTGTCAGTGCATGTTCCGGTCGCGCCCTTTCGTAGACAGCAAGAAACTCACGATGCCAGCACGTTCTCCAGTATCAGCTCTGTGAGCACCAGTTCGTCCGCGGAATGGATCTCGCACGCGACCTTGCCCTTCAGCTGCACGCGCGACTCCTCGTCAATGAATTTGAGATCCTTCAGCACCTCGGTTCTCTGCTGATAGTCCGGCAGGAGGGATAGATTCTGGTCAGACATGAGCATCTTCAGGGCTTGGATGTTCTCCTTGATCAACCATTCGTCGTGCTGCATGCCGTAGTGCTTCAAGAAACTGTCACACGAGAGACTCTTTGCGTTCTGGAAGATTGTAGCAGCTCTCTGCCGCTCGACTAACAACTCTCGGATGGATAGTTCGTGCACTTTGTTCCATTCCTGCTCGTCCCACGCCGTGGAGATCCACGACGAGTACACGGTGAGGAATTCATTTTCCACAAACTTCTGCTGCTCTGCATGGCTATTTAGTAACAAACGTAGGTCAACCTGCATTGGCTGTAAGTATACTATTACCTTTTCGGACCTGGATGTACCAGTTGGGGCCTTTTACCTTGACGACCGTCTGGGTTAGACATTCCACATCGTCCAACTGGACCTGGGCAACGCTCCATCTGACACGGGCCACCTTGCTGGGAAGAGGGGAGAACACCGTGCGGACGCGTGGGAGGTAGGGGAGGAGATCTCGCGTCGATCTCTGCGCGTCGACGTCGGAAATTTCGAGCACTTTGAGCGAGGGTCGGGGTCCGCCGGTTCGAGGTTCGTCGAGGAGGATTCCTACCATGCGTGTGCCATCCTGTGCGAGTCAGCTTGGAGGGTCTCCGAAGGACCCGAAGAAGGGGATCTGGTACCTTCTTGTACACTATCAATCTTTTGGCCGTCCAAAGACGGCGTCCAACGGGCGACGAGAGCAAGCGAATGTGGAGCTCTTTCGTCAGCCGTTCGAACTGCATAGCTGCTGCGTGAGCGGCTTCGAGGTCAATGTCGCAAACGTCGCAGGGCTCCCGCTTGATTTTGTCGAGACTAGCCTGCGATAGCGCAACCTGCTTTTCGTGCTGGGGGAGCAGAGCCTGCGTGGCGTTTTCAGAGAAGCTGCGCTTGATCATCTCCTCAATCTTCAGAGCTTCGACGCGCATGAGATTGAGAATCATGTTGTAGTGCAGTCGGAACTGGCTTCGGAGCTTCGTGGCCGGGCCCGTAATCATCTGGGCGAGTTCTCCCGCGGGAGGTGCTTCGGTCTTGCCAGGCGTCACGATGATGACCGTGCCGACGGTGTCGAGGCCTCGACGACCCGCTCGACCCGCCATCTGGGTGTATTCTCCTGGAAGCAGATTTCGAAAATCTCGTCCATCATGCTTGCGGTATCCCGAAAAGACAACAGTGCGCGTTGGAAGGTTCAAGCCCATGGCAAATGTCTCCGTCGCGAACAGCACCTTCACGAGTGTCCGTGCGAAAAGGATCTCGACGATCTCCTTGACAATCGGCAGGAGACCGCCATGATGGACGGCGACGCCTCGACCCAGCATCTCTCGCAAGCGTCTGATCTGCGGCAGCACCCGATCCTCTGGCTTCAGTCTGGCAATCGACTTTTCGATAATCATGTGAATCGCACTTTTCTCGGCTGCTGTGCAGAAGTCTTGGTTGGAAAGAGAGTCGGCATTTTCTTCACACCTCTTCTTGGAGAAGACGAAAATGCACGCAGGGAGCAGGTTTTCCTTACGGAGATGCTGGACTAGATGTACCCATAGATTTCTGTCCTGGGCAGCGGTCGTTCTGCCACCACCACGCCCTGTCCGTGCAATATTGCCTTGACCACGGTTAGGCGTGGGGCCGCGGCCACGCTGTTGTGTGCCACCTCGTTGGTTTGGCCCGCCCCGTTGTGCTGGTTGCCCCCGACCGCCTCGCTGTCCTGCCGGGGCGCCACGACCTGGCGCACCTCGAGCTGGAGTTTGCGCCTCGATAGCTTTCTGCTCTTTGACCTTGTCGAGTCCGGAGAGGATGTCGTTGGCAGCCTTCCATCCCTTCTGAAGGAAGCGCTTCTCCGAGTCCACGATTTTGTGCATCTCCTTGCCGGCCCAGAGATAATGTTCTAGCGGCACGGGTCGTTTCGGCGTCGAGATCACGTAGATATTCTTTTTCTTGGTACGACCGACCCAGGAGGCGAACTCGTACGTGTTGGGCACTGTGGCCGAGAGCAGGATGAGGGTCACATGGTCAGGAAGCATGATGATGACCTCCTCCCAGACTACGCCTCGTTCGAGGTCATTGACATAGTGTACCTCGTCGAAGATCACGAACTCGACGTCTCGGATGAGGTCAGCGCCACGGTAGAGCATGCTGCGCAGAATTTCGGTCGTCATGATAAGACAGCTGGCTTCAGGGTTGATCTGTACGTCACCAGTGAGAATGCCGACATCGTCGAAGACGGTTTTGAAGTCGCGGAATTTCTGGTTGGATAGTGCTTTGATGGGAGACGTATAGATTGCTTTGGTCATGTGTTTCGCAGCCAGCGCGATCGCATACTCCGCAACCACGGTCTTTCCAGCCGATGTGTGCGCGGCCACGAAGACGGAGTCGCCGCTCTCGAGATGGTAAACGGCCTCTTTCTGGAAAATGTCAAGTTCAAATGGCCATGTACGCGCCATCTCAGGCACCAGTTCATGGAAGTTGGGGATGTCCTTGTTGATGTCAACCACGTGAGCCCACTCTTTGCCAGCGGTCTTCATGGTCGCAGATATCAATTCCCCATGCGGTTCAAGTGACGGAAACTCCACTGGCAGGAGCTCATCAAGGTCGGTAAAGTCTTCATCTTCTGTCTCTTCAGCGCCATTCTCCAGTGGGGCCCTATCCTCGCCATTGCGCTGGTCATCATTGACATCCAATTCCACGTCATCATCGTCCTCCAGCGTCTTTTCCACATCCTCAGCGTCTTCTTCGGCCTGGGCGGACTTCTTCTCGGCCAATTTCATGCCCCTGCTGAAGCCTGGAGGTACCTCGAGAAGGCCTTCATTTCCTCCAAAATTGATGATGCGATCCAGTCCGCCGGACTTCTTGGCCGGTCGCTTGTTTTCTTCCTCGAGCGTCACCTGGTCTTCATAGGCTTGAATTGCATCGACTCCGTCCAACCCACCAGGTGCAAAGGGAAAGAAGCCCGCAGCGCCGCGCACAAAGTCGGCTCGACTGGCTGGTCTTCGGAGCAGAGACGTCGAATTCTTCGCTGTGGCACTAGACGCCGGCACCGTAACCTGTCGGTAACCCGTGATCTTCCCTTCAAGACCTTCACGGGTGAAGCGGGTGACTGTTCTTGTCTGCGTAGGGGCTAACTGGCACAACTCAGCGTGATTGGAAGATTGGTAGTCCCATCGATGCTGCAACTTGTTCAGCCATTCCGGACTGAATGTAGTCGGCGGCGATAGAAATTGCTGCTCCAGCTCGTCTTTAATCTGATCAGGGGTCTTCTGGGCATACAGGACAGGTGCCATTGCGGTGGCGTCTAAGTCAATCGCGTTGTAAATATTGACCTCGGCATCAAATCAGTGACTCGATGGTGGTGAGAAAGTAATTAACTCGACGAGAGTGAGGTGGAAGTGATTGAATCGACGTAAAAGTGGCGTGGCGGCTTGGAGCCAAGCGAATTTGCAGCGACGAGCCCCGGATTCTCTGTGTACTTGCAATTCAATGAAGGTCGGCCGATCGAGCCTCGCACGTTCCTCCCGAGTACAAAGCCTTCTCGGTGAAGGGAGCTGGATGTAATCGTTAACGGGGCCTCAGGGAGCAGTTGCATGCTACGGTGCGAGTGGAAAGGAGTCTACCAACATCATCTGCGCAAATACACCGCCAGTGGCGCCATTCACTTCTGGCCCAAAGAGAAAGAAAGGCAGGCCACTGCTCTGACACAATGAAATCGGCCTCTTGTCCTGTCTCGGAGTCCACAACCGCTGCTAACCCGACGATCTGGAGGACGGACGCCGCCTCTTGAATACCTTGGCCATCGGTACCGTAGTATGGCCTCCCAGACGAACTTTCAGCAATCCTTCGTGCTACCCAGAGTGGTGAGCAGTTTCGTTACTGGAACAGAAACAGATCGGTTCAACGTGTACGATGTCAAGTTCTACCCGTACTCCGATCCTTCGAACACAGAACCCGTTTTTGCCGTTGTCTCTCAGAAGAAAGTCTACATTGCTCGCTTGTCGGCTCAGACTGATTGTGTCATCACGTTGCTTCATGAATTGGAGGATGAGCAGGAAGTGCGAGACGGTGATTCCTCGGGCCTCAACTCATGCTCATGGTGCTACATCCACCAGGACCAGCCCCTGCTCGCCCTTGCCGGTGGATCAGGCCAACTCAAGGTGATTGATGCCGCTTCAGGAGAACATTTCACAACACTGATCGGTCACGGGCATGGGGGCATCAACGACATTGCAACCCATCCAATCTTCCCGTGGATTGTCGCAACCGCTTCGGTCGATAAGAGCGTTCGGATCTGGGACTTGCGACGACACAGCTTCCGGCATGAATCACACACCATCATCATCTGCGGCCAAGCAACAGGCCATTCCGAAGGCCTGTTAACCCTCTCGTGGCACTCTACCGGAAGATACTTGATCACCGGTGGTCATGACCACCTCGTTTGTGTCTGGACCATCCCGGATCTTGCAGAAGGGTCATCGTTTTGGCGGGAGATTGAACCAGAAAGCAGGAAGCGAAGCTCCGACGAAGTTCACGTCATCCATTTCCCTCACTTCACCAGCTCGGCCGTACATCACGACTTTGTTGATCGCGCAAAGTTCTTTGGTGACCTGGTCATATCCAAAGCCGCAAAAGAAGGCAAGATCGTGCTATGGAAGATCACTGGCTTCGACACACAGAAGCCGCCCCCAAGCCCCGTGACGGCCCCTAAGGCCGAAGAACATCTAGACACGCGTAACGGGTTTATGCGTACGGGGAGGATAGGCAAGAACGGGGTGGAAATTATCAAGATCTCGCCTGAATTCGAAGACCAGCCCCCCTTTGAAAGAATGCTGGAATTCGAGGCTCCCAACAGCGACCCATTTTATATGCGCTTTGGGCTCTTGTTGCCCTCATCCGACTATCCAGAGCTACCTCCTGTTCTAGCCTTCGGCGATACCGCTTCCGAAATTCGCTTTTGGGACCTTGAACGACTTGCGCTGGGCTACTCCGTCGGCCTAGATCCCAAGAAAAGCAGTCCAGTAAAGAAGAGAAAAGGAGTTGCCTCGAGGGCCAATCGAGCCAGCATCGTTTCTCAGAATATTGTGGACGAACAGGACTCTGCACTTCGGTTGCGTGAGTCCACTGAGTCTTCGGTTTCCAACACCAGTTCCGGATTGTCGGCAGCGCGACAGGCTTCGACGGGGGCAACCAGTGAAATATCGGATGACCCGGTGCCGCGTGGTCCAGATTCGCTAATTCCATCTCCAGATCGTGCAAGCCTTCCTATTGATGATCCGCACCAGCTGGTCAAGCACCATAACACAGCCAGCTTGGCAGACTTACGATATAAGAGACAACGTGCATTCATGACGAGGACAATTGACTGGAGTCCCTGTGGGAGATGGTGTATAGCGGTGGGCGAGTCTAAGCTGTCGGAGGAGGAGGGTTGTGGTGGTGTTGCTGTCCTACATCGCTGACAAGGGTCAAAATCTCGCACTCGACCACACAGTCGTCTTTCTTGCATCAGATGCAAGCTCACTCGAATCCTGTCGCATTGGCGCCTTCACAAATACACGGATTCTGGCGGCTTCAACTCGGCGTTCGCTTCCCGCTGGTGCAACAGCCACCCGGAGAATGCGGGGGGCTGGGGTCCACGGATGCCATGTGCTAATTACTCGTACATACGCGAAACCCAGCCTTGCAGATAAACAAGGGAAATTCCTCGCCTCCGTCGCATCCCATCGTGCTTTCATGCCCCTCCTGGTTTGGGGGCTCTCATTCTCACGTCCTCTCTGCGTCACTTACGATAATGAGGAACGAGTCGCGAAGACTGTGCGACACCTTCCACGATGGATATTGACGCCCAACACACGCCTGCGCATTCGGCGCAACCTCAGAAGTTCCTGCGCTACAGATCAGTCCGCAAATCTGCACCTAAAGACGCGGAACCTCAGACTAGTCCTCCTCCTCCTCCTCCCTTACCGCAGGTTTCGCCGAGCGCTTTGACGCGACTGCCTCCGCGGTATCATCGAAGACTACCTGCGACTCAAAGCGCGCCACCGCCAAACGTGCCGCAACTGCCCCCGGACAATGGTCACGCGACTGTCTCAAGAGTCCGAGGGAAGACCGTTGGCGGGGCGGCTGACACAGATGAGCCGATCAACCACAGAGGAGCCGGCGGACGCAGAATGGTTATCCAACAGAACAGTCCTAATGCGGGCACGCGGCAGACGACGAGCAAGACCACCTCACGCAAGCCGCCATCAGCCTCGACCGGGCGAGTGTCCGAGCCCGAAGAACTTCGGAGGTCGTATGAAGCAGCCAGAGAAGAAGCGCGGCTTATCCTCGAGGGTGAGCACGACCGTCTGATCGCACTCAGACAGGTGGAGAGCAGACGTCGGCACCAAGAGCGGGAACGGCGCAGAAAAGAGGAGGAGAACGCACGAGAAGTGGCACGCACACATCAGGCGGAGGAAGAAGCGCTACGCAAACCCGAGGAATCAGCGAAGCGAGAAGCCAAGGTGGAGGTTGTTCGTGAACGATTGAAAGTCAGCCAGCATGCCCACGGTGTTGGACGTGAAGAGGACGCGGTTGCCTCCTCTGATTCTGCCATGGAGCCGCAACGTGACAGCAAGAGTTCGAAAATGCGTACCATGGTCATTGGCGGACCAGCGCCCTCGAAACAGGACACCCGCGGACACCGTCGGCGCGCATCGTCCGCTGTCGAGCAGCTGCAACAGCAGCCAAAGGCAAGTCACGCCAGAAGGAACAGTGCTAGCCGCATCGACAAGGTGCCGGGGGGTGAAGCACCAATCATGAAGCCAAACTTTGATGCTCCGGTATCTGCGGTGAATGCTGGCGAGAGACGGGTTGGCGTCAAATGTAGGGAAGCGTTCATTACTCTGCCCGTCACCCCTTCTACGACGGCCAAGGACATTCTCAATTCCGCATCGCTATGTATGTCCGAGGCGATTGACCCTAGCACAGCCGTCCTCCTGGAATCGTTTTCGCAGCTAAGCCTGGAAAGACCGCTGCGCAGGTATGAGCGGATCCGAGATGTGATGAACTCGTGGGACAATGACTCGCAGAATCATCTTTTCATCATGGCCGCAAGTGACTGTGCTGTCTCGGGGTTGCACACCGCAGACGCTCCCCGACAGCAACCGTACGGGACGACCGTGCAGATATACCATTCACAAAGGCCTGGCAAATGGGACAAGCGGTGGTTGAAGCTACGAGAGGATGGACAGATGACCATGTCGAAGAACGAGAATGGCATTGACTCTACCAATATCTGCCACGTCTCCGATTTCGACGTGTACACGCCTACCACCAAGCAGCTCAAAAAGCTGAAACCCCCCAAGAAGCTCTGCTATGCGCTCAAAAGCCAGGAGAAGTCTGCCGTATTCCTCGACGGCGCAAATTTCGTGCACTTCTTCTGCACAAAGGACAAGGAGATCGCTGACAAATGGTATCACGCCGTCCACGCCTGGCGGAGTTGGTACTTGGTGAACATGCTGGGTGAGGGTCAACGACAACCCCCCGGACCAAATCTCGGGCAGCAACTGGGCGGTCGACCGGGTACCAGTGACTCGAAGGAGTCTCTGCCTTATGTACTCGGGTCTTTCAAGCCACTGCTTGACTCTGGCACGAGCTTTGAGATACGTCGGAACGCTGAGCTCGGCTCCACTCGCCGGCCGTCACATTCTCAGACTCAGAGACCGCTGATCGACCTCGTCCCAGCAAGACCCAGCTTTGACGAGATAGTGGCAGGATCGAAGCTGCCCACAAAATCGTCAGTCGCTCCTCCCACGGCATTTCCAAAGAAGTTTATGGTCGAGTCGGCGATGAATGGCAACGGGATGGATGAAGAAGGGCCTTTCACAGGGACGGGTCTCCTGGCGCGTAGTGCCAGCCGTCGGACGCAGGGCGGTTCCCGGCCAGGTCACGCCACCGCAGGCGCTGACGGCAAGCCTCTCGTTGATCTGGCTTCGACCAGCGAGTTTACGGATGGTAGTCTGCTGCGGAGGATGGAGAGCCTAGCTGCTCGGCAAGGAGCATTCGAGCCCAAGATTGATCGGCAGAAACGGAAAGAAGTTGACGTTGCGGTAGGAGAGGGGTTCTAATCCTGGACGCGCATGAGATACGGTACAATGGATGGCCTCGACAGTTGGGAGGGAGTGTCACGATGGAATGAATTGCATGTGGTCAACGATACGATGGGACGCACGAGTCGAGCAGAACCCGCAGATGTTGCTCTTGTCGACGATTCATGCTGTTTGCGTGGCTACGGGATGGATTTATACCTTGATGAATGACCTGAGAGACAATTGATGCTGGTGGCCAGTGCCACTGTCAGCATTTACTGTAGTGGTGTTGTAGCCACCGTCACGCGGTGCAGAGAGTGTGTGCAGTGTTGTGTATGATACCATCTAAGCTACCTCATGAAAGCTCCGGAGACATCGATACCATGGGTCACGTGAACTGCACGTGACATCTCGTGCTCAAGGAAAGAGCTCAAGTTGCACCCGCACCGCAACAAGTGGCGTAGAAGGCGCGACCGCGAAGTTAAATTCACCACTGCTTCCAGACACAACCACAGTTGTATTTTACGCTTAGTTCCAAACCTCGTCTCCTGACACTTTGACTTCTGATATAGGGTCATTAGCCAGCGGCAAATCAGCTATGAGAGAAAGAATGCCACCGCATGTTACGGAGTACGAGCTGCCGCGGTCGACCCAAGATGGGCAAGCCACATGCAGGCGACGGAGGCCAATCGAACTGTAAACAGCAGAGCTCAGCCGCGTTGACTGCACAGCAAAGGCGAACTGCCTTTGGGCGCAGCCTGATGGCACCATCTTCGGTCAAGTGACGCTTCAAGACCTCAGCTTGGTCCACAGCAAGCCGTATCATCGAGATAGTCGTCGAACGCTTTCAATCGAAACCTGACCCTTCAAGCCCCTCTCTGTGTACGCTCTGTACCGTCCAGCGTCGCTATGGATCCTGTAACCGCGCTCGGACTCGCCTGCAACGTCGTTACCCTCGTCGAACAGGGTATAGAAGCTGCGGCTGTGTGCAAAGAACTCTACGAGCGAGGGTCACTGGATGAGAACAACAACATTGAGAGATACGCCGATGGCCTTGCAGCAGCGAACAATGAGTTACGGGCAGTCCTCAAATCTCACGCCACGACACGTGCAACTAGGCTGCAGCAAATTGCGCAGGATGCGTCCAAGATAGCCGCTGATCTCAAAACGGAGCTCAACAAGCTCAAACTGTCCAAGAGTATTGGCAATAGACGAACAGGGAGCGCATTCAAGACGACGCTGAAGACAATCTTCAAGAAGGGGACAATCGACAAGCTCCTAAAGACCTTGGAGAAGCAAGAGGCTGCGTTGCAGGCTGGCCTTCTGAAAGAACTCTAGTAAGTCAGCTCAACGCTCCCCTGTGAACTTTGTGTATACCACATGGACGCCAGCTCGATTGCAGATCGTAATAGCACTGGGCGTGCAGTGTCTGTCCTTCTCCAATGCATATCACTATACCTTGTTCTAAATTGTATCAGCTTTAAAGCGGGCCAGGACGACCTAGCCCGACGGAAAGAGTTCAAGGCTCTGGATCAAGCTCAGAGAGATACCATTGTCCAGATATTGGGCCGTCTTCAGCTTGCATCCACTGATATCGAGACATCCATCAAAGCCACAGGGGCTTCCATAACTGGACGCCTCGATAACCACCATTCTGCGCAGACCAGCTACCTCCGGGATCAACAACTAGACGCTCTCAGAGTGCGCCTTCTCGATGCTTTAGCCTTTCAAGAGATGGACGGACGTCGTAACATGATTGAACACCGCGTCTCGGACTTCGCAAGCACTTATCGCTGGGTATTTGAGCAGCCTGACAAGCGCCGCTCTAATCCCTCCCGTTCCTATGATCATGAATTTGTCGAGTGGCTTCGAAATGGCAAAGAGATTTTCTGGGTCAGTGGGAAACTAGGCAGTGGCAAATCGAGTCTTATGGACTTCATCTACCAGAATTTACATGCACGCGGTTCAGGCTTTGATATGTTGGCAGAATGGGCACGTCCAATGCCTGTACAGGTTCTTACTTTCTGGTTCTTCAGACCGGCTACTAGTGTGTTGCTCAAGTCTTTGCAAGGAATGTGGAGATCTTTGTGTTTTCAGATGCTGGAACAAAACGAGAAGCTGGTGGAGACGATCCGGACTGACGATGATGGCCTCGCTCCCGCCAGTCTCAAATCTTGCCTTACAATGTCGGGATCTCGCGCTCAAACTTGGACGGATACTGAACTGAGATCCTGGTTTGAGTACCTGATCACACATTCCGAACACAAATACTGCATCCTCGTCGATGGGCTGGATGAGGTTGCAAGCGACCACGAGGCCTTACTTCACGACGTCCGCTACATCGTCTCCATTTCAAACACGGTCAAGATCTGCTGCTCAAGTCGACCCGAGCCCGCATTCAAGCGGACGCTCTGCAACTATCCTTCACTCATATTGCAGGACTTTAATCACAATGACATTCGAATGCACTGCCAAGAGCGACTTGAGCAAACCCGAGCCGCGACATTCGCAACACGGATTGCTGACATGGCTGATGGCGTCTTCTTGTGGGCTGCCCTGGTTGCTGGAGACCTCCAAAACGCTGCAGGCCAAGGCGATTCCGAAGAAGATCTCGAGTTGCGCTTGGAAGGGTGTCCTGCTGAAATGAATGACCTCTTCACGTTCTTGCTTGAGAAACAGGACACTTTTTATGCAAAACATCCCAAACCACACCTTGCACTAATCCACGCCTCGACCAAGGTGGATATGACCATCAACTCGATTGACCTACTTCTCGCCTCCTCGGGACGAGAACAACTGAAGGAATTCTTCGAGAGCGGTCTGAATGCTTCTCGCCTTGCAGCCTTGGACACTCTAGCATCCAATATGGAGGTGAATATTGTGGCGAGATGCGCGAACCTGGTGGAATTCGACCGAGAGGATATCTGGTACCACTCATCCCCAGAATTCCCAGCAGAGTTCTCTTACGAGTCATTGGAGAAGGCGCGTACGACGAATATTCGCTTCATTCACCGTAGCGCACAAGATTTCCTGGTTGAAAGTGAAAAGGGTGCTGCTCTTCTCCAGTCTGGTGGCATTGCCGAACAGGACGCCATCAAGTTGCTCATGCTGTCCTCTGCGGTCATTTCCACCATCGACCAGTCTGATGTCAGCGCCGAAAGAGTGTTCGCATATGGGAGCGACATACGGCGGGAATTTTGGACGCCTTATGAGACATATGTCGCGGATTCTGTCTTCGCAAGTGTCCAAGTGCGAAACCCGTGGGGTCTGCCCTGGAACTTAGCCAAATCAGAAGACGGACAGTAACGCACCGACGACAACATCCCAGACGGCCTGGTTCTACTTTGTCCACAAATCTCAATTCAGCAAAACGTGGCCCTCCATTATGCGGACGAGTATGACATGGTCGCATATCTTAACTCGAAGCTAGTATCTCCCGGTTCCAGCGTATCGAGCGAACTGGTCAGTTTTTGCCTCATCCAGTGGATATATAAAGGCAGGAGCGGCAGGGACGACTTAATTGGAGTGCTCAAAAAACGTCTCTCATGGACACAGAGTCTTACTCTCTACTACGGGATGGGGTCCAAACTCGATGGCGCATATTCTCCACCTACCAAACTACCCTTATGGCAGCACATGTACATTGCTCTTGCCAACTCATATTTCCAGGTGGACCTAAACGATTATTTACCGTCTTCGCACAGCTCCCTGGGTCATATTCCTTTTCCCCTTCTTGAGGTTCCCTATGTCGAAGGCCTCATGGTTTGCACAGCCTACGGTAGCTGGATGTACCCTATGATGACTGGGTCAATGACCTCGGTCGAGCACAGCATTTCCTCCTACGACCTCTTGGAAGTCCGAGTGAAATTGGATGAGTCCGTGGCACTGAGGCGGATCAGCCTTGATTTTTGCAAATATTCTCCTGTGGGCTTGGCTGAATTCTTCGAAATAGATGCCACTGTCAGTCAGTCCTTACAGGAACTCTTCGACACCAGTCCGATGTGGTCCGCATACGTCGATTGTGCAGAGTCGTTGGTACCTACCCTGAACCAGAACTTGGATCGACTAGGCTCAGTTGAGATAGCGCAGATCTTCACCCGCCAACCGATCGCACGTAGTGCAATCTTGCACACCGGACAGCCACTTGAGAACGTGATATTCTCTGAAGGCGAATTTCGAGTCGTAGGAGCGTATTGCAGAGAGCTATGGGAAGAGGCCCTTAAGGTCAAGGGAAACATCGAGGACGGAGAAAACAACGGTGACAAAGAGCCAGAACAGCGAGGTGAGATAGACCTCGCATTGGACGAGATCGTGAAGGCTTTAAAACCCATATGGTTGGAGGACGAGCATCTAGAGAGTGAGTATCGTCGGCGACTTTACGATGGTCGATTATATAGGGGATTTGAGGATTTGCGCGTTCTCGCACAAGTCTACGAGGTTTCGAGGCGGCGCGCGCGAGCGAGTGACTGACCGACGCGGTATCGTCCGACATTCAAAAGGACGAGAGGAAAGGGGGGCATCGGATCCGAAAAGAAAAGACCTCAGACACAAACACTCAGCATCCTTGCAGGGCATATACACAGTGACACTCTCGAATCTTGATGGAGGGAGAGATCGCTCGCTCAGATTGGATAGATGTCGACTTTACCATCGTCCTTGGTCTCAGAGAGATGTACGTAGTAAGAGGCGTGGCATGTGAAGAAGCGTGCATTGCCGCTACAGAGGGGAGAGGTAGAGGGGAGAGGAATCGGCAAAGGCAGCAACCCTCCTTCGTAACTCGGAGCCCCCCTACGGAGTATTCTCCACCCTATGCGTACAAGCCACATGTCTGGTAGGCGAAACGGGAAGGGGGTGGTGTTGTGTTTGGTGTGTTGTTCGGGGGCGGTTGGAATGGCGGGAAGTATGGTTATAGACGTCGAAATCGACACCCACGCTGCAGGTATGTACGAGTTATATGCGTCAGAGGCAAGCCAAGCTCAAGTCCGGCCTGGCGGTTCTCTCCCTTATACTGTAGCGTGTGGGTTTCAGTCGCACCGATATCCGCCGACAAAGAACGGCAATAAGGTAGAAATCGAAACACGCACCTGTCACGGGGCAGTTGAGACGAGTACCGAGCAGAGCGGGAAGTATTCTTCTAACAGTAAGGCACTGTAGTGTGTACGTCAAGTAGCGCTATGTACCTAGTTGTGCGGTATGCTCGAGTAGAGTATTTGTACGGAGTGGTATACTGTGTATACCTGCTTAGCACGTTCATCATGATGGGGTATTAAGATGAACGGCCCGCGAGCCATCTCACATCGCCAATACGCTCGTAGGACCATAGACTCAGCATGTACTGTACGGAGTACTTACTTGTGCACGTGAACGAAACCCTTGGCACCTCGCTCACATTCGCACGTACCCGCTCACGTCAAATGCTCGCTGGTTACTCCCCCCTGAAGAAATCAACAATGGCTCTTGCCCCCTTCTGGCCCAACCCTCTCGGCGGATAGCATAGGAACAACGGATCATCCAACGTGTTGAACTTTGCTCGGAATCCGGTCTTCTGGTTCAACCTGAACCGCGCGGCCAATGTCTGATACAGGCTGTCCAGTGTGGCTGCCTTGGCGCCGCCGACGTTATGTCCCGTGGAGAGTTTGGCCGTGGCACCGCCGCCAAATGTGCACGTCTTGTATCCCTGATCGGCGGCTGCTCTTAGAGCGTGCTGGACCGTCAGTTCGATGGCACCGTTGGGCGCACCGGGGAAGTCGAGCGCCCATTTCACTTGGACGCCATAGCGGGGTGCCAGTTGGGCGAGCACGACCAACGAGTGGATTTTGTTGTCGGAGCTGGATTTCGCAATGAAGTACTGTCGGTGTGCGGCGTCCTTGAAGGGGGTGATCTCGCTGAGGTGGACTTGCTCGCCCTCCCGATTGTTCTGCCAATCCTTGACGCGCTGCTCGACCTGTCGGCATATGTCTTCGGGAACGTCGCTGCCGTAGTCGACCACGGTGATGCCTTCCTTTGTGGCGTGCCGGATCTTTCGGGCAACGTCACTCTCGATGTTCAAGTGTTCGTTGTTGGCCAGGTTGACACGCTGCTCCGCCACATTGGTGAAGCTCCTCCAGCCAAGTTTGTCGCCGAGGACTTCTTCGACTTCCTTGTCCACGAGAATGAAGAGTGGCCTGAGACGAGTCTCGCGGCGGAGCCACTTCAGGAACGTCGTGATCACGTCCTCATACTGGCTTGTGTGGCAGAGAGGGTTACCTGCGATGATGGCTCGATCGTGGGTAGGGACATAGGCGACCGCGGCGCCCGTCTTCTCGTCCCGCCACACGTGAAAGCGTTCGTCCATCCACGATGTATTTGTGGCGTCGCCGTAGTTTGCTACCAGGTTCTCGAGCGGTTGGAGACGGCCTTTGGGACGGTTTAACGTGTCGTCTTCGGGATGTCGTAGAACGGGTGCCTTGCTTGCAGGGAAGGATTTCGGATCGCGAGGAAACAAGGTTGCGTAGCGCAAGTTGCCGAGATCGAGGATGAGGGATACCAGTCGTTCCAGACCGATGCCCGCGCCCGCATGAGGTGGTGCCACCCACTCAAAGGCCTGCATATACTCCTTGAGGTCATCCGGCTTCATGCCCTGAGCTTCCATCCGCGCTCTCAGGACATCGTAGTCGTGAACGCGTTGTCCACCTGACAGAATCTCCTGTCCCCGAACCATAAAGTCGAAAGAATTGCTCACTCGGTCGTCTTTGGGGTCCAGCATGGTGTAGAAGGGACGTGCTGCCGTGGGAAACTTGTCCAGGATGTAATAGTCAGTGTTGTATTTTTCCTTGACCAACTCTCCCAATCTTCGCTCAGCCCTGGTAGGTAAGTCCTCGTGCTCTGATTGTTGGCTCCCGTCGTCATTCGTCCAGCCAGAGTCGTTCAGCAATTTGACCCCCTCTGCAAATGTAAGCCTCAGCGTTTTATCCAACCAGATCAGGTCGTCATGTGGGAAATGGCGTTTCACAATATCAACGTCGTTCCGGTTACGGTCGTATATAGTCTTGAAGATCTCCTTGAGTGTGGCGTCAATCAACCACATTGCTTCATGATAATGTTGGTCGATGGCCATTTCAAGGTCCAGTCCGGTGTACTCGGTCATGTGGCGAGGAGTGTTCGAATTCTCTGTTCGCAACTGTCAGCTGATTCTTCCACCGGACAGCACAGCAAGGAAACGTACCAGCACGGAAAACAGGACCAATCTCAAATACTCGAGCAAAGTCGGCTGATATGCACATCTGTTTGGCGAGCTGTGGGCTTTGAGCGAGAAAAGCCGGACGTCCGAAGTAATTGACTTTGAAGACATCAGCTCCTCCCTCTGTTGCGCCTCCTTGTAGTTTTGGCGTATGGATCTCGAGAAAGCCGCGATCTTCGAGAGTGTTGCGGAAAGTCCTACAAACGGACGACTGGACTCGGAAAATGGCTTGTGCGGATGGGGTTCGTAGGTCGAGGACGCGGTTGGCAAGCCGTACTCTATCAGAGATCGCGTGGTCGTCTGTGGCAGCATCGGCCTCGTACACGCTGAAGGGCACAGGAGCTGTTCTTGCCGACACAACGTGAATCTTCAGGATCTCGACCTCGATATGGTGGCTGCTTGTGCTCTTGACCTTCTGTTCGGGTTCTTTGACTTTGGCATTGACAATGACGATGCTGCCGGTCCGTAGGTGTTCCGCCCATCGGACCATGTTCTCACTGATCCCGCCGCCATTCGCACTGAGCACGCCTTGCACGGTGGTGGTCTGTTCGCGAAAGACAATGAAGGCGAGTTTTCCGCTCATGCGCCGGACAATGTGAACCCGAGCTCGAAAACAGATCTCCTTGCCAATCGAGTTGGGGTCAATCTCGGTCAGAGAGACCCACGCGGACTGCCGCGCATCATGGTCACCTTCTTGTTCTTGAGATTGCATAAGGGGGAGTACGCCATAGCGCTCTTTTGCTTCTGGAGAATCATCGTTGTCGAGAAAATCCTCTAGACTTTTTGTCGGCTGGCTATGTTGAAGCCCATCATCATCTTCATCCTCGGTCGACCATTCTTCTTTCTCGATGATGTCAGCGACATCACTCTCAGAGCCTCCTCGGATGCCCTGGCTGTCGTGGCAGGTCAACGTCTGGCCGAGTTCATGCTTGTGGTGAGAAAGCTTGTCGTGGAGGCTCGAGACGAGGGTTTTGACTTTCGACATGTTCGCGCTGAGAACGATAGGGAAGCTGGGCACGAGATGCGAGATTCCCGCATGGTGCAGAGAAACGCCGTGTTCAATTTCAATCCCCCATGATATCAAGTACACCGTCGCGGGTGATCAACCGGGAAGAACATCCGCCCTGGAAAAACTGGGCCATATTTCGGATCGCGATGACACAAACGTCAGACGTCATAGCCCAATTACGGATTTACGAAGGAGCCGCAGGCCCGGCAAATCCCCATGATCTTCATTGCAGGACCAGGGAACACGCACGAAATCCTGGATGTGCATATAAGTTTGCTGGGCAAGGCTTAACGTGTGGCCACGAGTGGCAGGACAAGAACAGCTGTTCCTGTCCGACTGGACGCGCTTGTTCTGAATGTGACGCCAGAGACTCGAATGGGAAAGCGATGTTCCAAACAACAATAGCAGCTCTTTGTCCGTGGAGATTGTGGAACTCGCTCGAGAGACATCAACCGAACGTGGTTAGAGAGACTTGGCAAATCACACAGCATAGTGATTGATCCGCCGTAGCAATTACGTTTCCGCACCCACACCGCTGCTCCGGCTCTCACTCAGCTCTCACTGCTCCCATGATCTCTTCTGATGTACGAAGTAAAGTAGACAAAAACTAATCAGTCTCCGGCGGAAGTCGAATAACATTGGTAAGACCAGCTCGTACAGCCCTCTACTTGAAACACACCGCCACCTCGGTTGTTCTGAAAACCAAGAAAGCACTCGAGGATCAAACCGCCAACCATGCCGTCATCGCTCTGGCTCATCGCTCCCCACGACGACCATGCCTTCAACAAGTCCCTGAAGGATCTGATCGACACCACGCTACCATCAGATTTTCCCCATGCGGCCAAGAATCCTTTCATTCCACACGTTACGGTAACCTCGGAGATTGATCCTGCAACGACTTATGAGAAATCATCCTCACCACAGGAATGGCTCGACGGCCTGATCCTGCCCGAGTTTCAAAAGGAAAAGAATGAAGTGGTAATTGAGCTCGAGCAGCTCGAAGCCGGAGAGCCCTTCTTCAAGAAAGTCACGCTCCGAGCAAAGAAGGATGCCAATTTGGTCAAGTTCGCCTCGAAATGCAGGGAGCAGGGGCTGTTATTGTCTGAAAGCGAGGCGCAGAAATGGGCCGAGAATGAATATCTTCCCCACTTGAGCTTGTTCTACGGCGACATACCCAAAGATGAAGTGCAGAAGAAAATCGGCTTGATCGAGCTGCAACTGGGGTTCGAGTTTGGGAGTCTGTTCGATTGTTGTGGTGGCACGCTGGCCATGGGTGCCAAACTCGTGCTCGTGGACACGAGCAAAGAGATCAAAGCCTGGGCGCCCATTGCGCAGAGGGATTGCCCTTGGGTCATTTGGACCATGTCCAGGGGTCTTTTGTGATGGCGGGTGGCCCCTCTGCAGATTTCGCATATAGCCGTCTCCTTGTGGCAATGCTCGCAGCCTGCACGTGGTAAACCCTCCACACTCAATTTTGGTCGACAATGATGGCACGGTTGTCCGAAACTCACATCCATACGAGTACTAGTGAATGGTGAATGGTGATTTGGCCCTCGATGTGACGGAGTCGCAGACCTAGCGGCACATCCGTGCTACAGGTGTGAACCCGCCGAAGGATGTCAATAGCCCTTGGTAGGGATGCATGCATCGGTTATACGCGCAGGATATATCTAATGACTGGGCTCAGGGTGGTGAGGACAGACACAAGTTGAAATGGCTGACTTCAAGCTCAGCGCACAGACGGGAGGGCCGAGACTTGGGTTGTCATCAATGATCTCGGCCTAAGCGATTTCTCACGATGCGCCAGAATTGCGCCGCCTCGTTTTGACGGTCTTGACATGAGGTTTGAAATACGCAAGAGCATATTTGACCAGACTGACGGGTGAGCTAGGTTTTCAGACGGCCGGAGCACAACGCGATCTGTCAAGCATGACGACTTCCAGTAGTACAGATTAGCCCACAAAAGAGGGACGCCGCTCCGCAAAGGCCTATGCTGATTACAGCAGTTGATGCGCGTGATGGGACTGAAGGCTCGCAGCTTGTCGTCTACTCAGTTTCCCTCTCGGCTGTGTAGTTGCAAGCTATGGCAGAAAGGAAAGCGGCACTAATTGTGGCTGAGGCGTGTCGCACTCCATGTCCCCGGTTCATACCATTGACTACTTGCTGCCCACCGGTCGAGGCAAAACGGTTGCGACATATGACGCGAATGAGCCATGGTGTTGGCTTTCTGCTTCTTGTGTCCACGTTGGGCCTGTCCTTTTTGACGGAAGGCGAACTAGAGACACATCAAGCACGAGCCGTTGGATAGCATCAACGCTGCACCGCTGGATCTTAAGATCCTTGATATTAAAGCACCAGGACAGACTAACGGGCAGCTGGGGTGCAGTCTGGGGTTATCAGAGTGCACCGAACAACCTCACCCGCAAAGCAATCCTCCAAGACTCTGACCGGAGACCTTCCATTGATTGAGCCATGCCAAGTGGGCTTGGCTTTCTCGAAACCGCATCTTTTCTGTAATCGTGTGGGCCTGCACACTAAGGCGGCCTGAGCAGGGTCCGACGAGGCAAGCTACTTGCATTAGGAAAACACAGCTTCGACCTGTGCCGATTTTGCTTGACGTGTACCCAGTATAGTCCTATTCTGAGGTGCCTATGCGAGTCAGCAATCACAGAATACTGTAAGACCAGCCAAGCCTCCTGCAAGCCTGGTACACGATTATGTTATCTGATCCACATCCCTTACGTCGAGTCGCGTCTTTCCATGTTGCATAGAACCTCAGACCAAGGACACGGCTGTATAGACTCGCTTTCTGCGTTTTGGCGTTGTCCCAAACCAGAGCCTGGAGAAGTTCGATCTTTGGTTGGGCTCGTTGGTTACCTATAGCGCTAGTCCACAGCTCATTCAGGCCGGACTACACCACATTGTGCGCTATGGTAGAACAGATGCGCAGCTGTCCAAGTCGAGCCCCCGGATATGTAACATTCAGTCAAATAGCACCTGACAAATTCTTGAGATGGAGGATGGGACGTTCTTACGGGCCACACACCCTCAGCTCCAGTTGCGAGTACCTGGCTTGGCGGGACCAGAACGGGCTATGCCTTGCATATAGCCCTGGCAGCGTCAGCACAATGCTTTATGGCCGAGCAAGTCTTGTTCAAATGTCTCATTTGGCCATCAGCTTCGAGACTGACCGGAGTCACGACAACCATCCTACTAGTGTAAGCTGACGGAGGAAGGAGTTACCATTCGGGTTGACATTTTGGGTCGACATCCAAGTACAGGTTGCAGGACAAAGGAGCATAAATAATCCTTCAGCCGCCCACTTGGACTCCCATCAACAGATCTTGGGAGACCACTCGCCTAATCGAGCAGGCAAGAGTACAAACGATCCGCCTGATAGCTGCATACATACTTGAATCTGGGGCGCCCTTTCACTAGAACCGAGTCGAACCATGGCATCTTTGTTGACGCCTCATCCTCTTGTAGTGGACCTCCTCAAGCAGCCGGATCTCACTGTCCTCACCGCCTCATCTCCAGACTGGGACAAGACCCGGGCGACTTACTTCATTGACAATCCTGCGCAGCCGATTGCGATCGCTCGCCCAAGAAATGCCGAGCAGGTGAGCACGTTCGTGAAGGCGGCACGCAGCCATGGCGTCAAAATCAGCGTGAGAGTTGGAGGGCACGATGTTGCTGGACGGAGTGTTGTAGATGGCTGCTTTGTCCTCGACCTGCGCGAGATCAACTTCATTGAGGTCTCCGAAGACAAGCAGACGGCCACCATCGGAGGCGGCATACTGATTGGGGATGTCATCAAGACATTGACCCCTCGCGAGCTGGTCACACCGTTTGGGTACTTTCCTACAATCGGATACGCCGGATGGGCCATGATGGGCGGATACGGTTGGCTAGCCTCAAGGTTTGGTCTCGGTGTGGATCAGATCGAAAGAGCTCGGGTGGTGACGGCTCAGGGAGGCATTGTCGAAGCCGACGCAGAGTTGTTGAAGGGGATTCGAGGAGCTGGTGGAAACTTTGGGGTTATCGTGGAGCTCGGAATCAGAATATATCCACTCGAGAAGGTGAGAGCTCCCTAACTTCACGCAGTCACCAGATCTGACGGACATGCAGCTTCTAGCAGGAACCATTCTGTTTCTGACATCGGACAGCAAGGCGAGCGTGCAAAAGTACTTCGCCGGGTACAACGCAATGACAAAGTCTCCCTATGGAGGTTGCGGACCATTCTGGTTCCCCAAGCAGGACGACTTGTCACAATGGATGTTTGGAGTCAACTTTTTGTGGAGCTCCAACGACATGGATGCTGGCAGACAGTACCTCCAGCAGGTGGCAGCTCTCGGTGATGGAGCTGATACTTCTTTGGTCAGAGAAACGACGCCTGTGGAGCTCATTGATCTCATCTCAGCATGGTCACCACCTAGGTCCTACGGGCGCAATGCTGGTAACGCGGTCAGTTTTCAAAGCATCACGGCAAGGCCTGCCAAGGTGATTGGAGACTTCCTGTCAAAAGCTCCGGTTGATACGGCCAACGTATTGTTGATTCATGAAATGCGAGGACAATCGGCAGAGCCGCATCCAGACTCTTGCTTCGGAGCACGGTTGCCGCATGGTGTGATCGAGCTCATCGGCGTCGTCATCAACCCCGCCAATATTGAAGCCTCTACGCAGAGGTATCGCGAGCTGTACGAGGGGCTCAAAGGCACCGGCGATGCGTTGGATGTGACATACGCATCGCTGACGCAGACCCGCGATACTCAGATCAGCAAGTTGTTCGGCAGTGAGTATCAGTTCGTGATAGACTTGAAGAACAAGTATGATCCCGAGGGGCTTTTCGACAACACCGAACCCAGGCTGCGGCCATAGAGGGTGGAGGGTTGTGATGGGGCAATTAGCTGACATCGTCAGTTCAGCGCAAATGCACGAACTGCGGGAGTGTCGATTGTGAGTTGGAGATGGCGGGATCGGTCATTTGAAATGCTTGGCAAATATGACATCATCTCTTCCTCGCATTTCGAAAGACGGTGGTCATGGGCGCCGGAACGAGAGCAGAGTGACGGTCATCTGCAGCCAAAAGCACCGCCCATTGATACGCGTCTGCTCTCTCATTGCCAGATCCTGATACCAATATATTCCCTGGCGTTCTTTGCCAGCTCACTCTCACCTCAACTGTGTGACTATCCTAGTCTCACCGTCAGATTGTGCCTGCTCTCTCCATATCACAAGACCTCAGCCCCATACGGAGTACTCACGCCCTCACTCACCCCTCACTCCATATCTTCCAGCGATTGCGACTTGACCGCTCCCTAGAGGTCCCTCTTTCTGCGACCGCCTCTTTCCTGGCAGTCACGGTCACCATGGCGGCGACTTCCTACTCCTCAGACCCTACGCTCTACCTCTATACTTCCCTGACAGCCGGATCGTCTCATATCATCACCGCCACCTCAAGGCTAGAAACTATTCTCAAGGCCAACAAGATCCCGTTTCGGGCTCTTGACTGTGCAACCGATGAGAAGGCTCGCATGCTGTGGGGCAGACGATCTAAGGGCAGGAAATTGCCAGGACTTGTGAAATATGGAGAGATCATTGGAGTATTAAGAGATTGCAACCCGTCGTAACGATGCCAGCTAACTTTATCCTGTAGGACCTCGAGCAAATCGAAGAGTGGAATGAATATGGCGAGCTCAAAGATCAAATAGCAGCTACTCAAGATTTCGGCAGCTTCACCGCCGGTACGGCCGCGACCAAACTGGCGCCCGAGGTGCCTGGTGCCAGCACTGCCAGTACTCCACAGAGATCAGGACCGCCCTCCCGCGCCTCGTCCGAAACTCGCCACATATCTATCACTGAGCCTAAAGAGAGAAAGGATGGAGATGGCAAGGCCGGTTCATTACAGAAACCTGCCGATAACCCTGTGAACATTGCCATGCGACAACTAGGCGCAGAAGCCGCAGCTAAAGCAGCTCAAAAGAAGTCCGGCGCTGCCTCTCAGCCACTAAAGGCCGCGGCCACCCCGGTGAATGAGAAGAGCGTCCCCGATCAAACTCCGTCCTCCGCAGCCACGAAGTTAAGCACTGAAGAAGCCGTCACCTCTGCGGATACTGCTGCCGAAGTTACTGCTGCCAAAACACCCGCTCAATTGGCGAGCGAAGGTGCAGGTAGAACCTCAGTTGACAAGATCGCCGAGTCGGAAGACAAGCTGGCATCAGGAGCTACCGAGATGGAACAGCCCAAATCAACAGAGGAACAACAACTCGAGATGCGGCGGACGAGTAGCGTGACCAAATCGAAGTCACGATTGAGCGACGTCACGCCAATAGCCGAAAGCGATACAATCGTTGCGGAGCCAGAAAATGTCAAGTCGCCATCATCAGTAGCCGTACCGGAAGGTGAGGTCAGCGCCAGACCCGCGGATATGCCACGACAACACCGGGGAAGTGATATCGGCCAGGCGAGCTTAGAAGAGATCAGAGCATTGGAGAAGAAGATGAGTATACCGGAGGAGGAAGGAGGTGACGACAACGAAGAAGAACCGGCTACCTCGGCGACAACCAAAGCAGCGGCAGTATCGACGACAGACAAGGCAGAAGAAGAGGCTGCCAAAGGGGTAGAGACACAGAAGACAGAGCCAAAGGATGCGGACAAGGCTGGGGTTAGTGTTGGTGATTAGGGGCTACAACATGCTGAGTCTGCTGAAAGACTGCCTCTTGCTAAGGGCGAGGCGACGTTGGATGGGGTCGTCAGGGGTAGAAGATGATGAGGCGCTCTACTCCTGGAGGTAATAAAACATGAACGATACCCGATGATGTTGTTGTTGTTGCGGGATGTTATGAAGAACGCCGTTTCTTATTCCGCGAGCAGGCCTACAGGATAGCGTAGATGACAGTCAAAGTTTTCTACGATAAGCATGATTTGTTTATTGGACAACTTGAGAGAGTCAACCTGAACAAAACACCTGCCTGTAAGCTCATACAGGCGACAGCTGGCGTGACATTTAAGATCCACCCACCAAACAGGCAAACCTTACACACGCCCAAGAAGCAGTCCACCCCTTCCTAGATACCTATGCTGGTATCGTGATCCGATTCCAGCTCCCCAGACATCGTCACTGTATTCCACTCTACAACCTCGCCCTGACGGTGGTCGCCTCGCGCACATTCTTCCACCCCCTGCCCGCGTCCTCGACCTCATCCAACCGCCAGCCGGCGTCCATGGCAATCAATTCGGCACACCGTTCCCCAATGCCCAAGACGGTCAACATGGGATTGATCGTCGGCATGGCCGGGAAGACGCCCGCATCGGCGATCCTCAACCCCTTCAGGCCGCGGACCTTCAACTGCTCGTCCACGACGGCGAGGTCGTCTTTCGCCACGTCACCCATCTTGGTCGTCCCCGCCGGGTGGTAGACCGTGTGGGCGACCTTGCGGGCGTACGCGGAGAGGGCCTCGTCGGACTGCACGTCCGGGCCCGGCGCGACTTCGCGCTTGATCCAGTCCTTGAAGGGGCTCTGCTGGGCGATCTTGCGCGCGGCCTTGATGCCGAAGACAAAGGTCGCGGCGTCGTAGCCCTCTGGGTCGGTGAAGTAGCGGAAGTCGAGAGCTGGTTTGACGGCCGGATCCGCGCTCGTGAGGTACAGTTTGCCTCGGGAGCGCGGGCGTGGGATGTTGGGCGTCATGCAGAAGGCGTCGATCGGGGTGTCGTAGCCCAGGCGTGACGTGTTCAGGCAGAAGGGGATCTGGTAGCAGTGCATCATCACGTCGGCGATGTCAGCGTCCGGCAGGGCGAGGGGGTTCGTGGGCGTGGCTTTGCGGCCCGCGGCGTTCGGGGCCTCGCGCCGGAGGAAAATCCCTGCATCCGAGTCCATGGTCGTTTGGTTGGGCGGGACCGGTTTGTTGAGTTCCCAGATGATGATCGTTTCGGGGTGGTCGAGCAGATTCTCGCCCACGCCGGGGAGATCCTTGACGACGGGGATGGAGAGGGAGGAGAGCTGCGAGGCGGGCCCGAGGCCGGAGAGGAGCATGAGGCGCGGGGTGTCGACTGCGCCGGCGCAGAGGATCGTTTCCGTGCGTGCTGTGAGGGTCAGGGCCACGCCGGATTGGAGAGTGAGGTTTATGCCCTTTACGGCGTCGTCGTGGACGTTGATCTTGGACACCCAGGCGTTGGTGAGGATTTTGAGGTTCGGCCTGTGTTCTTCGCCGCGCAGAATGGGGTGGATGTAGGCGACGCTGGCGCTGGAGCGGCGGCCGTCGTCCGGGTTGTAGCTGACGGAGAAGAAGCCGACGCACTCCTTCAACGAGCCCGTCGTGGCGATTTGCTTGTTGAAGTCGTGCACCACGGGGATATTCATGGCTTTGCTGCAAGAGTCGACCCAGTCGAGGCAGAGTTGGTTTCGATGCCGTTCGTGCACGGGCTGCACTGTATTGCGGAGTTTGTTCAGCACGCGCGTGAACATGGGGAAGGTCCAGCCTCTGGCCCCCAAGGACTCCCAGATCTTGCAGTCGTACTCGAATGGCCGAAAAGAGATCAAAGTGTTGTGGCTGGAGCAGCCGCCGAGAACCTTCGCACGGGAATGTCGGATGTGAGAGTTGCCCATGGGTTGCTCGGTCGTCCCGTAGTCGTAATCGAGCTCACCACCTAGAAGGCTGAGCCATTGCTTCAAGTCAAGGACTCGGTCGTCCATGAAATCGCTAGGCCCGGCCTCAATCAGCAGGATCTTCTTGCGTGGAAGGTACTCGGCCAGGCGGGATGCTATGACACAACCCTATCAGATTGAGCCCGTCAGTATTCTGGGTTCGTCTCTCTCGTTGGTGTCGGTGGCGGCCCGTCTCTACTACTCCCGGGAAAGAACATGCTGTTTCATAGAGACACCGGCTCTGCTCGACACGAGTGATTACTCACCGCCGTGCCACCTCCCACGATGAGGTAGTCATAGCTATCAACCTCCGAAGCATCCAGATGGTTGGTCGTCATATTGATCGTTGTATCCCAGATATTGTGGCTGTAAGACAAACCTAACAAGCTTGAGAATGGCCTGCGTCTACACCTGCTTTGTAGCCACAGAGACGGAATGGACGACGAGGACCCAACGTCACACGAGCAAGGAATTGGCAATTACTGTAAAGGCCGATAGAGAGATTGACCCACTTCAATTTCTGTATGGTATCAGTCCACCCATGGAAGATCGAGGCTTGTACAAGTAGATATCTGCAGCAACGGAGAGTGCCTTGGGGAGCACGCGGCAGCTGGCCTTGGAAACTGCATCAAGCGGATTCCACACCACCGGGCCACCTCTTGGCCAGTAATATTGACCGGGGAATCACACAAGAGGGGCGTCCATCTGCACCATCATTGCTGTTCTAGGCTAGCCTAGGCTTTGGGGCTTGTCCTGTCGTGGCAAGAAAGAATCGAAGCTGTACCCAGTAGCCTGTCGGCTGGTGGCGGTGAAAATTTTGGAGAGCAACAGTGTGGAGGCGAGACGGCGTGACAGGCATTGGATTGGAGCTGTCACGCCCGTCAAGGCCTCGTTGATGTTACCAGAACAGGTGCGGCTTTGCCATGCTCGCGACACGAGAGACACGCTCAGGACGCGGACGAGTCGAGTGGCTGCAACGAGGCCAAGCAGCTGATAACGAAATGGTTATCAGTCCCTGGCTCGGCTCCGGGTCACCACTCCCACAGTTTGGGGGAAGCCCAAGCGACCCGGAATCCGGGCAATATGCAGCTAACGAAGGATTGAAAATCGATGCCTGCAAGGGGAAAAATGTTACGGAAGGGTCAGCAGACGCCTCCTGTTCACAGTACGAGTATGCAACTTGACAGGATCAGTCAAGTGTAGCCAACTGCTGTCACCTGCAACACCGCTGGACGTAGAATTTTCTTACCGCTCCAGTTCGAACAAAAGCAAGACAGACAAACGACGAGGTGAAGGAAGAAAGAGCCAGAAGTGAATTGTGTCTGACCGGAAAAGCAACCGACCAATCAATTCTAGTCAGGTGGATTTGGATCGGGCGCTGCGCTGCGTGGGGCGTAAGAGAAGAACGATCAAAGCTCCGACCAGGTCGACGCTCGTCTCCAACGTCATCGCATCCTAACAGCAGCCAGAACACCAGCAGGTGACAAACTACCGTGATCCGCCAGTATCGCTTGAGGAGCACTGGAGAAAGGATTGTCTACGAGAGTGTTGCCTACGAAAGTGTTTTTTCAAAGATGAAGCTCCTGGAGCGCCACACCTTCTACGGAGGGAAACCCCAGCCATCATCGGCATCGCAAGCTACATTCAAATCGGTGGACCCCTCCACTGGGAAGGCTGTCTGCACAATCCATACCTCATCCCAATCCTCGATCGACGCAGCAGTCTCGTCAGCAAAGGCCGCGTTCCCCTCATGGTCTAGCACACCTCCCGTCGAAAGGGCCAGGATACTGCACAAAGCCGTCGCGATACTACGATCGCGGAATGACGAACTCGCCAAAATCGAGACCCTAGACACGGGAAAGCCATTCTCGGAGACGTCGACGGTTGATGTTGTCACCGGCGCTGATGTGCTAGAGTACTTCGCCAGTCTGGTCGCGTCGGGAGGTTTGAATGGAGAGTCGTTCCGACTGCGCGATTCAGCCTGGGTCTACACGACGAAGGAGCCACTTGGTGTGTGCGTAGGCATCGGCGCCTGGAACTATCCTATCCAGATCGCCCTGTGGAAGTCAGCGCCCTGTCTCGCGGCCGGAAACACCATGGTGTACAAGCCCTCGGAAGTGACGCCCTTGCACGGTCACTTTCTCGCCGAGGTCTACAAGGAAGCAGGGCTCCCCGACGGAGTGTTCAACGTCGTCTACGGCGCCGGCGAAGTCGGCGCATACTTGACGAAACATGCCGATGTCGCCAAGGTCAGCTTTACAGGACAAGTCTCCACGGGGCGAAAAGTCGCCGGCTCCGCAGCCGGCGAGATGAAGCATGTGACGATGGAGTTAGGCGGCAAGAGTCCAGTGATCGTCCTGCCAGAGGTGGACGTCGAACAGGCTGTTGACGGCGCGATCATGGCAAACTTCTTCAGTACAGGACAAGTCTGCACCAACGGAACGAGAGTGTTCGTGCCCGAGCACCTGAAGGGCGAGTTTGAGAAAGTGCTCCTCCAGAAGATGCAGTACATTCGGGCGGGCGACCTGATGGACATGAACACCAACTTTGGGCCCTTGGTCAGCAGAATCCACTACGACAGAGTCACCAGCTATATCAAGCATGGGATTGAGGTTGACAGGGCGAAACTCCTCTGCGGCGGCCTCGGACAGCCCCAGAATATCCCCTCACACTTGAAATCAGGATACTGGGTTCAACCTACCGTCTTCACCGATTGTACAGATGAGATGAAGATTGTCAAAGAAGAGATCTTCGGTCCCGTTATGGCTATCCTCACCTACTCGACCATGGACGAGGCTGTCGCTCGAGCAAACAACACGGAATTAGGTCTTGCGGCGGGCGTGTTTGGCAAGAACATCAATGAGTGCCACAAGGTCATCAAGCAGTTACAGGCGGGCATTACCTGGGTGAACACCTGGGGAGAGTCGCCGGCCGAGATGGCCGTGGGGGGCTGGAAGCAGAGTGGTGTTGGTGTCGAGAATGGACGGAGTGGCCTGGAGGCGTGGTTGAGGAACAAGAGCACGTTGGTTGAGATGGGCGGAAGCGTGCCTACTGTATTTGCAAAATTGTGAAATGGGATTCAACGGATACTTGACATTCGTTCGGTTATGGATGTACATTCCCCTTGCGCCATGTTTTATCTCGTCAGGTCACCGAGCGCCTCGCCAACAGGGAGTGGCATTGAAATCATGCTGCAAATGTCGAGACCCTGGAACCCATTCGGTCGAACATGAAATCTGACATCTTCTTGTCATTCATGGCGATGGCGGAGTCGACCAGTCTGGAAGACATGCTGTCCGGTGTCAACTCTCCGTCTTCCAAATCCAGCGGGTCTTTCCTGTCGGTGTCGATTTTAAGGTCCTTCAGACCTGCTCTCCAATTGTCCAGTCTTGACTGCGATCCTGGTTGAGGACTTGCCTTGGCCGTTTCCTGTTCCTGTTCTGCTTCGACATGTTCGATGCTCTTGAAGTACTATTGGCGCACTCGGATTAGCTTGTCTGCACTTGGTTGTTTGGATAGGCGCGTCCACTCACCTTGACTGTCTTCACCTGCATCTCGTCTGTTGCAGCATCGTCGCACACGATCATCGCCTTTTCGTGCATTTGAAGCGCACTGCACGTCCACATCTGGCTCACGCCTCCCTCGACGGTTTTCGCCAACGCGACGGCCTTGTTCGAGCCGAGTACAATGACCAGCACCTCTCTGGCGTCCATGACCGTGCCCACTCCTACGGTCAAGGCCTGCTTGGGCACCTGACTGAGATCCCCACCGAAGAACCGCGAGTTTGCACGTATTGTGTCTTCTGCCAGCGTCTTGACCCTTGTCCTCGACTTGAGTGACGAACCAGGCTCGTTGAACGCAATGTGTCCATCCGGCCCAATACCGCCGAGAAACAAGTCAATCCCACCAGCTGCGGCGATCCGCTCTTCGTAGGCGGCACATTCGGCTTTGAGGTCGGGCGCATTGCCGTTCAGGATGTTGACGTTTGCAGGGTTGATGTCGACATGTGCAAAGAAGTGCTTGTACATGAAGCTATGGTAGGATTCCGGGTGATCCTCCGGCAGTCCAACATATTCGTCCATGTTGAAGGTCACGACGTTCGCAAATGAGATTGCGCCATCCTTGTGCGCCTGGACGAGGTATTTGTATATGATTTCTGGACTGCTTCCCGTGGGCAGTCCGAGAACGAAGGGCTTCTCGGGAGTAGGCGCGAAGGCATTTATGCGATTGACGATATATTGGGCAGCGTATTTCGAAGCACCGTCTTTGTCGTCGCGGATAATGACCCTCATGTTTAACAGACGTCAATCTCGACAAGGACAGTAGTTGAAGGGGGAAAGCAGACAATCTACTCCGAGTGAACAGAGAGGGGCTGACGAGGAAATGGAGGAACTGGGCGACAAACCATTGACGTAGCCAGCAGCAGACCTTTTGAATTGGCTATCATGAGGCGATTACATATGTAGGGGCCAGAATGCGGAGAGAGGCACCCGTATCGGCCGCTGAAGAGTCTTGCAGTGGGAGGTAAGGGCATCGAAGGATAGGTAGCACAGGCAAAGGGTAAAGTGGTGCAACAGTTGCAACAATGTCATCCAACCGCTGGGGCACCCGGCAAGCACCCAGGCGGCAAGATTGGCCATCTTATCAGCGGGACAGCAGAATGCGCCGATGAAGTCAGCGAAGGGAGGGACACAGTTGGTTGGACACGGGAGGAGGAGGACTGGGAGGAAAGTGGAAAGCGAGCAGCGCAGCCACGTGACTGATTGAGATAAGGTAGCAATCGCGGGCCGAGATCACGTGATTGACCCAGTGTAACAGTCGGGCCTCACGACAAGCTCCGCTTAGGTGCCATTTCTGCTCTTCTCCAGCATTACATTTTCGACAACACGACGTTGCGAACACGGAATGCAACATCGCCTCGTTTCGCATCTCCCCACGTTTCCTATTCCTTCGCCAATGTTCCTTTGACGCCATGCGCAAACCCCATTGCGAACCCTGAGCTCCCCATCCCAGCTGTCCACTGGTTCTGCAGGCGTATCAGTGCCCTGCCCTCGGATCGCGACCGACTGCATACCGAACACCGAATTCTCTCACACTCCATTCCTCTCCTGTACCTAGTACAGCCTACTCACGTCTCATCCAATCGCACTGCATGTGGGGAACTAGACGTCTTGTCTCATCATGGCGCTGGCCACCAACGGGGATCAGCCTGCCCTGTGGGACGAATCAAGGTATGAGCGTGCCGTCATTCGTGAGGCTCACCCGTCAGAACTGACCCATATATAACAGACAGCTCGGCCAGCTCTTTATGATGGGCTTTGATGGCACCTCGGTAACGGATCAAGTCAGGACCTTGATCGAAAAGTATCACGTAGGCTCAATATTGCTCAAGGCTCAAAACCTCAAATGTGCCGTCTCCTGTTCTCTTGTGCTTGGATTCGATTCTCCTCCACCTTCACTCGCCCTTGACTGATGCTGATCTTCGCACGACAGCTGCCGAACAAGCTACTCAACTTGTTCTTGATCTTCAGACTCTTGCTCACCAGGCTGGCCATCCGGTGCCGCTCCTGATTGCATTGGACCAGGAGAACGGCGGCGTCAACAGTCTGTACGATGAAGCCTACATCCGCCAATTCCCCAGTGCCATGGGCTTGGCCGCTACGGGCTCGAAGAAGCTGGCCAAAGACATCGCGCGCGCCACTGCGCAAGAACTGAATTCATGCGGTATCAACTGGATTTTGGGCCCCGTGCTTGATGTGTTGACTAATGCCAGGAACCAGCCGCTCGGTGTTCGTTCCGTAGGCGACGATCCTCAAGAGGTTTCTGCGTATGGCGTTGAATGCGTCAAGGGATACCACGAGGGCGGAGTTGCGACATGTGGCAAACACTTTCCTTCCTATGGCAACCTAGAGTTCTTTGGCGTACCAGACGATGTGCCGACCATCACGGACTCGATCGAGAATCTGAGCCAGACGGCCTTGATTCCCTTCCGGACGGCGATCGCGCATGGCATCGATTCGATGATGGTGGGCGGTGTTGCCATGGCATCGTCCCAGGTCAATGTCATGCATGCTTGTCTATCGGAGCAAATTGTCCGAGATCTCTTACGGCACGAATTGCGCTTCGATGGTGTCGTTGTCTCGGAATGCCTCGAGATGGAGGCTCTCAGCCGTAACATTGGCATCAGCGGTGGCACAGTCATGGCTTTTAAGGCCGGCTGCGACCTGATCCTCACCTGCCGGACTCTCTCAGTACAAGAGGACGCGATCAATGGCCTGACCGCCGGCTTGGACAATGGTATGATCGAAAGGTTTAGAGTGCAAGAGTCGGTGCAGAGAATTCTAAACATGAAAGCCAAGTATACGTCGTGGGAGAAGGCCTTTTCGCCAAGTGGAATTGACAACCTTGCGCGACTGCAACCACTCCATACTAGCCTGTCAACTACAGCATACAACAAATCAATTACCGTGGTCCGAGACCAGAACCACTATCTGCCTCTGTCAAGAGTCATCAAAGCTGATGAAGAGCTGCTGCTGTTGACTCCCCTGGTGAAGCCCTTGCCAGCTTCCGCTTTATTTCATCTTCTGCAGAACGAAGCAACGACAGTTCCTCACCTGGGCCGAAGTCCGAGCATTGATACAAATACCTCCATCATGAGCGGAGAGCAAGTCTTTCGAGAACTGGGCCGAATGCTTGCTCGATACCGCAACGGCAAAATCTCCCACACCTCGTATACGGCGAACGGAGTCAGACCCCTCCACGAAAACTTATTGAACCGGGCGCGCGGAGTCGTGGTGGTGACGGCTGATGCAGGTCGAAACATGTACCAAAACGCATTCGCGAAACACATCTCGATGTTGTGCAAGCTGGCTGTTGGACCAGATGGCACCACCAGGGAAAAGCCGTGCGTCGTGGTCGCCGTCAGTTCGCCATTTGATTTTGCCTCGGACACGTCCATTGGCACGTACGTTTGTACGTACGACTTCACCGAGTCCGCACTGCAAGCATTGGTTCAAGTCCTCTATGGCGAGCTTGCCCCAGCAGGCGTCCTCCCCGGCTCATTCAGTCAGAGACCTCAGACCAGCCTTACAAGGCAACAGTGGCTTGTAGAAAGTTTCAGCGAAGACCGAGACTCGACAGCCCTGGATGGGCTTCTTCTACAGTCGCAAGATGAGCCATCGGTGCATGCAGCAGCTTTGAAAAACGCAACTTCAAGCACCTTTCTTCTTCGTGATCCAGACGTGGAAGAGGCCCATTTCGTGGTTCGAAACAGCAGCACAAAGGAGTTGTTTGGGTTTTGCACAACGTACTACTTCAAGAACAGCGGCGTTGGACATATCGGAGCTATCATCGTTGACCCGGCGCGCAGACGCCTGTCGATCGGACACTCGTTGCACGACCGTGCTGTCCGGGCATTGCTCCAGAAGAAAGGAATCACCAAGTTCCAGCTTGGCGTGAGGTTTCCTCACGTCTATCTGGGCATTCCAAGGTTGGATCCTCTCGAGTACAAGCGACAGCGGCAGTGGTTCGCGAAACTCGGCTGGAATGTGTCCCTCTCGACGCCTGTCGCAACCATGACGATCCGTGATCTTTCCATCTGGTCGGCTCCCGAGGGACTTGGCCAGGCATTATCGCTTTCAGACGTCAAGTATGACCTGGTCCATGGCGCCGAGTACACCGATGGCATGATGGAACATCTCACCAGATGTGCACAGACAGAGGTCCGAGGGATCTACCAAAGGGCACTTGGCGATAAAGCTGGCTGTGGCATCATTCGAGCCAAACGGGCTTCTGACCAAGCCATTCTCGCGAGCATACTTATGTGCCGACCTGGGTCGAAGATTGCTCGCTTCATCCCGTCATTGTCCAAGCAAGTCGGGGCGGCGTGCCTGTCGTCGCCGGTTATTTCGACGATGTACAGCGACCGGGTCACCCTTTTTCAAGGTCTGGTTTTGTTGGGTATACGGCAGTTAAAGAAACAAGGCGTGCGCACGGTGCTGTTGGATTATGTAAGTACTTTCAGGCCTGTGCAGAACCGAATGACTGACCAGCCTAGACCCGAGAGGACTTCACCATCCACAGTCTGAAGGCATTGGGTTTCACAATCACGAACAGCTTCGAGGAGATCTCGAGCGATCCGGTTCATTGGACCATGATGTCGGCAACATGATGAATTCACATGAGCAAATCACACGCTCTTCAATGCCGAAGTCATGGGCTGTTCCGCAGTTCGCTAAGCGAGTAAGCGTCCCCTCAAGGACACGGCAGGCGCCAGTCTCAACCTTGACACGGGTCTGGATTAGCCGGACTTGGAAACATCTCGACCGCTCGATTTGATGCACTGCCCAAAGCAGATACCAGCTGCTTCGACTGCAGCCCCTTTGACGAAACGGACTACGAGTATCACAGTACTGATGCAGATTGCCACGGCATCGAGGTTCGGTGACGGGAGGAAGAAGAGCCAAGCCGCGATCTGCTAGTCGACCTTCCTCATCCGTCACGCTGGTCATCCATTGCCAGCCATTAGCGGTGAGTGAGCTGGTGCTGGGAGCCAGAGACACCAACGTTTCCGAGCACAGGGTACGCGGGGTCTATACGGACGAATGTGGCTCTTGCGCATATACAAACCCGCGGCGGGACCACAACCCTAATCTACGTCTTGAGGGGGTTTTCGTGTCATCTATTCAACGATGTCGCTTTGGTCAGCGGACCATGGGCGGACGAGACGGACAAGGGAATCTGTGATGATTACAGACCTGGAGCAGTTTAGTGCAATGGTCTGAGAGGGCCGCTAACATGACAGACACGGAGCGACGGAGCAGGACGATTTAGGTAGATGGAGCGAGTACTTCTGACCAGAGCCTCTCGTGCGGCAGTGTTCTGGATCTGTCTTTCACATGGTCCGACGACTGGACTCTACACGAGTCAAGTACTGACAGGGCATGCTCTTTCCGGATTGGCTCCTTGCGCTGGTGCGGAGTTCCGGGTCTTCGTATTGTCATTCGTTGTCTCACTCACCTAAGCCTGGGCATAGGCTCCGCCTCGGAACGGGATCTGTGTTGCGTCGATGGGTTCTGTGTATGGAGGCCGGGTTGTTCCTCCTAGGCGCAAAGCTAGGGAACTTTATGGCTGCGCGATCTGACCGCTAGACTGCAGCTCTCCCAAAGCCTCGATGACGAACAAAGAACTCGTGCCTGTGATGCGTTTCACAGACTACGCGAGGTTTTCCGCAAGCGTCATTCCTGGACGCAAAAGCCAGCCATGGCAGACGGGAGGTCGCACAGAGTTGCTATTTGAAGGCAGTGGTTACAGGCTAAGAGCAGCCGTGTCTCTGTGATTAGCCCATGCTGCGCCATTACGTTCCCAGCGGCCGTCTAGGGTTGCCAACTCAGTGCCGTCAGCTTTTATCCATGAGAGGCAAGCGCACGCGGGACAAGCATACCGAGCAGGCTGTTTCCATGCATGTCAGGCTCTTAGGCGCAGGGATGATCGGCGATGAGGCGCGGGAGAAGCAGGTCAGAAGGGCGCTGTCGAAATCCTTCCAGATGAAAAGGGCTTCTAACTGGAGAATCGGCATCAGAGACCCAGAAGAACCTTGCGTATGATTTTCGTGCTAGCAAGCATCTGGCTAAGACGACGACTTAGAAGCTTCCAAGTTTCCATGACGATTCGGTGCATGAGGGGCTGCTGCATGACTCAATCGCATCAGATGCCAGTGTTCAGGCCCGCTTTTTTGTGGGCACGGGCTTGAGGACTGATTAGGATCTGACACTGGAGGCTTCCAGTCCACCAGGAACTGCCTCTGCCAATTCGATTGCAGGAGTGGAAAAGAAAATATCGGGAGGGGCGCGACTGCGAGGGGGGCGAAGGGCCAGCAGCGGGGCCTGAGTTTCTTTGTCCTGTGCCTCACGAGACTCAGGGGCTTTCAGAGCAGGGCTCCTCTGGGTTTCTACTGAGTAGCTCGTACCTCGTAAATGATGGCGACGACTCGCAGGCCTCGGTGCTGCCACAAGCGTGGTGGGCGCTTGGTCCAGTTGGGAAAGGGTCCGAGACCTGAAATGTGAAAGACGGGGGAAAGGCATGGGCGGCCAGAAATGAGTCTCCACCCCGCTAACCGTTTACCTACAGTTGCCTATTCACAGCTTAGCGCCCTCAGTTCCAGGCCCCGTTTTCTTCTAGAAGCCGGCGTGCCTTCTACCGACCAGCCACCCGCCAAGCGAGCCTGTGAAGTCTGTCGCCGCCGGGCGTCTGGCACCCTCTGTATGCACCAGTCCAGCTACCCAGTACTGTCCTCGGTACTTATCTACCGACCTGACAGCGCGAGGTGCAAGCGCCAGTGCCAGTACGAGTAGTCGCAGAGCAACAAAGATACAGGGAACATCACTTGCTGCTCGGCTGGTGGTCAACCTCGCTACTTGATACCCCGGTCAGTGTGCCTTCCCACCTGAGAGTGACAAGGCCCTGCGCAACTTGCAATCGGAGACTGGGAACCTGGAGTCGGTCACCATATCTATTTGCATACGCCGTACAGCCAGCTCTGTGGTCTGTCTCACCACGTTGTCAACCTTGACTCACTGTCGCTCACCCATCTCGAACTCCAGCTGCGCAAACGCGACATTTCAGCTCAATTCCCGCTGAGATTCGCCTCATCTCATAATCCACGAGCCATTTGTCGTCAGTCTGCCAAGCTACGGCACGCCCACCACTTTTCACGCGCCATTCTGCCTTCCTACAGGTCGATACTAGACGGGCGCCGGCTACCGCGCCCACCCTGCTCTGGGTCCCTGCTCTGGTCCCTCGTTCCCGCCTCTTGGGGTCGAGCACTCCATTGTTCGTGCACCCCGAAGCTTCGCGCTGTCTCAGCACAGTATTCACCTGCTCGCTGCTTAAACCCGCCGCTGCTGATTAACACCCCCCCGGGTCATCGATATTCCAATTTTCTGTCCTCTTCGACGGTGGCGCCCTCGTGAGCATTTTCTCTTGCTCTTGAGAATGAATGCGAGAATTTTCTCCTCTCAATAACAACATCCTCCCATAGCCCTTGCGCAGCTACTCGAACCTCCAACTCCGCATCCGCCTCCAACCTCACTGATGGCCTCCACCATGGACGGCTACGATCCTCTCGCGACGCCCTACTTTCCCAGCCCAATACCTTCATATGGAGGTGGGGGACTGCAAAACTTGGACTACATGAGTGTACCGTCGGTGATGGACCTGCAGGAACAGTACTCAAACTTCGACTCGGAGCCATATATGAGGTATATACTTCCCCAGCACACTTCTCCGCCAAGGTCATGTCTAACGCGTTGCAGCGGTGATGAGCTTGGGTTTGCGCCTTCGAACAGTCTCCAGCATCCAGCTATGCTGAAGCGCTACTCTTCGGGGTTCGAAGATCCCTTTGCCGAAAGCACAATGTCCCAGTTCGACCAAGGACCTGCCGACGGGCTTCCAGACAGTCCGTCGATCGATCGCGACAGTAAATATCTCAGTTTTTCTATGCCTCAATACAACTTCACCCTTCTCGATGACTCTTTCCGACGCTCATCGGTCAACATCACTGCCCAGTTACATGGGATGTTCTTCCTTGCCGAGTCTCAGTGGCCTGCTACAGCCGATACTCCTCCGCCTCCGCCAGAGCTGACATGCTACCGCCGGAATCTGTTCCAGATCACGGGCTCAGTGACGTTGCCCAGGAATCTCCGATATGTGTTCACCGACGACGGCTCTAGAATCCCCATCTACGAGTTAGAATTGGCGGTATCGGCGACCGAATCCGTCGAGGGAAATTCGGTCAAGATCATTTCTGTTCCGTGGAAGACTCCCGCCAGCGGAGAGGCGCCGAAACCAGAGGACAAGGTAGAACGAGAGCCTCCGACGATACCGTTGGATAAGATGTCGGGACAAGATCTGGACACTGACTTTACGACGTTCCCCATCCAATGGAAGAGACTCCAGTTCAGAATCGCGACTGCGAACAACGGACGGCGGAAGGAGTTGCAACAACATTTCACCCTTCACTTGAAGATCATGGCCTCATTGTCCACGGGCGGGAAGATCTCCATTGCGGAAGCTCACTCAGGAGCAGTCATTGTTAGAGGTCGAAGTCCACGAAATTTCGCCGCCCGCAAGGATTTGCCCTTGAGCAGCAGTTCCACAGCCAGAAAACACCTACCAGCAGCGTCACGAGCATCGAACAGCGCAACGTCTGTCCCTCAAGTTACTTCGGCACCAAAGATCAAGACCCCTTCAGAGGAAATCCCGCAGATGGTAGCTGGATATGACAGCGTGGATACGAAGCCTGGAGACGCTGATGGCGCCACCTGGGTCTCACAAGGCGTCCACGATCCTCTCGCCATACCATATTCGACTTCGATGAGTCGTCCCGCTGTCCCAGCGTTCCCTGATGGTACACCTGAAATAGGCACTCCTGGCACATTTCCATTCACGTTCCCGCAAGAGATGGCGCAAGGGAGCAGGCCGATGAGCTTGCACTTCGGGAGTGACGATGAAGGGGGAAGCCCTCATCCTCCACAGCAGAATTCAAGGCCCTCGTCACGACCACCCACCTCCAATCCTTCACCATCCCTTTTAAACAAAGGAGCTGTGGGGACGTACACGGGCAATACCAGCACATCGCCGGGCCATATCACGAACCAAGCTGGTCCACGGCCTCGGCTGCAATCTCACCAAGTATCAATGACGAGTGTACCCAGCTCCATGTCAGCCATGAATGGGACCGGTCCTCAAGCCCCGATGTCTCAGAGACCAGAACTGCTACCTACGAAATCAGGTGTACCATATGGCGCCGAAGGGGACAGTGTCGACCAGCTTTACGAGTACTTTCCGTTGGGACTAGATGATTGGCAACCGCCAGTCGATGCCGTGTTCCGTCCCCATGTCGTCCACCACAGTGGTCCCTTGCCACCCGACCCACGATCACCCGGAAGACATACGAGCAAAAGGTATTTCTCGGAAGTGGTGTAAATCGACGACTTTGACTTCACTTTCATCTTTTACTTGTTCAGGGCATCCTGTAGAATCAGGATTGACTGAACCATGACCTTACGCGATCTACATAGGATTGTATGATACCCATCTCCGACGAGGCATGAAAACTGGCATATATACACAAGGCAGGATGAAATTGGCACGAGCGGGGTTTACGAATCATGACTCTCTGGCTCTCAGCCCAGTAAAAAGAGGAGGTAGAGACGACTCCCTGTTCAGCGGACGAAACTCATGTTTCACCATTTATACGAATGGATATGTTCCTGAAATCTCCGTACCTGGTCCATTGCGTTGAATGAAATGAGTAGTCCGAAAAGATATTTGACACGGCTTTGGTCAAACAGGCTCGAATACCCGAGTGTTCGCTGGCCGGGGCCCGAATCACAGCATTCAGGGAGGACAACCTGACCGCCAGACGATGCAGGGACAACCTGGACAACCTTTCGTTCTACCTCGTAGCTCGTACCCACCCATAGCAACACGGCTGAACAGAAGTACTTGTCAGCCTAACAGGACCGGAAACCACTCTGCTAGCCTGTGAACTTGACTGACATATCACTATCCCGCATCGGCGAGGCCCGAGAATCTTGCCATTCACTCATCCAGCCATCGTCGTCATCCACTTCTAGTGTGGGAGGCTAATGCACTATGACGAGTGCCGTGATCGACAACTTCGTTCCTTAGTGAGGTTTCGGTGAAGTGTCAAGCTTCTGACGTCGGCTGGGAAAAAATGGCTAGGTGATGGCCTTTCCAATCAGTGACACCTACTGGGTACAAAAGTAGTTCGTAAGAGTGGGCCGGAAAAGCAATCGCGGAAAGATACGTGAATGAACTCGAACTCGTTACGATACGTGCTTTGTGCAAGTAGAAGCGGTCACCAGACTTACAGTACTCGGAGATTACTTGTAGTTACTTACATGAAGTCGTCGTTGAAAGGATGCTCGAGAAGGGTACGGGTTCGGTAGGAACTCTGATATATCATAAAGTGGACCGACAGAGTACACAGGCTCAGTTGGAATTCTTGAAATCGTCCAGTCCACACGAGTCACGTCTTGGTGACACCTGAGTCGGATTCGACCTACTGTAGGTCGGCAGGAATATGGACACGAAAAGGACTTCACTACGCGTAACAGTACCCCAGTACTCCGTACGAGTTTCTCAATCTGAGAACAAAGTGAGAGAGACTCCACCCCGGAGTTGGAGGGACAAAGGTGGAAAATATTCCGCCTGAGTGCGGCTAATCTCGGCTACTGTCGGAAACGCAGGACAATGTCGTGTCTACGAACATTGGAACTTGAGAACGTCTCCGGGGGAAGTCTTATCAGAGCCGAGGATCACTTGTGACAGTTCACCGTACAGTACGCATCCTAACTTGGGACGAGCTGATCAAGGTGTGGGAGTCATACACAGTAGGCAACAGGCTGGGCTCGATTGGCCGGACTGAATTACTTCGTAGAGCACAACGCTGAATATCAAGGACGAAACACGTAGGAAACTACCACATGTCAGAAGAGCTAGAAATAGTCCCTTGGTAATCCTTTGAGGTAGGACGTGAACGTTCCTAATACGAGTAGACACCAGGAGGGTAAAAGGGTAACGAACGATATACAAGTCAGGCAAGGTTCACTTGTGGCTTTGTCTACACTGGCTCACCGGTTACCAGTCGAGGGTCGTGGAAGTTCAGCGGCAAAGCGCGAATAGGGATCGTTACCGTGTCGGTGCCCGGCCATGTGAACCTCTGATTGGCGGGCGATTTGTTAATACTTCACGTCAAGCAATAATCCGCCTTATCAGACAATTTTCTGTGACTCAATCCTCGTAACGTTTACTGAGTACAACTCTGGCTGCCGTTCCACCGTCATTGCTCGCTTTGGTTCATCGCCCCGTTCCCAGCGACTCGTCGAGATTCATGCATATGCAGATGCATGCACGCCCGCCAATGCAGCTCGCTTCCACATGTAGTGCAATTCAAGGCCACCAACTGTCTCCAGCCCCCCCCCCGGACACAACGTTCACGAGCCTTGCAACTGCCTTCATGGACCCTCAAGTTGCGCCCTGTGAATATCTGCAGGGTGGAAGTGGTCACGGGGTGCCGTTGCTCAGCATTTCGAATCATCATCCCGTGGTCTATCGCTGCATCAGGCTTGATTGTATTCGTCCATCCTGTCCACGACCAGGGTCGACTGGATGATGATGCTGGGTCGACGCCCGACTCAGCCTTCATGCAGCTATCCCACTCAGTCGCAGGACTGACCACGAGGACCTTGCCGGGGAACCACGACACTGCCGGTTAAGACGTGCGATGCACGCCGGGACTTGCTAGACGACGTGCTGGTGCAGGGACCCCACGTTGAAATTGGTTGTTCTGTGCATCGACGAGTCCAGGCCGAGTATCCTTTGGTCCGTTTCTCTATTTGCAATCTGCTCGCGGGTTCGCTTCTCGTGCGTGAGGGTCCGTCATTGCGAGGCAAGGCCCCCCTGGACACTTCTCACCTGACTCTTCTCCAGCCTTGGACTGCTCCATCAAGTTCCTGTCATATACCCGTTCATCCAACCTCAAACTGGTCTCCTTTCATACTTCTTCCTCAGCTCATCTTCACTGAGCTTGGCTTACTCACTTGGATACGAAAAAGCACACTGACTTGGCGGCTATCTGAACATCATTGACACTACTGCCTGCACTACAAAAGCACCAAAAGCTTCTATTTCCTGCATGTCGCCACGCAGACTGCAGTGGTCGACCTCGTATTTTTGCCACAATGGCTCACCAACCATTCTCGCGTCCCACGCTAAATGAGCACACCCCTGATTCCCTCTCACGTCGGTCCTCGAGCCCTGTTTACGTCGTGAAAAGAAACAACCACACCAACAATGATATCCCTTCCGGTACTTGCTGCTCTGGTGGGGGACACCATGGATGTGGATGTGGATGCAAGAGTTGCATGTGCCGGCTAACGCACTTCCAGGATGAATCGAGCCGTGAAGTATACCCAGGGGAGGGAGGACGTCTAGGTATGCCTGGCCCAGACGTTGTGCTTCCTGACCGAACTTCAAGGTTTGATTCGTCCTGGTCGTCTCCCCGCACCGACATTTCTCGCTTTTCGAGCAACGGAAGCGTGGACAACAGCATCGGAGCGAGCGGCCACTTCGGCGGCCATCCGGCGGCCAGCATCTATATCAATGGAATGGGACATCAGTTTGGACCTTCGGAGGAGGAAGATGACGACAATCCCCGGTGGGCTGATTTCATCAGCTCCGGAAACAGCCTCGACCATATGTCTTTCGACCAGGACTCCTCGGGCATGGTCATTCCCGGGCTGCTTGACGACTCCACGCTTGCGGCTCGTGGCTCGGGCATCGGCATTGGAATCGACGAACGATCTATCTTGAGCAGCGAGTACGAGAGCTCATTCCCCCAACCGAGCGCCAATTCGAGTCAAGTCCTCACCGGCGTTGGTACCGTGTTTGCGAATCACTTCCTTGTCCGACCACTTCGGCTCACACCAGAGTGTCGACACAGTGTCGACCGTCCAATCTGCGCACGATACATGCACTAGATCACCACAGCAGCATTGTGGCTGACTGCGCAACCTTATAACGAATTCCCTTGCGATACACAGCCATTATTTGGCACCGTCAAGTTTCGCTGTTCGGGTTTCAGTTTTCAGTTTTCAGTTTTCAGTCTTCGGTCTCGAGTCTCCTGTTAGATTACAGTCGCTTCAAGCTTGGGACATTGGTTGAGGTTGGGCGGATCCGTTTTCTCTACTTCTGGTCTCACCCAGAAGGACCTCCTGCTCAGCATACTGTACAAGACAGAGACATACATGTACAATATCTGAAGAAGGATCACCGGACCACACAGTCCAACACTGGGTCTGGGCAGCGTTCTCCTGGTCGATTTGAGGAGTTAATGTAGGTATAACGGAATTCCATTACCATGATACAATCGCGACTGAAGTACGGAGTACTCCAACTGGAAAAGCCTCTCGCAAGCTGAGCGTGTGCTTTGTGTGTAATGAATGAGTGGAGGATCAAAGCAAATTGCCTTTTCGAGAACTACACGGTACAGTACAAGAGCTGCCCGGCCCTGCCCTGCCCTGCCCTGCCCTGCCCTGCCCTGCGTGCCCCTCTTCAGCGCCCACTCCCCGATCTTAGGCGAGGCTACGAGTAATTACCCCTCGGTGGGTGGGTGGGGTGAAGCTCTCCGGGCGCACCGGGACACCAGCCTAGAGAGCCCGGCGAACCAATGACGCAGCTACTTGACAGGACTGTGAGAACAACGACAGGTACGAGTTACGCACGAGTTACTCCGTAGCGAAAACAGTTGATGTCCCAATAATTTCCATCCCGTCCGTCTACACGTACACAGTACTCGTAGGAACCGGCTCAGGTCGATTCGCAGATCCGTATCGAGCAGATGACTGCTCAGTGCGACTCTCTCCTTCAGCCGTTGTGAACCTACTTGTCCTTTGTCTGTAGGCACTCAGCAGCTCGTGCCGTCTGCACCACCACCACCACCACCACCGGTCACCTTCCCCTGCACCCTCGATCAGACCCCCCACGATGGGTCCCCCAGCGATCATAGCGCCCTCGATCCTCAGCGCGGACTTTGCCCAACTCGGCCACGAGTGCGCAAAGACAATGGGCCAGGGCTGCGACTGGCTTCACGTCGATATTGTAGGTCTTTCCCGACCTGTGGGTTGAGCGAGCGGAGAGGAGAGGAAGTGCAGTTCAGCGGAAGAGAGCGCCGAGCATGAGCAACAGCACGACCGAGCACGGGCACATTCCAAACAGCATACACTCCATCGTGTTTACCTTTGGTTTTAGTACGCAATCGCTAACTTCTACGGTGCCCCCGACGCACAGATGGACGGCCATTTCGTCCCCAACATCACGTTCGGTCCACCTGTGGTGTCGAAGATTCGGTCGCACGTGGAGAGACCGAAGAACCCAGGCGGGAGAGGCACGTTTGACTGCCATATGATGATCGCGGAGGTGAGTTGGATAATGCCACCGTACACAAAATGTCCCAGTCCAGTCAAGCCGAGCAGGGGTTGCCCAGCCAGACCCTCCCATTCAAGCCAGGATACAACCCACTCCTCTGACACGCTCACGCTCATGCTCATGTTCAACAGCCACACAGATGGGCGTCCACGTTCCGCGACGCAGGGTGTGACTTGTACTGTTTCCACTACGAAGCCGCTGTTTCGTCCGTGGCGGCGACGAAACCCGAAGATAAAGAGACCACGACGCCGACGTCGCCTAAAAAATTGATAAAATACATCCACGAGTTGGGCATGCAAGCGGGCATTGCGATCAAGCCCGAGACCAGCGTCGACGTGCTGTGGGATATCCTGGAGAATGAGAACAAAGAGGAGCGGCCGGACGTGTGTACACCCTTTTGGCTATTGCGTGGCTTTTCCGTGAGGTCGCGATACTCCTGTCGCATCCATGCGACGAAGGTATCGAATTAGTGTCCGTTGCAAACGTGCTGACTCGTTCTGCAAACCCAGATGGTCCTCGTCATGACGGTACATCCCGGCTTTGGGGGCCAGAAATTCATGGCCTCGGAACTGCCCAAGGTAAAGGCCGTGCGCGAACGCTATCCGGACTTGAACATCGAGGTGGACGGGGGACTGTCGGAGAAGACGATCGATCAGGCGGCGGATGCAGGCGCCAATGTGATTGTCGCCGGGTCTGCGGTCTTTGGAGCACAGGACCCGGGCGAGGTGATTCGCGTGTTGAGGGAGGCTGTCGAACATAGACGGGGTGGCAAGTTATGATGAGGGATACATTGACAATGAGGTACGAGGCATGAGATAAGAACATCGAGCGGAAATTCCAAGGTATGAGGTATGAGATAAAAATGATAGAGCGGAATCCCAACGATTGCAGATGGGCGCAGATGGGCAGCAAGCGTGAATGACAGGGCAGTCGTTGAGCCATGGATATCTGTGTATGGCTCGAGTCTTCCAGAACTGGTCGTAGGACCACCTCCTACATTGATGGAACGTACATACCGTATACGGGTAGACTGATATGTCGACCTGTGGAATCTGGTCCTTCCACATCTCCTCGAATGCAGAGGGTCGTATGAGGACAGAGTTGCGGCGGAGATGGTTTATGGCCCAGTATAAACTACGCCAAAAGCATCAAGACTCTTTCCTCTTACTTGAACTGTTAAGTGGCTGTAACTAACCACGCCGACGACCTTATTCAGTAGGTAGGTAGGTAGGTAGGTAGGTAGGAACCTGAGGAACCTACTGTGCTCCATACCTAGGTATGTAAATCTAATACCCACTCTTCCCCTTGACGACGTTATACGCCCCGCCCCCCTTGCCAAACATGTCCCTCAGATCGGCGACCAGATCGTCAGGTCTCTCCCACGCGAAGAAGTGACCGCCCTTGTCATGACCCCGCTCGAACACGACGTCGCCCTGGGTCCGCGTCCACGTCGCCGGCAGGACGCGGACCTCGCGCGGCGCGTGCGTCAACCCCAACTTGACCCCTCCGCCGATGTACTCGCGCGTGCGGTCGCGGGTGACGCGCCGGGCGGGGTCATCCCACTGGTGCGTGGCCTCGTAGTAGATGCGCAGCGAGGCCGCGGGTCCCGCCGTGCTGAACCAGTAGATGCTCACCCACGTGCAGACCTCGTCGGCCGACCACGCGTACGAGTCGCTCCAGTCGTGCATCTTCTCGTACACCCACGCGAGCAGACCGAGGGGGCTGTCGTGCAGGGCGTAGCCCAGCGTCTGTGGCCGCGTGGCCTGCTGCGCGCGATAGCCCGACGATTCGTGCAGGAACCACGCCGTGCGCTGTAGTCCGGCCTTTTCCGCGGGCGTGTACGGCGTCACGGCGTGCTGGATGGCCAGCGCCGGGTGTCGGAGCAGAGCGGGCGGCTCGCCTTGGTCAAAGTTCACGTGCGTGGCCTTGCAGTGCGACGGGTAGTGCAGGGACATGGCCCGCGTGATGTAGTACCCCCAGTCGCCGCCTTGGGTGGCGTACTCGGTGTACCCGAGCTGGAGCATCAGCTTGTGGCACGTCTCGGCGTATTGCGCGATCGCGAAGCCCTTGCGCGTCGGGCCCTCGCTGAAGCCGAAGTTCGGGAGGCTGGGGGCCACGACGTGGAATGCTGGGGGAGAGGATGAGCTTGAGCTGGTCGGGCTGGCGCTCCTCTCGCTGGACGCAAGAGCCAGATCGTCCAGCATCTTGGTCACTTCGATGAATGACCCGGGCCAGCCGTGCACGAAGAGTAAAGGCACGGCATTCTCGACGTGGGACCGCCGGTGCACGAAGTGGATCTTGAGCGGCTCGAAGCCCTGCACCGTGATGGTCGTACGGAAGTTGGGCAGGCTGTTGAGTTTCTGCTCGGCGGCGCGCCAGTCGAAGCTGTCTTTCCAGTACCGTGTCAGGCGTTGCACGTCGGCGAGCGGCGTGCCGTAGTCCCAGCCCGAGGAGTCGAGTTCGGTGGGGAAGCGCGCGAGAGAGAGACGGGTCTTGAGGTCGGCGAGTTCAGAGTCGGCGATGGAAATCGTGAAGGGTTCGATGTCGGCCATGGCGGTGGCGAGAAGCTGTACGTCGGCGAGGGTCGAGCAGAAAATAGAAGCACACGTAGACTTTAATGAAATGAAAGTGATGGATGGGTTTGGGGGAGCTTAGATCTTCGAGTCTTGAGTCTGAGACTCGGAGCTCAGTTTTCAGGGTGTAGTGTTTACTGTGGTATATATGATGGTAATGGGATATTATAGCAAGTCATTGATCATGGATGTAGAGATTCGAGATGCGTTTGTCAGCTTCGAGTACAGCGCCCTCGACTAAACTTACTTCTTGACTCGGTACTGAAGAGAATGAACCCAATGGCGTCGTGTCGGGCCTGACTTTGTCGTTGGAAAGAGAAAGAGGAGTATCAGAAAGGCGCGAGACGAGAGATCTCGTTCGGCAATCATGTTCGGGTGGATGGAGGTTCAGGTTGGCGGTACGCGGGAGACGCTGAAAGTCATGCAGCACAGCATCTTGAGTAATCAGACAGCTAATCACAAGGAGGACAAGGATTGAGTCTAACTGGTAGGTACAGCAGGTAACGACTGGTAATACTGTGTGGGCGAGAAGTAGGCTGCCTGCCCGGAGCAGGGCCTCCCTCCGCGAATACGCCCCAAGCAATCATGACTGAGGTCTCGATTACCACACGGGATGCGAGACTGGACTCTCCTACAACCACAGACTGATCGTGCATGCAGGCGGCAAAGGCCTTTTCCTAGCCATATTGATATCGAACTATCTCCGTCACAAGCGAGAGCATACAATACACTTTTTCTGACAAATGTGGAAAAGCTCACACCCGCGCCGTCATACCCTCGAGCTGTAGAAGGAACTTAAATCACAGGAGAACCACAGCGTCCTCGCCTTTACCAGCTGAGTCCCAGTGGGTTGGCAGCACGCGTAGGGTTTGGTCCAGGCAGCTTCGCCTTGTTCGTCGTCGTCGCCGCCGCTGAAGGCTTGGGGGCAGCCGACGATGTGTTTGGCTTGGCCGGAGTTGGTTTCTTCGCTGCTGCAGCTGCGCCAGGCGCTTTCGCACTGCCGTTGACTTTACTGGCACCCTCGGCTGGCTTCTTCCTCATCGCGCCAGGGTTGGGTGTCACTGTTTTGGCGGATGTTTGCACGGGCTTGAGAGGCGCAGTAGGGGGTTTCTTGACAGGAGGGCCACCAGACGCGGACGCAGACGCAGCCTTCTTCACCGCACCCGCTGGTTTCGCTCCGGGGGGAGCAGGCAGTGCTTTCCTAGGCGTGCCGCCGTCGATCTTCTTCTGCGGTGCGGCCGTCTTGCTTGTCGTCGTCAAGGTCTTGGAGGCGGCTGACGTGGGCGTCGTCGGCGGTGCTCGATATACACCCCCGCCTGTCACCTGTCGTTTGCCGCCTGTCTTGCCTGCACTCAACCCTAATGGATTGCTCGCCGTGGCTGCCCTCAACCCGTCTGCTGATGTCCAGTCCATGATTCCATTTCCATAGTCCTTCACTCCGTCGCCATATCGACGGATTGACCCGTTGATGGTCTCTCCTACTCCATTGATGCTATTCCCCAGTGCATTCACTGCTCCCCCTGCAAATGACCCGGCACTGGCCACCGTACTGGACACGGTGGGAGCAAGGGCATCTGAGACCTTGCCCAGAACCCACTGTGTTGCCATCTTTACGCCGAAGAGACAGACTTCCTGGGACCGAGCTTGGGAGGCTTTCGCTTGCCCTCGCCTTCTGCCTGAGAAGCAGTATCGCTCGCGGTGTCGGTGGCTTTCTCGGCACTAGTTGGTGCCTGTTGGGGCTTCTGGGGCTGACGAAGGGTAGTCAACTTCTGTCGTGGCGGGGGTCTCGGTTGACCGCTGTGATCTTCGGGCACGGGCTTCGGGGGCAGTTTGGGAGCAGATCGGACTTTCCACTCGGGTTTGGCCTTGGGAGCGGTCTGTCCTCGAGTGGCGGTGATGTTGATGAAGTCCTTGTCAAAAAAGATATCAAACGATACGTTAGGCATTGGGACAGACGCTGTACCTGATCGAGGGCACAGACCGGACTTGGGGTGCTGTCTGTTTTTAATACCGGAGAGTAGAGGATACTGATGTCAAGGAGGAAGGGGGCACTTTCTCTAGCTTTGTACGAGTAGAGCTCTCCCTCTTGATCGACGCCAGGGAAGGGTACGAGTACCAGGAATGATATGGCCGGTCGAGGACTCGATCTGGGCACGTCATCTGGAGTCCCTGTGCGTCTCACACCAGCACCGCCACAGGGTAGAAATCCTGTTTATTGCAGCTTGTCGACCGCCATACCCCTGTCTGATGCACGCATCTGGACCTCTCTGACCGGGGGGTGTGCTGCAAGTGCCCCTCATCGACTGCTAGGAATCGCCCAATATGCGTGATCGGGCAAGAATAACTGGAGCGGGCATTCTCTCCATTCGCCCATCCTCAGTCTGGTTTCCCATGCCTGGCACGAGCCCTGACGAGGGCGATCGGAAAGCGAGCCAGGCGAGCGCCACAAATCGATTGCAGCAGCTTGCACGGCTTCATTCTGCCGAAGGAGTGGAAGAGGACTGCAGCATGAGGCGAGGCCCCTTTGAGCCACCTGCTTGGGCTGATCGCCGTTAGGATATGGACCCCTGGAGTGTGTGTACGTCAGAGTGGCGCTCCCCAGCCTTCCACCTCGTTTGAAATGATGCTATTCTGTTGATGTGTGGCTGCTGGAGAAGCACACGACAATTACTCGTATGGCGACAGAGATGCAAACGTCGCCATAGCAGCACCGCGAAGAACGACAATCATGGCCGCCTCCAAGACACCCGCCCTCGAGCCGGCGGCAGGCTTCTCGCTGGAGTCCAGGCCCAAGCGGCCGGATCGTGTGCCTCTCGCAAAAGGAGAATACTCGGTCGCGTCCCGAGCTCTGGGACTCGCAACATACTTTCTCTCGGGCGCGCTGGCTATCAACATCTCTCAATTCCTGGGGTCGCCCCTGAAATCCATCAACGAAGACTGGTACAACGCATGGATCGCCTTCACCAAGCAGTCCTTCGGGCTGCTGACCATGACCTTGACCCAGACGTTCGCGCCGACCAAGGTGGTCGTGTCTGGCGACGAGTCCGTCCGAGGTCAACTCCTGAAATCGGCGGACGGGAATCTGATTCTGGATTTTCCAGAGCGACTCGTCCTCATCGCGAACCATCAGATCTACACCGACTGGCTTTATCTTTGGTGGATTGCATATTGCAACGGCATGCATGGCCGGCTGTACATTATCCTGAAGGAGTCACTGCGCAAGATCCCCATCCTGGGCTGGGGCATGCAGCTTAACCAGTTCATCTTCCTCAAGCGCAACTGGGAAGAAGACAAGCCCAACATGGCTAGGTCTCTGCAGAAACTCAACAAGCCGACCGACCCGATGTGGCTGCTTCTCTTTCCTGAAGGCACGAATCTAGCACCCAGCACGCGTGAGAAAAGCGCGGCGTGGGCGAAGAAGAACAACATCTCCGATTGCAGGCATACCTTGCTCCCCCGAAGCACGGGCCTGCACTTCTGCCTCGACGAACTGAAGGGCTCGGTCGAATACGTCTACGATGTGACAGTCGTCTACGCGGGCGTTCCTCGAGGCCAGTATGCTCAGGACATCTTCACCCTAAAGGCAGGGTACATGGAAGGTCGGCCCCCCAAATCTGTCCACATGCACTTCCGCCGGTTTGCGGTCAAGGATATCCCGTTACATGACGACCGCGCGTTCGAACTGTGGCTACGGGCCCGCTGGCGCGAAAAGGACGTGATGATCGAGGAGTACTATCAGACGGGCAAGCTTCCTGCCGACTACGGCGGCACCAGGTACAAGTCTGGCAAGGTCCTCCGCGGATGCGGACATATGGAGGTACCGATTCGCGCGAGCCACTGGTACGAGTTCCTCCAGATTTTTGCCCCCATGGGCATCCTCGCCATGATCCTGTACATTTTCTACGGCGACCTGCCGCAGCGATTCTGGAAGAGTATCAACCAACAGGCGCTACAGGCGGGAACACAAGACCTCCGCAAAGCCGGAGCGCAGGCCGGGAAAGGGGTCAAATCTGCTGGCTCGTCGCTAGGAGGACTGACGTTGGATGATTTCTTCCAGCCGGGCAAGCAGGAGGAGACGTTCAAGGCCGGGGCCATGGCTGTGCAGAGGCTCATCACGTCGCCGCAGGCCCAGACCTTGCTCAACCGCGCGGACTTTATGCAAGCCTTCTTGTCGGATCCGCAGAAAATGGTAACAGACACCATTACGGACAAGCAGCAGAGCTTCATGCAGCAGCTAGCTCAAGAGGAAGCAAAGCGGCAACACTCTAATGTCACTCCTCCGGCGGGGACCGGGTTCGTGAGACCCATCCCAAGCAGGTCATCATCCGCAGCAACAGCACCAGGAACAGTAAAGGGACCTCCGTCTGCCAAAAGAGGCGATTTCTATAATCAACTCAATTCCGAGGAGAGAAGCAGAGCTGGATCGGTCACGTCACATCCAGCAAAGAAGGGAACATTCTACGACAGCTTGAAAGCCGAGGAACAAAGCCGTCGCGGCTCCGTCGTCTCCGTCCCGGTCTCGACAAACAGCGTGAACCAATCAAACCGAAGAGGTAACGGTACATTCTGGCAGGAGCTGAAAGACGCCGAGGTCAAGAGAATCGCTTCCGCCCCGGCGGCGAAGACGCCCCTGACGAGCAAGAATCTCGCATCGAAAGGAACCTTCTGGGACGAGGTCAAGAAGGAGGAGAACACCAGGAAGGGCACCGTCGTGACGCTGTCAAGCAATGCAACCACAGCTGTAGCATCGCAGAGTTCCATGTCCTCCTCTACCTCCTCCCAGCGGGCGCCTCCCAAGTTGCCGTCCAAGAAAGCGGGCTCCAGTGCTGTGAAGCAAAATGGGCCAAACGTGGCCAAGGGGCAGAAAGCGGTGCCCAAACCATCGACTGCCGCCCAAAATGCGGTCCAGAAGCCAAAGATATCGGCGCCAGCATCAGGAGCGTCAACGAAAAAGCCGGAACCTGTGGCTCCCTCGACTGCGGCCGTGAAGAAGGGCGCGTCATCACCTGGTGCTAAGCAAAGTGCTGCGAAGCCAGCACCAGCATCGGCCACGAAGCCTCTGCCCAAGTCGACAGCAAACACTGGCACGCCAAAGCCACTTGCGCCGATCAAGAAGCAGCCAGCGACAGCAACAGCAACAGCGCCGCCAGCTTCGAAGGCCACGGCCCAGAAGAAGCCTGCAACCACGCCGGCCACAAAAGTGAAAACGCAACAAGCACAGAAAGCAACGCCACCAAGGGTACCCTCGACGTCCACCAAGAGTACCGGCCCGGCAGTGAAGAAGCCACCATCATCCAACGCTGCTGGGCCGCCCAAGTTGAAGCCGACGGCGAAGAGCTGAGTTGCTCCTAGCGTTCATGGTCGCTGTTCATGATATTGACGTTTTCACTTTTTCTTCAGTGCACTCACTCTATGTAGATGCCAGTGAGCGCGTCTGCTGGTTTGACTTGTCTTGTCTGATGGATTGATTTACGGAATAGGCCATGGGGTAAGCGGCGTCGAGCGAGTGTGTTCATGTACTGTAGGATGAGGACGAGGATGAGGATGATACCTTATGATTCCCTGGACCTGGTGGTTTGTAGCCTACGCGAGTAGCCTGGGCCTGTTGAGGTACTTCGTACTCATGCTTGACTCGGGTCAGCCAATATGACTTTTGATGCGTCATGTGATAAACGTGCTGAACTATGGATGTTCAGCTTGCTTGGTGCTTGTTGCTTGATGCTCGATGCTCGATGCTCGATGCTCGATGCTCGATGCTCGATGCTCGATGCTCGATGCTCGATGCTCGATGCTCGATGCTCGATGCTCGATG